>NW_024470771.1:0-313608 GCF_017639515.1 Carcharodon carcharias
GCTTCACTGTTCCCAGCTCTGTCACTGTGTCAGTGCTTCACTGTTCCCATCTCTGTCACTGTGTCAGTGCTTCACTGTTCCCAGTTCTGTCACTGTGTCCCTGCTTCACTGTTCCCAGCTCTGTCACTTCTTCACTGTTCCCAGCTCTGTCACTTCTTCACTGTTCCCAGCTCTGTCACTACTTCACTGTTCCCAGCTCTGCCACGGGGTCACTGCTTCACTGTTTCCAGTGCTGCCATTGGGTCACTGCTTCACTGTCCCCAGCTCTGCCACTGCGTCACTGCTTCACTGTTTCCAGTTCTGCCTTTGGGTCACTCTTTCAGTATTCCCAGCTCTGTCACTGGGTCACTGCTTCACTGATTCCAGTTCTGCAATTGGGTCAATGCTTCACTGTCCCCAGCTCTGCCACTGTGTCAGTGTTTCACTGTTCCCTTCTCTGTCACTGGGTCACTGTTTCACTGTCCCAAATCTGTCACTGTGTCAGTGCTTCACTGTTCCCAGCTCTGTCAATGGGTCAGTGCTTCACTTTTCCCAGCTCTGTCACTGGTTGAGTGCTTCACTGTTCCCAGCTCTGTCACTGGGTCACTGCTTCACTGTTTCCAGTTCTGCCATTGGGTCACTGCTTCACTGTCCCCAGCTCTGCCACTGGGTCACTGTTTCACTGTTCCCTTCTCTGTCACTGGGTCACTGCTTCACTGTTCCCTTCTCTGTCACTGGGTCAGTGCTTCACTTTTCCCAGCTCTGTCACTGATTCACGATTCCCCACGGTGCCACTGGGTCACTGTTTCACTGTTCCCAGCTCTGTCATGGGGTCACTGCTTCACTGTCCCCAGCTCTGCCTCTGGGTCACTGCTCCACTGTCCCCAGCTCTGTCACTGGGTCAGTGCTTCATTGTTCCCAGCTCTGGCACGGGGTCACTGTTTCACTGTTCTCAGCTCTGTCACTGGGTCACTGCTTCACTGTTCGCAGCCGTGTCACTGGGTCAGTGCTTCGTAGTTCCCAGCGCTTTCACTGGGTAACTTCTTCACTGTTCCCAGCTGTGTCAATGGGTCAGTGCTTCACTTTTCCCAGCTCAGTCACTGTGTCAGTGCTTCACTGTTCCCATCTCTGTCACTGTGTCAGTGCTTCACTGTTCCCAGTTCAGTCACTGTGTCCCAGCTTCACTGTTCGCAGCTCTGTCACTGGTTCAGAGCTTCGTAGTTCCCAGCGCATTCACTGGGTAACTTCTTCACTGTTCCCTGCTCTGTCAAAGTGTCAGTGCTTCACTGTTCCCATCTCTGTCACTGTGTCAGTGCTTCACTGTTCCCAGTTCTGTCACTGTGTCCCTCCTTCACTGTTCCCAGCTCTGTCACTTCTTCACTGTTCCCAGCTCTGTCACTACTTCACTGTTCCCAGCTCGGCCACGGGGTGACTGCTTCACTGTTTCCAGTGCTGCCATTGGGTCACTGCTTCACTGTCCCCAGCTCAGCCACTTGGTCACTGCTTCAATGTTTCCAGTTCTGCCATTGGGTCACTCTTTCAGTGTTCCCAGCTCTGTCACTGGGTCACTGCTTCACTGTTTCCAGTTCTGCAATTGGGTCAATGCTTCACTGTCCCCAGCTCTGCCACTGGGTCAGTGTTTCACTGTTCCCTTCTCTGTCACTGGGTCACTGTTTCACTGTCCGGAATCTGTCACTGTGTCAGTGCTTCACTGTTCCCATCTCTGTCACTGTGTCAGTGCTTCACTGTTCCCAGTTCTGTCACTGTGTCCCTGCTTCACTGTTCCCAGCTCTGTCACTTCTTCACTGTTCCCAGCTCTGTCACTGGGTCACTGTTTCACTGTCCTGAATCTGTCACTGTGTCAGTGCTTCACTGTTCCCAGCTCTGTCAATGGGTCAGTGCTTCACTTTTCCCAGCTCTGTCACTGGGTGAGTGCTTCACTGTTCCCAGCTCTGTCACTGGGTCACTGCTTCACTGTTTCCAGTTCTGCCATTGGGTCACTGCTTCACTGTCCCCAGCTCTGCCACTGGGTCACTGTTTCACTGTTCCCTTCTCTGTCACTGGGTCACTGCTTCACTGTTCCCTTCTCTGCCACTGGGTCAGTGCTTCACTTTTCCCAGCTCTGTCACTGATTCACGGTTCCCCATGGTGCCACTGGGTCACTGTTTCACTGTTCCCAGCTCTGTCATGGGGTCACTGCTTCACTGTCCCCAGCTCTGCCTCTGGGTCACTGCTTCACTGTCCCCAGCTCTGTCACTGGGTCACTGCTTCACTGTTCCCAGCTCTGTCACTGGGTCAGTGCTTCATTGTTCCCAGCTCTGCCACGGGGTCACTGTTTCACTGTTCTCAGCTCTGTCACTGGGTCACTGATTTACTGTTCGCAGCCGTGTCACTGGGTCAGTGCTTCGTAGTTCCCAGCGCTTTCACTGGGTAACTTCTTCACTGTTCCCAGCTGTGTCAATGGGTCAGTGCTTCACTTTTCCCAGCTCAGTCACTGTGTCAGTGCTTCACTGTTCCCATCTCTGTCTCTGTGTCAGTGCTTCACTGTTCCCAGTTCAGTCACTGTGTCCCTGCTTCACTGTTCGCAGCTCTGTCACTGGGTCAGTGCTTCGTAGTTCCCAGCACTTTCACTGGGTAACTTCTTCACTGTTCCCAGCTTTGTCAATGGGTCAGTGCTTCACTGTTCCCAGCTCTGTCACTGTGTCAGTGCTTCACTGTTCCCAGTTCTGTCACTGTGTCCCTGCTTCACTGTTCCCAGCTCTGTCACTTCTTCACTGTTCCCAGCTCTGTCACTTCTTCACTGTTCCCAGCTCTGTCACTACTTCACTGTTCCCAGCTCGGCCACGGGGTCACTGCTTCACTGTTTCCAGTGCTGCCATTGGGTCACTGCTTCACTGTCCCCAGCTCTGCCACTGGGTCACTGCTTCACTGTTTCCAGTTCTGCCATTGGGTCACTCTTTCAGTGTTCCCAGCTCTGTCACTGGGTCACTGCTTCACTGTTTCCAGTTCTGCTTTTGGGTCAATGCTTCACTGTCCCCAGCTCTGCCACTGGGTCAGTGTTTCACTGTTCCCTTCTCTGTCACTGGGTCACTGTTTCACTGTCCCAAATCTGTCACTGTGTCAGTGCTTCACTGTTCCCAGCTCTGTCAATGGGTCAGTGCTTCACTTTTCCCAACTCTGTCACTGGGTGAGTGCTTCACTGTTCCCAGCTGTGCCACTGGGTCACTGTTTCACTGTTCCCTTCTCTGTCACTTGGTCGGTGCTTCACTGTTACCCACTATGTCACTGGGTCACTGTTTCACTGTTCCCAACTCTGTCACGGGGTCACTTCTTCACTGTTGCCAGCTCTGTCACTTGGTCACTTCTTTACTGCTTCCAGCTCTGTCTTGGGGTACATGCTTCACTGTCCCCAGCTCTGTCAATGGGTCACTGCTTCACTGTTCCCAGCTCTGTCATGGGGTCCATGCTTCACTGTCCCCAGCTCTGTCACTGGGTGACTACTTCACTGTTCCCAGCTCTGTCACTGGGTGACTGCTTCACTGTTCCCAGATCTGTCACTGGGTCACTGCTTCAGTTTCCAGGTCTGCCATTGGGTCACTCTTTCACTGTTCCCAGCTCTGTCACTGGGTCACTGCTTCACTGTTCCCAGCTCAGTCACTGTGTCAGTGCTTCAGTGTTCCCATCGCAGTCACTGTGTCAGTGCTTCACTGTTCCCAGTTCTGTCACTGTGTCCCTGCTTCACTGTTCGCAGCTCTGTCACTGGGTCAGTGCTTCGTAGTTCCCAGCGCTTTCACTGGGTAACTTCTTCACTGTTCCCAGCTCTGTCAATGGGTCAGTGCTTCACTGTTCCCAGCTCTGTCACTGTGTCAGTGCTTCACTGTTCCCATCTCTGTCACTGTGTCAGTGCTTCACTGTTCCCAGTTCTGTCACTGTGTCCCTGCTTCACTGTTCCCAGCTCTGTCACTTCTTCACTGTTCCCAGCTCTGTCACTTCTTCACTGTTCCCAGCTCTGTCACTACTTCACTGTTCCCAGCTCTGCCACGGGGTCACTGCTTCACTGTTTCCAGTGCTGCCATTGGGTCACTGCTTCACTGTCCCCAGCTCTGCCACTGCGTCACTGCTTCACTGTTTCCAGTTCTGCCTTTGGGTCACTCTTTCAGTGTTCCCAGCTCTGTCACTGGGTCACTGCTTCACTGATTCCAGTTCTGCAATTGGGTCAATGCTTCACTGTCCCCAGCTCTGCCACTGTGTCAGTGTTTCACTGTTCCCTTCTCTGTCACTGGGTCACTGTTTCACTGTCCCAAATCTGTCACTGTGTCAGTGCTTCACTGTTCCCAGCTCTGTCAATGGGTCAGTGCTTCACTTTTCCCAGCTCTGTCACTGGTTGAGTGCTTCACTGTTCCCAGCTCTGTCACTGGGTCACTGCTTCACTGTTTCCAGTTCTGCCATTGGGTCACTGCTTCACTGTCCCCAGCTCTGCCACTGGGTCACTGTTTCACTGTTCCCTTCTCTGTCACTGGGTCACTGCTTCACTGTTCCCTTCTCTGTCACTGGGTCAGTGCTTCACTTTTCCCAGCTCTGTCACTGATTCACGGTTCCCCACGGTGCCACTGGGTCACTGTTTCACTGTTCCCAGCTCTGTCATGGTGTCACTGCTTCACTGTCCCCAGCTCTGCCACGGGGTCACTGTTTCACTGTTCTCAGCTCTGTCACTGGGTCACTGCTTCACTGTGCGCAGCCGTGTCACTGGGTCAGTGCTTCGTAGTTCCCAGCGCTTTCACTGGGTAACTTCTTCACTGTTCCCAGCTGTGTCAATGGGTCAGTGCTTCACTTTTCCCAGCTCAGTCACTGTGTCAGTGCTTCACTGTTCCCATCTCTGTCACTGTGTCAGTGCTTCACTGTTCCCAGTTCAGTCACTGTGTCCCTGCTTCACTGTTCGCAGCTCTGTCACTGGTTCAGAGCTTCGTAGTTCCCAGCGCTTTCACTGGGTAACTTCTTCACTGTTCCCTGCTCTGTCACTGTGTCAGTGCTTCACTGTTCCCATCTCTGTCACTGGTTGAGTGCTTCACTGTTCCCAGTTCTGTCACTGTGTCCCTGCTTCACTGTTCCCAGCTCTGTCACTTCTTCACTGTTCCCAGCTTTGTCACTGGGTCACTGTTTCACTGTCCTGAATCTGTCACTGTGTCAGTGCTTCACTGTTCCCAGCTCTGTCAATGGGTCAGTGCTTCACTTTTCCCAGCTCTGTCACTGGGTGAGTGCTTCACTGTTCCCAGCTCTGTCACTGGGTCACTGCTTCACTGTTTCCAGTTCTGCCATTGGGTCACTGCTTCACTGTCCCCAGCTCTGCCACTGGGTCACTGTTTCACTGTTCCCTTCTCTGTCACTGGGTCACTGCTTCACTGTTCCCTTCTCTGCCACTGGGTCAGTGCTTCACTTTTCCCAGCTCTGTCACTGATTCACGGTTCCCCATGGTGCCACTGGGTCACTGTTTCACTGTTCCCAGCTCTGTCATGGGGTCACTGCTTCACTGTCCCCAGCTCTGCCTCTGGGTCACTGCTTCACTGTCCCCAGCTCTGTCACTGGGTCACTGCTTCACTGTTCCCGGCTCTGTCACTGGGTCAGTGCTTCATTGTTCCCAGCTCTGCCACGGGGTCACTGTTTCACTGTTCTCAGCTCTGTCACTGGGTCACTGATTCACTGTTCGCAGCCGTGTCACTGGGTCAGTGCTTCGTAGTTCCCAGCGCTTTCACAGGGTAACTTCTTCACTGTTCCCAGCTGTGTCAATGGGTCAGTGCTTCACTTTTCCCAGCTCAGTCACTGTGTCAGTGCTTCACTGTTCCCATCTCTGTCTCTGTGTCAGTGCTTCACTGTTCCCAGTTCAGTCACTGTGTCCCTGCTTCACTGTTCGCAGCTCTGTCACTGGGTCAGTGCTTCGTAGTTCCCAGCGCTTTCACTGGGTAACTTCTTCACTGTTCCCAGCTTTGTCAATGGGTCAGTGCTTCACTGTTCCCAGCTCTGTCACTGTGTCAGTGCTTCACTGTTCCCAGTTCTGTCACTGTGTCCCTGCTTCACTGTTCCCAGCTCTGTCACTTCTTCACTGTTCCCAGCTCTGTCACTTCTTCACTGTTCCCAGCTCTGTCACTACTTCACTGTTCCCAGCTCGGCCACGGGGTCACTGCTTCACTGTTTCCAGTGCTGCCATTGGGTCACTGCTTCACTGTCCCCAGCTCTGCCACTGGGTCACTGCTTCACTGTTTCCAGTTCTGCCATTGGGTCACTCTTTCAGTGTTCCCAGCTCTGTCACTGGGTCACTGCTTCACTGTTTCCAGTTCTGCAATTGGGTCAATGCTTCACTGTCCCCAGCTCTGCCACTGGGTCAGTGTTTCACTGTTCCCTTCTCTGTCACTGGGTCACTGTTTCACTGTCCCAAATCTGTCACTGTGTCAGTGCTTCACTGTTCCCAGCTCTTTCATTGGGTCAGTGCTTCACTTTTCCCAACTCTGTCACTGGGTCACTGCTTCACTGTTCCCTTCTCTGTCACTGGGTCAGTGCTTCACTTTTCCCAGCTCTGTCACTGATTCACGGTTCCCCACGGTGCCACTGGGTCACTGTTTCACTGTTCCCAGCTCTGTCATGGGGTCACTGCTTCACTGTCCCCAGCTCTGCCTCTGGGTCACTGCTTCACTGTCCCCAGCTCTTTCACTGGGTCACTGCTTCACTGTTCCCAGCTCTGTCACTGGGTCAGTGCTTCATTGTTCCCATCTCTGCCACGGGGTCACTGTTTCACTGTTCTCAGCTCTGTCACTGGGTCACTGCTTCACTGATCGCAGCCCTGTCACTGGGTCAGTGCTTCGTAGTTCCCAGCGCTTTCACTGGGTAACTTCTTCACTGTTCCCAGCTGTGTCAATGGGTCAGTGCTTCACTTTTCCCACCTCAGTCACTCTGTCAGTGCTTCACTGTTCCCATCTCTGTCACTGTGTCAGTGCTTCACTGTTCCCAGTTCAGTCACTGTGTCCCTGCTTCACTGTTCGCAGCTCTGTCACTGGGTCAGTGCTTCGTAGTTCCCAGCGCTTTCACTGGGTAACTTCTTCACTGTTCCCAGCTGTGTCAATGGGTCAGTGCTTCACTGTTCCCAGCTCTGTCACTGTGTCAGTGCTTCACTGTTCCCATCTCTGTCACTGTGTCAGTGCTTCACTGTTCCCAGTTCTGTCACTGTGTCCCTCCTTCACTGTTACCAGCTCTGTCACTTCTTCACTGTTCCCAGCTCTGTCACTACTTCACTGTTCCCAGCTCGGCCACGGGGTGACTGCTTCACTCTTTCCAGTGCTGCCATTGGGTCACTGCTTCACTGTCCCCAGCTCTTCCACTGGGTCACTGCTTCACTGTTTCCAGTTCTGCCATTGGGTCACTCTTTCAGTGTTCCCAGCTCTGTCACTGGGTCACTGCTTCACTGTTTCCAGTTCTGCAATTGGGTCAATGCTTCACTGTCCCCAGCTCTGCCACTGGGTCAGTGTTTCACTGTTCCCTTCTCTGTCACTGGGTCACTGTTTCACTGTCCTGAATCTGTCACTGTGTCAGTGCTTCACTGTTCCCATCTCTGTCACTGTGTCAGTGCTTCACTGTTCCCAGTTCTGTCACTGTGTCAGTGCTTCACTGTTCCCAGCTCTGTCACTTCTTCACTGTTCCCAGCTCTGTCACTTCTTCACTGTTCCCAGCTCTGTCACTACTTCACTGTTCCCAGCTCTGCCACGGGGTCACCGCTTCACTGTTTCCAGGGCTGCCATTGGGTCACTGCTTCACTGTCCCCAGCTCTGCCACTGGGTCACTGCTTCACTGTTTCCAGTTCTGCCATTGGGTCACTCTTTCAGTGTTCCCAGCTCTGTCACTGGGTCAGTGCTTCACTGTTTCCAGTTCTGCCATTGGGTCATTGCTTCACTGTCCGCAGCTCTGCCACTGGGTCACTGTTTCACTGTTCCCTTCTCTGTCACTGGGTCACTGCTTCACTGTTCCCATCTCTGTCACTGATTCACGGTTCCCCATGGTGCCACTGGGTCACTGTTTCACTGTTCTCAGCTCTGTCATGGGATCACTGCTTCACTGTCCCCAGCTCTGCCTCTGGGTCACTGCTTCACTGTCCCCAGCTCTGTCACTGGGTCACTGCTTCACTGTTCCCAGCTCTGTCACTGGGTCAGTGCTTCATTGTTCCCAGCTCTGCCACGGGGTCACTGTTTCACTGTTCTCAGCTCTGTCACTGGGTCACTGATTCACTGTTCGCAGCCGTGTCACTGGGTCAGTGCTTCATAGTTCCCAGCGCTTTCACTGGGTAACTTCTTCACTGTTCCCAGCTGTTTCAATGGGTCAGTGCTTCACTTTTCCCAGCTCAGTCACTGTGTCAGTGCTTCACTGTTCCCATCTCTGTCTCTGTGTCAGTGCTTCACTGTTCCCAGTTCAGTCACTGTGTCCCTGCTTCACTGTTCGCAGCTCTGTCACTGGGTCAGTGCTTCGTAGTTCCCAGCGCTTTCACTGGGTAACTTCTTCACTGTTCCCAGCTCTGTCAATGAGTCAGTGCTTCACTGTTCCCAGCTCTGTCACTGTGTCAGTGCTTCACTGTTCCCATTTCTGTCACTGTGTCCCTGCTTCACTGTTCCCAGCTCTGTCACTTCTTCACTGTTCCCAGCTCTGTCACTACTTCACTGTTCCCAGCTCTGCCACGGGGTCACTGTTTCACTGTTTCCAGTTCTGCCATTGGGTCACTCTTTCAGTGTTCCCAGCTCTGTCACTGGGTCACTGCTTCACTGTTTCCAGTTCTGCAATTGGCTCAATGCTTCACTGTCCCCAGCTCTGCCACTGGGTCAGTGTTTCACTGTTCCCTTCTCTGTCACTGGGTCACTGTTTCACTGTCCCAAATCTGTCACTGGGTCAGTGCTTCACAGTTCCCAGCTCTGTCACTGGGTCAGTGCTTCACTGTCCCCAGCTGTGCCACTGGGTCACTGTTTCACTGTTCCCTGCTCTGTCACTGGGTCGGTGCTTCACTGTTACCCACTATGCCACTGGGTCACTGGGTCACTGTTTCACTGTTCCCAACTCTGTCACGGGGTCACTTCTTCACTGTTGCCAGCTCTGTCACTTGGTCACTTCTTTACTGCTTCCAGCTCTGTCATGGGGTACATGCTTCACTGTCCCCAGCTCTGTCACTGGGTCACTGCTTCACTGTTCCCAGCTCTGTCATGGGGTCCATGCTTCACTGTCCCCAGTTGTGTCACTGGGTGACTACTTCACTGTTCCCAGCTCTGTCACTGGGTCACTGCTTCACTGTTCCCAGCTCTGTCACTGGGTCACTGCTTCGCTGTTTCCAGGTCTGCCATTGGGTCACTCTTTCACTGTTCCCAGCTCTGTCACTGGGTCACTGCTTCACTGTTCCCAGCTCAGTCACTGTGTCAGTGCTTCAGTGTTCCCATCTCAGTCACTGTGTCAGTGCTTCACTGTTCCCAGTTCTGTCACTGTGTCCCTGCTTCACTGTTCGCAGCTCTGTCACTGGGTCAGTGCTTCGTAGTTCCCAGCGCTTTCACTGGGTAACTTCTTCACTGTTCCCAGCTCTGTCAATGGGTCAGTGCTTCACTGTTGCCAGCTCTGTCACTGTGTCAGTGCTTCACTGTTCCCATCTCTGTCACTGTGTCAGTGCTTCACTGTTCCCAGTTCTGTCACTGTGTCCCTGCTTCACTGTTCCCAGCTCTGTCACTTCTTCACTGTTCCCAGCTCTGTCACTTCTTCACTGTTCCCAGCTCTGTCACTACTTCACTGTTCCCAGCTCTGCCACGGGGTCACTGCTTCACTGTTTCCAGTGCTGCCATTGGGTCACTGCTTCACTGTCCCCAGCTCTGCCACTGGGTCACTGCTTCACTGTTTCAAGCTCTGCCATTGGGTCACTCTTTCAGTGTTCCCAGCTCATTCACTGGGTCACTGCTTCACTGTTTCCAGTTCTGCAATTGGGTCAATGCTTCACTGTCCCCAGCTCTGCCGCTGGGTCAGTGTTTCACTGTTCCCTTCTCTGTCACTGGGTCACTGTTTCACTGTCCCAAATCTGTCACTGTGTCAGTGCTTCACTGTTCCCAGCTCTGTCAATGGGTCAGTGCTTCACTTTTCCCAGCTCTGTCACTGGTTGAGTGCTTCACTGTTCCCAGCTCTGTCACTGGGTCACTGCTTCACTGTTTCCAGGTCTGCCATTGGGTCACTGCTTCACTGTCCCCAGCTCTGCCACTGGGTCACTGTTTCACTGTTCCCTTCTCTGTCACTGGGTTACTGCTTCACTGTTCCCTTCTCTGTCACTGGGTCAGTGCTTCACTTTTCCCAGCTCTGTCACTGATTCACGGTTCCCCACGGTGCCACTGGGTCACTGTTTCACTGTTCCCAGCTCAGTCATGGGGTCACTGCTTCACTGTCCCCAGCTCTGCCTCTGGGTCACTGCTTCACTGTCCCCAGCTCTGTCACTGGGTCACTGCTTCACTGTTCCCAGCTCTGTCACTGGGTCAGTGCTTCATTGTTTCCAGCTCTGCCACGGGGTCACTGTTTCACTGTTCTCAGCTCTGTCACTGGGTCACTGCTACACTCTTCGCAGCCCTGTCACTGGGTCAGTGCTTTGAAGTTCCCAACGCTTTCACTGGGTGACTTCTTCACTGTTCCCAGCTCTGTCAATGGGTCAGTGCTTCACTTTTCCCAGCTCAGTCACTGGGTCAGTGCTTCAATGTTCCCATCTCTGTCACTGTGTCAGTGCTTCACTGTTCCCAGTTCAGTCACTGTGTCCCTGCTTCACTGTTCGCAGCTCTGTCACTGGGTCAGTGCTTCGTAGTTCCCAACGCTTTCACTGGGTAACTTCTTCACTGTTCCCAGCTCTGTCAATGGGTCAGTGCTTCACTGTTCCCAGCTCTGTCACTGTGTCAGTGCTTCACTGTTCCCATCTCAGTCACTGTGTCAGTGCTTCACTGTTCCCAGTTCTGTCACTGTGTCCCTGCTTCACTGTTCGCAGCTCTGTCACTGGGTCAGTGCTTCATAGTTCCCAGCGCTTTCACTGGGTAACTTCTTCACTGTTCCCAGCTCTGTCAATGGGTCAGTGCTTCACTGTTGCCAGCTCTGTCACTGTGTCAGTGCTTCACTGTTCCCATCTCTGTCACTGTGTCAGTGCTTCACTGTTCCCAGTTCTGTCACTGTGTCCCTGCTTCACTGTTCCCAGCTCTGACACTTCTTCACTGTTCCCAGCTCTGTCACTTCTTCACTGTTCCCAGCTCTGTCACTACTTCACTGTTCCCAGCTCTGCCACGGGGTCACTGCTTCACTGTTTCCAGTGCTGCCATTGGGTCACTGCTTCACTGTCCCCAGCTCTGCCACTGTGTCCCTGCTTCACTGTTCGCAGCTCTGTCACTGGGTCAGTGCTTCGTAGTTCCCAACGCTTTCACTGGGTAACTTCTTCACTGTTCCCAGCTCTGTCAATGGGTCAGTGCTTCACTGTTCCCAGCTCTGTCACTGTGTCAGTGCTTCACTGTTCCCATCTCATTCACTGTGTCAGTGCTTCACTGTTCCCAGTTCTGTCACTGTGTGCCTGCTTCACTGTTCCCAGCTCTGTCACTTCTTCACTATTCCCAGCTCTGTCACTACTTCACTGTTCCCAGCTCTGCCACGGGGTCACTGCTTCACTGTTTCCAGTGCTGCCATAGGGTCACTGCTTCACTGTCCCCAGCTCTGCCACTGGGTCACTGCTTCACTGTTTCCAGTTCTGCCATTGGGTCACTCTTTCAGTGTTCCCAGCTCTGTCAATGGGTCACTGCTTCACTGATTCCAGTGCTGCCATTGGGTCACTGCTTCACTGTCCCCAGCTCTGCCACTGGGTCACTGCTTCACTGTTTCCAGTTCTGCCATTGGGTCACTCTTTCAGTGTTCCCAGCTCTGTCAATGGGTCACTGCTTCACTGTTTCCAGTTCTGCAATGGGGTCAATGCTTCACTGTCCCCAGCTCTGCCACTGGGTCAGTGTTTCACTGTTCCCTTCTCTGTCACTGGGTCACTGTTTCACTGTCCCAAATCTGTCACTGGGTCAGTGCTTCACAGTTCCAAGCTCTGTCACTGGGTCAGTGCTTCACTGTCCCCAGCTGTGCCACTGGGTCACTGTTTCACTGTTCCCTTCTCTGTCACTGGGTCGGTGCTTCACTGTTACCCACTGTGCCACTGGGTCACTGGGTCACTGTTTCACTGTTCCCATCTCTGTCACGGGGTCACTTCTTCACTGTTGCCAGCTCTGTCACTTGGTCACTTCTTTACTGCTTCCAGCTCTGTCATGGGGTACATGCTTCACTGTCCCCAGCTCTGTCACTGGGTCACTGCTTCACTGTTCCCAGCTCTGTCATGGGGTCCATGCTTCACTGTCCCCAGCTCTGTCACTGGGTGATTACTTCACTGTTCCCAGCTCTGTCACTGGGTCACTGCTTCACTGTTCCCAGCTCTGTCACTGGGTTTCTGCTTCACTGTTTCCAGGTCTGCCATTGGGTCACTCTTTCACTGTTCCCAGCTCTGTCACTGGGTCACTGCTTCACTGTTCCCAGCTCAGTCACTGTGTTGGTGCTTCAGTGTTCCCATCTCTGTCACTGTTTCAGTGCTTCACTGTTCCCAGTTCTGTCACTGTGTCCCTGCTTCACTGTTCACAGCTCTGTCACTGGGTCACTGCTCCACTGTTTCCAGTTCTGCCATTGGGTCACTGCTTCACTGTCCCCAGCTCTGCCACTGGGTCACTGTTTCACTGTTCCCTTCTCTGTCACTGGGTCACTGCTTCACTGTTCCCTTCTCTGTCACTGGGTCAGTGCTTACTTTTCCCCACTCTGTCACTGATTCACGGTTCCCCACGGTGCCACTGGGTCACTGTTTCACTGTTCCCAGCTCTGTCACTGGGTCACTGCTTCACTATTCCCAGCTCTGTCACTGGGTCAGTGCTTCATTGTTCCCAGCTCTGCCACGGGGTCACTGTTTCACTGTTCCCAGCTCTGTCACTGGGTCACTGCTTCACTGTTCCCAGCTCTGTCACTGGGTCAGTGCTTCGTAGTTCCCAGCGCTTTCACTGGGTAACTTCTTCACTGTTCCCAGCTCTGTCAATGGGTCAGTGCTTCACTGTTCCCAGCTCTGTCACTGTGTCAGTGCTTCACTGTTCCCATCTCTGTCACTGTGTCAGTGCTTCACTGTTCCCAGTTCTGTCACTGTGTCCCTGCTTCACTGTTCCCAGCTCTGTCACTTCTTCACTGTTCCCAGCTCTGTCACTTCTTCACTGTTCCCAGCTCTGTCACTGTTTCACTGTTCCCAGCTCTGCCATTGGGTCACTCTTTCACTGTTCCCAGCTCTGTCACTGGGTCACTGCTTCACTGTTCCCAGCTCAGTCACTGTGTCAGTGCTTCAGTGTTCCCATCTCAGTCACTGTGTCAGTGCTTCACTGTTCCCAGTTCTGTCACTGTGTCCCTGCTTCACTGTTCGCAGCTCTGTCACTGGGTCAGTGCTTTGTAGTTCCCAGCGCTTTCACTGGGTAACTTCTTCACTGTTCCCAGCTCTGTCAATGGGTCAGTGCTTCACTGTTGCCAGCTCTGTCACTGTGTCAGTGCTTCACTGTTCCCATCTCTGTCACTGTGTCAGTGCTTCACTGTTCCCAGTTCTGTCACTGTGTCCCTGCTTCACTGTTCCCAGCTCTGACACTTCTTCACTGTTCCCAGCTCTGTCACTTCTTCACTGTTCCCAGCTCTGTCACTACTTCACTGTTCCCAGCTCTGCCACGGGGTCACTGCTTCACTGTTTCCAGTGCTGCCATTGGGTCACTGCTTCACTGTCCCCAGCTCTGCCACTGGGTCACTGCTTCACTGTTTCAAGTTCTGCCATTGGGTCACTCTTTCAGTGTTCCCAGCTCAGTCACTGGGTCACTGCTTCACTGTTTCCAGTTCTGCAATTGGGTCAATGCTTCACTGTCCCCAGCTCTGCCGTTGGGTCAGTGTTTCACTGTTCCCTTCTCTGTCACTGGGTCACTGTTTCACTGTCCCAAATCTGTCACTGTGTCAGTGCTTCACTGTTCCCAGCTCTGTCAATGGGTCAGTGCTTCACTTTTCCCAGCTCTGCCACTGGGTCACTGCTTCACTGTTTCCAGTTCTGCCATTGGGTCACTCTTTCAGTGTTCCCAGCTCTGTCAATGGGTCACTGCTTCACTGTTTCCAGTGCTGCCATTGGGTCACTGCTTCACTGTCCCCAGCTCAGCCACTTGGTCACTGCTTCAATGTTTCCAGTTCTGCCATTGGGTCACTCTTTCAGTGTTCCCAGCTCTGTCACTGGGTCACTGCTTCACTGTTTCCAGTTCTGCAATTGGGTCAATGCTTCACTGTCCCCAGCTCTGCCACTGGGTCAGTGTTTCACTGTTCCCTTCTCTGTCACTGGGTCACTGTTTCACTGTCCGGAATCTGTCACTGTGTCAGTGCTTCACTGTTCCCATCTCTGTCACTGTGTCAGTGCTTCACTGTTCCCAGTTCTGTCACTGTGTCCCTGCTTCACTGTTCCCAGCTCTGTCACTTCTTCACTGTTCCCAGCTCTGTCACTGGGTCACTGTTTCACTGTCCTGAATCTGTCACTGTGTCAGTGCTTCACTTTTCCCAGCTCTGTCAATGGGTCAGTGCTTCACTTTTCCCAGCTCTGTCACTGGGTGAGTGCTTCACTGTTCCCAGCTCTGTCACTGGGTCACTGCTTCACTGTTTCCAGTTCTGCCATTGGGTCACTGCTTCACTGTCCCCAGCTCTGCCACTGGGTCACTGTTTCACTGTTCCCTTCTCTGTCACTGGGTCACTGCTTCACTGTTCCCTTCTCTGCCACTGGGTCAGTGCTTCACTTTTCCCAGCTCTGTCACTGATTCACGGTTCCCCATGGTGCCACTGGGTCACTGTTTCACTGTTCCCAGCTCTGTCATGGGGTCACTGCTTCACTGTCCCCAGCTCTGCCTCTGGGTCACTGCTTCACTGTCCCCAGCTCTGTCACTGGGTCACTGCTTCACTGTTCCCAGCTCTGTCACTGGGTCAGTGCTTCATTGTTCCCAGCTCTGCCACGGGGTCACTGTTTCACTGTTCTCAGCTCTGTCACTGGGTCACTGATTTACTGTTCGCAGCCGTGTCACTGGGTCAGTGCTTCGTAGTTCCCAGCGCTTTCACTGGGTAACTTCTTCACTGTTCCCAGCTGTGTCAATGGGTCAGTGCTTCACTTTTCCCAGCTCAGTCACTGTGTCAGTGCTTCACTGTTCCCATCTCTGTCTCTGTGTCAGTGCTTCACTGTTCCCAGTTCAGTCACTGTGTCCCTGCTTCACTGTTCGCAGCTCTGTCACTGGGTCAGTGCTTCGTAGTTCCCAGCACTTTCACTGGGTAACTTCTTCACTGTTCCCAGCTCTGTCACTGTGTCAGTGCTTCACTGTTCCCATCTCATTCACTGTGTCAGTGCTTCACTGTTCCCAGTTCTGTCACTGTGTGCCTGCTTCACTGTTCCCAGCTCTGTCACTTCTTCACTATTCCCAGCTCTGTCACTACTTCACTGTTCCCAGCTCTGCCACGGGGTCACTGCTTCACTGTTTCCAGTGCTGCCATAGGGTCACTGCTTCACTGTCCCCAGCTCTGCCACTGGGTCACTGCTTCACTGTTTCCAGTTCTGCCATTGGGTCACTCTTTCAGTGTTCCCAGCTCTGTCAATGGGTCACTGCTTCACTGTTTCCAGTGCTGCCATTGGGTCACTGCTTCACTGTCCCCAGCTCTGCCACTGGGTCACTGCTTCACTGTTTCCAGTTCTGCCATTGGGTCACTCTTTCAGTGTTCCCAGCTCTGTCAATGGGTCACTGCTTCACTGTTTCCAGTTCTGCAATGGGGTCAATGCTTCACTGTCCCCAGCTCTGCCACTGGGTCAGTGTTTCACTGTTCCCTTCTCTGTCACTGGGTCACTGTTTCACTGTCCCAAATCTGTCACTGGGTCAGTGCTTCACAGTTCCAAGCTCTGTCACTGGGTCAGTGCTTCACTGTCCCCAGCTGTGCCACTGGGTCACTGTTTCACTGTTCCCTTCTCTGTCACTGGGTCGGTGCTTCACTGTTACCCACTGTGCCACTGGGTCACTGGGTCACTGTTTCACTGTTCCCATCTCTGTCACGGGGTCACTTCTTCACTGTTGCCAGCTCTGTCACTTGGTCACTTCTTTACTGCTTCCAGCTCTGTCATGGGGTACATGCTTCACTGTCCCCAGCTCTGTCACTGGGTCACTGCTTCACTGTTCCCAGCTCTGTCATGGGGTCCATGCTTCACTGTCCCCAGCTCTGTCACTGGGTGATTACTTCACTGTTCCCAGCTCTGTCACTGGGTCACTGCTTCACTGTTCCCAGCTCTGTCACTGGGTTTCTGCTTCACTGTTTCCAGGTCTGCCATTGGGTCACTCTTTCACTGTTCCCAGCTCTGTCACTGGGTCACTGCTTCACTGTTCCCAGCTCAGTCACTGTGTCGGTGCTTCAGTGTTCCCATCTCTGTCACTGTTTCAGTGCTTCACTGTTCCCAGTTCTGTCACTGTGTCCCTGCTTCACTGTTCCCAGCTCTGTCACTGGGTCACTGCTTCACTGTTCCCAGCTCTGTTACTGCTTCACTGTTCCCTGCCCTGTTACTGCTTCACTGTTCCCAGCTCTGCCACTGGGTCACTGCTTCGCTGTTTCCAGTTCTGCCATTGGGTCACTCTTTCAGTGTTCCCAGCTCTGTCACTGGGTCACTGCTTTACTGTTTCCAGTTCTGCAATTGGGTCAATGCTTCACTGTCCCCAGCTCTGCCACTGGGTCAGTGTTTCACTGTTCCCTTCTCTGTCACTGGGTCACTGTTTCACTGTCCCAAATCTGTCACTGTGTCAGAGCTTCACTGTTCCCAGCTCTGTCAATGGGTCAGTGCTTCACTTTTCCCAGCTCTGTCACTGGTTGAGTGCTTCACTGTTCCCAGCTCTGTCACTGGGTCACTGCTTCACTGTTTCCAGGTCTGCCATTGGGTCACTGCTTCACTGTCCCCAGCTCTGCCACTGGTTCACTGTTTCACTGTTCCCTTCTCTGTCACTGGGTTACTGCTTCACTGTTCCCTTCTCTGTCACTGGGTCAGTGCTTCACATTTGCCAGCTCTGTCACTGATTCACGGTTCCCCACGGTGCCACTGGGTCACTGTTTCACTGTTCCCAGCTCAGTCATGGGGTCACTGCTTCACTGTCCCCAGCTCTGCCTCTGGGTCACTGCTTCACTGTCCCCAGCTCTGTCACTGGGTCACTGCTTCACTGTTCCCAGCTCTGTCACTGGGTCAGTGCTTCATTGTTTCCAGCTCTGCCACGGGGTCACTGTTTCACTGTTCTCAGCTCTGTCACTGGGTCACTGCTACACTGTTCGCAGCCCTGTCACTGGGTCAGTGCTTTGAAGTTCCCAACGCTTTCACTGGGTGACTTCTTCACTGTTCCCAGCTCTGTCAATGGGTCAGTGCTTCACTTTTCCCAGCTCAGTCACTGGGTAAGTGCTTCAATGTTCCCATCTCTGTCACTGTGTCAGTGCTTCACTGTTCCCAGTTCAGTCACTGTGTCCCTGCTTCACTGTTCGCAGCTCTGTCACTGGGTCAGTGCTTCGTAGTTCCCAACGCTTTCACTGGGTAACTTCTTCACTGTTCCCAGCTCTGTCAATGGGTCAGTGCTTCACTGTTCCCAGCTCTGTCACTGTGTCAGTGCTTCACTGTTCCCATCTCATTCACTGTGTCAGTGCTTCACTGTTCCCAGTTCTGTCACTGTGTGCCTGCTTCACTGTTCCCAGCTCTGTCACTTCTTCACTATTCCCAGCTCTGTCACTACTTCACTGTTCCCAGCTCTGCCACGGGGTCACTGCTTCACTGTTTCCAGTGCTGACATAGGGTCACTGCTTCACTGTCCCCAGCTCTGCCACTGGGTCAATGCTTCACTGTTTCCAGTTCTGCCATTGGGTCACTCTTTCAGTGTTCCCAGCTCTGTCAATGGGTCACTGCTTCACTGTTTCCAGTGCTGCCATTGGGTCACTGCTTCACTGTCCCCAGCTCTGCCACTGGGTCACTGCTTCACTGTTTCCAGTTCTGCCATTGGGTCACTCTTTCAGTGTTCCCAGCTCTGTCAATGGGTCACTGCTTCACTGTTTCCAGTTCTGCAATGGGGTCAATGCTTCACTGTCCCCAGCTCTGCCACTGGGTCAGTGTTTCACTGTTCCCTTCTCTGTCACTGGGTCACTGTTTCACTGTCCCAAATCTGTCACTGGGTCAGTGCTTCACAGTTCCAAGCTCTGTCACTGGGTCAGTGCTTCACTGTCCCCAGCTGTGCCACTGGGTCACTGTTTCACTGTTCCCTTCTCTGTCACTGGGTCGGTGCTTCACTGTTACCCACTGTGCCACTGGGTCACTGGGTCACTGTTTCACTGTTCCCATCTCTGTCACGGGGTCACTTCTTCACTGTTGCCAGCTCTGTCACTTGGTCACTTCTTTACTGCTTCCAGCTCTGTCATGGGGTACATGCTTCACTGTCCCCAGCTCTGTCACTGGGTCACTGCTTCACTGTTCCCAGCTCTGTCATGGGGTCCATGCTTCACTGTCCCCAGCTCTGTCACTGGGTGATTACTTCACTGTTCCCAGCTCTGTCACTGGGTCACTGCTTCACTGTTCCCAGCTCTGTCACTGGGTTTCTGCTTCACTGTTTCCAGGTCTGCAATTGGGTCACTCTTTCACTGTTCCCAGCTCTGTCACTGGGTCACTGCTTCACTGTTCCCAGCTCAGTCACTGTGTCGGTGCTTCAGTGTTCCCATCTCTGTCACTGTTTCAGTGCTTCACTGTTCCCAGTTCTGTCACTGTGTCCCTGCTTCACTGTTCACAGCTCTGTCACTGGGTCACTGCTCCACTGTTTCCAGTTCTGCCATTGGGTCACTGCTTCACTATCCCCAGCTCTGCCACTGGGTCACTGTTTCACTGTTCCCTTCTCTGTCACTGGGTCACTGCTTCACTGTTCCCTTCTCTGTCACTGGGTCAGTGCTTACTTTTCCCCACTCTGTCACTGATTCACGCTACCCCACGGTGCCACTGGGTCACTGTTTCACTGTTCCCAGCTCTGTCACTGGGTCACTGCTTCACTATTCCCAGCTCTGTCACTGGGTCAGTGCTTCATTGTTCCCAGCTCTGCCACGGGGTCACTGTTTCACTGTTCCCAGCTCTGTCACTGGGTCACTGCTTCACTGTTCCCAGCTCTGTCACTGGGTCAGTGCTTCGTAGTTCCCAGCGCTTTCACTGGGTAACTTCTTCACTGTTCCCAGCTCTGTCAATGGGTCAGTGCTTCACTGTTCCCAGCTCTGTCACTGTGTCAGTGCTTCACTGTTCCCATCTCTGTCACTGTGTCAGTGCTTCACTGTTCCCAGTTCTGTCACTGTGTCCCTGCTTCACTGTTCCCAGCTCTGTCACTTCTTCACTGTTCCCAGCTCTGTCACTTCTTCACTGTTCCCAGCTCTGTCACTACTTCACTGTTCCCAGCTCTGCCACGGGGTCACTGCTTCACTGTTTCCAGTGCTGCCATTGGGTCACTGCTTCACTGTCCCCAGCTCTGCCACTGGGTCACTGCTTCACTGTTTCAAGTTCTGCCTTTGGGCCACTCTTTCAGTGTTCCCAGCTCTGTCACTGGGTCACTGCTTCGCTGTTTCCAGTTCTGCAATTGGGTCAATGCTTCACTGTCCCCAGCTCTGCCACTGGGTCAGTGTTTCACTGTTCCCTTCTCTGTCACTGGGTCACTGTTTCACTGTCCCAAATCTGTCACTAGGTCAGTGCTTCACAGTTCCCAGCTCTGTCACTGGGTCAGTGCTCCACTGTCCCCAGCTGTGCCACTGCCTCACTGTTTCACTGTTCCCTTCTCTGTCACTGGGTCGGTGCTTCACTGTTACCCACTGTGCCACTGGGTCACTGTTTCATTGTTCCCAACTCTGTCACAGGGTCACTGCTTCACTGTTGCCAGCTCTGTCACTTGGTCACTTCTTTACTGTTTCCAGCTCTGCCATGGGGTACATGCTTCACTGTCCCCAGCTCTGTCACTGGGTCACTGCTTCACTGTTCCCAGCTCTGTCATGGGGTCCATGCTTCACTGTCCCCAGCTCAGTCACTGGGTGACTACTTCACTGTTCCAAGCTCTGTCACTGGGTCACTGCTTCACTGTTCCCAGCTCTGTCACTGGGTCACTGCTTCACTGTTTCCAGTTCTGCAATTGGGTCAATGCTTCACTGTCCCCAGCTCTGCCACTGGGTCAGTGTTTCACTGTTTCCTTCTCTGTCACTGGGTCACTGTTTCACTGTCCCAAATCTGTCACTGGGTCAGTGCTTCACAGTTCCCAGCTCTGTCACTGGGTCAGTGCTTCACTGTCCCCAGCTGTGCCACTGGCTCACTGTTTCACTGTTCCCTTCTTTGTCACTGGGTCGGTGCTTCACTGTTACCCTCTGTGCCACTGGGTCACTGCGTCACTGTTTCACTGTTCCCAACTCTGTCACGGGGTCACTTCTTCACTGTTGTCAGCTCTGTCACTTGGTCACTTCTTTACTGTTTCCAGCTCTGTCATGGGGTACATGCTTCACTGTCCCCAGCTCTGTCACTGGGTCCCTGCTTCACTGTTCCCAGCTCTGTCATGGGGTCCATGCTTCACTGTCCCCAGCTCTGTCACTGGGTGACTGCTTCACTGTTCCCAGCTCTGTCACTGGGTCACTGCTTCACTGTTCCCAGCTCTGTCACTGGGTCACTGCTTCACTGTTTCCAGGTCTGCCATTGGGTCACTCTTTCACTGTTCCCAGCTCTGTCACTGTGCCAGTGCTTCACTGTTCCCTTCTCTGTCACTGTGTCAGTGCTTCACTGTTCCCAGCTCTGTCAATGTTTCAGTGCTTCACTTTTCCCAGCTCTGTCACTGGGTCACTGTTTCACTGTTCCCAGCTCTGTCATGGGGTCCATGCTTCACTGTCCCCAGCTCTGTCACTGGGTCACAGCTTCACGGTATCCAGTTCTGCCATTGGGTCACTGCTTCACTGTCCCCAGCTCTGCCACTGGGTCACTGTTTCACTGTTCCCGTCTATGTCACTGGGTCACTTATTCACTGTTCCCTTCTCTGTCACTGCTTCACTGTCCCCAGCACTGTCACTGGAACAGTGCTTCACTGTTCCCAGCTCTATCACTGGGTCACTGCTTGAATGTTCCCAGCTCTGTCACTGATTCAGTGTTCCCCTCTCTTCCACTGGGTCACCGCTTCACTGTCCCCAGCTCTGCCACTGGGTCACTGTTTCACTGTTCCCTTCTCTGTCACTGGGTCACTGCTTCACTGTTCCCTTCTCTGTCACTGGGTCAGTGCTTCACTTTTTCCAGCTCTGTCACTGATTCACGGTTCCCCACGGTGCCATTGGGTCCCTGTTTCACTGTTCCCAGCTCTGTCATGGGGTCACTGCTTCACTGTCCCCAGCTCTGCCTCTGGGTCACTGCTTCACTGTTTCCAGCTCTATCACTGGGTCATTGCTTCACTGTTCCCAGCTCTGTCACTGGGTCACTGCTTCACTGTTCCCAGCTCTGTTACTGCTTCACTGTTCCCTGCCCTGTTACTGCTTCACTGTTCCCAGCTCTGCCACTGGGTCACTGCTTCACTGTTTCCAGTTCTGCCATTGGGTCACTCTTTCAGTGTTCCCAGCTCTGTCACTGGGTCACTGCTTTACTGTTTCCAGTTCTGCAATTGGGTCAATGCTTCACTGTCCCCAGCTCTGCCACTGGGTCAGTGTTTCACTGTTCCCTTCTCTGTCACTGGGTCACTGTTTCACTGTCTCAAATCTGTCACTGGGTCAGTGCTTCACATTTCCCAGCTCTGTCACTGGGTCAGTGCTTCACTGTCCCCAGCTGTGCCACTGGGTCACTGTTTCACTGTTCCCTTCTCTGTCATTGGTTCGGTGCTTCACTGTTACCCACTGTGCCACTGGGTCACTGGGTCACTGTTTCACTGTTCCCAGCTCTGTCACGCGGTCACTGCTTCACTGTTGCCAGCTCTGTCACTTGGTCACTTCTTTACTGTTTCCAGCTCTGTCATGGGGTACATGCTTCACTGTCCCCAGCTCTGTCACTTGGTCACTGCTTCACTGTTCGCAGCTCTGTCACTGGGTCACTGCTTCACTGTCTCCAGTGCTGCCATTGGGTCACTGCTTCACTGTCCCCAGCTCTGTCACTGGGTCACTGCTTCACTGTTTCCAGTTCTGCCATTGGGTCACTCTTTCACTGTTCCCAGCTCTGTCACTGTGCCAGTGCTTCACTGTTCTCTTCTCTGTCACTGTGTCAGTACTTCACTGTTCCCAGCTCTGTCCATGGGTCAGTGCTTCACTTTTCCCAGCTCTGTCACTGGGTGAGTGCTTCACTGTTACCAGCTCTGCCAGTGGGTCACTGCTTCACTTTTCCCAGCTCTGTCACTGGGTCACTGTTTCACTGTTCCCAGCTCTGTCATGGGGTCCATGCTTCACTGTCCCCAGCTCTGTCACTGGGTCACAGCTTCACGGTATCCAGTTCTGCCATTGGGTCACTGCTTCACTGTCCCCAGCTCTGCCACTGGGTCACTGTTTCACTGTTCCCGTCTATGTCACTGGGTCACTTATTCACTGTTCCCTTCTCTGTCACTGCTTCACTGTCCCCAGCACTGTCACTGGAACAGTGCTTCACTGTTCCCAGCTCTATCACTGGGTCACTGCTTGAATGTTCCCAGCTCTGTCACTGATTCAGTGTTCCCCTCTCTTCCACTGGGTCACCGCTTCACTGTCCCCAGCTCTGCCACTGGGTCACTGTTTCACTGTTCCCTTCTCTGTCACTGGGTCACTGCTTCACTGTTCCCTTCTCTGTCACTGGGTCAGTGCTTCACTTTTTCCAGCTCTGTCACTGATTCACGGTTCCCCACGGTGCCATTGGGTCCCTGTTTCACTGTTCCCAGCTCTGTCATGGGGTCACTGCTTCACTGTCCCCAGCTCTGCCTCTGGGTCACTGCTTCACTGTTTCCAGCTCTATCACTGGGTCATTGCTTCACTGTTCCCAGCTCTGTCACTGGGTCACTGCTTCACTGTTCCCAGCTCTGTTACTGCTTCACTGTTCCCTGCCCTGTTACTGCTTCACTGTTCCCAGCTCTGCCACTGGGTCACTGCTTCACTGTTTCCAGTTCTGCCATTGGGTCACTCTTTCAGTGTTCCCAGCTCTGTCACTGGGTCACTGCTTTACTGTTTCCAGTTCTGCAATTGGGTCAATGCTTCACTGTCCCCAGCTCTGCCACTGGGTCAGTGTTTCACTGTTCCCTTCTCTGTCACTGGGTCACTGTTTCACTGTCTCAAATCTGTCACTGGGTCAGTGCTTCACAGTTCCCAGCTCTGTCACTGGGTCAGTGCTTCACTGTCCCCAGCTGTGCCACTGGGTCACTGTTTCACTGTTCCCTTCTCTGTCATTGGTTCGGTGCTTCACTGTTACCCACTGTGCCACTGGGTCACTGGGTCACTGTTTCACTGTTCCCAGCTCTGTCACGCGGTCACTGCTTCACTGTTGCCAGCTCTGTCACTTGGTCACTTCTTTACTGTTTCCAGCTCTGTCATGGGGTACATGCTTCACTGTCCCCAGCTCTGTCACTTGGTCACTGCTTCACTGTTCGCAGCTCTGTCACTGGGTCACTGCTTCACTGTCTCCAGTGCTGCCATTGGGTCACTGCTTCACTGTCCCCAGCTCTGTCACTGGGTCACTGCTTCACTGTTTCCAGTTCTGCCATTGGGTCACTCTTTCACTGTTCCCAGCTCTGTCACTGTGCCAGTGCTTCACTGTTCTCTTCTCTGTCACTGTGTCAGTACTTCACTGTTCCCAGCTCTGTCCATGGGTCAGTGCTTCACTTTTCCCAGCTCTGTCACTGGGTGAGTGCTTCACAGTTCCCAGCCCTGTCACTGGGTCACTGCTTCACTGTTTCCAGTTCTGCCATTGGGTCACTGCTTCACTGTCCCCAGCTCTGCCACTGGGTCACTGTTTCACTGTTCCCTTCTCTGTCACTGGGTCACTGCTTCACTGTTCCCTTCTCTGTCACTGGTTCAGTGCTTCACTTTTTCCAGCTCTGTCACTGATTCACGGTTCCCCACGGTGCCATTGGGTCCCTGTTTCATTGTTTCCAGCTCTGTCATGGGGTCACTGCTTCACTGACCCCAGCTCTGCCTCTGGGTCCCTGCTTCACTGTTTCCAGCTCTGTCACTGGGTCACTGCTTCACTGTTCCCATCTCTGTCACTGGGTCACTGCTTCACTGTTCCCAGCTCTGTTACTGCTTCACTGTTCCCAGCTCTGTTACTGCTTCACTGTTCCCAGCTCTGTCACTGGGTCAGTGCTTCATTGTTCCCAGCTCTGCCACGGGGTCAGTGTTTCACTATTCCCAGCTCTGTCACTGGGTCACTGCTTCACTGTTCGCAGCTCTGTCACTGGGTCAGTGCTTCGTAGTTCCCAGCGCTTTCATGGGTAACTTCTTCACTGTTCCCAGCTCTGTCACGGTGTCAGTGCTTCACTGTTCCCATCTCTGTCACTTTGTCAGTGCTTCACTGTTCCCAGTTCTGTCACTGTGTCCCTGCTTCACTGTTCCCAGCTCTGTCTCTTCTTCACTTCTCCCAGCTCTGTCACTTCTTCACTGTTCCCAGCTCTGTCACTACTTCACTGTTCCCAGCTCTGCCACGGGGTCACTGCTTCACTGTTTCCAGTTCTGCCATTGGGTCACTCTTTCAGTGTTCCCAGCTCTGTCCCTGGGTCACTGCTTCACTGTTTCCAGTTCTGCCATTGGGTCACTGCTTCACTGTCCCCAGCTCTGCCACTGGGTCACTGCTTCACTGTTTCCAGTTCTGCCATTGGGTCACTCTTTCAGTGTTCCCAGCTCTGTCCCTGGGTCACTGCTTCACTGTTTCCAGTTCTGCCATTGGGTCAATGCTTCACTGTCCCCAGCTCTTCCACTGGGTCAGTGTTTCACTGTTCCCTTCTCTGTCACTGGGTCACTGTTTCACTGTCCCAAATCTGTCACTGTGTCAGTGCTTCACAGTTCCCAGCTCTGTCACTGGGGCAGTGCTTCACTGTCCCCAGCTGTGCCACTGGGTCACTGTTTCACTGTTCCCTTCTCTCTCACTGGGTCGGTGCTTCACTGTTACCCACTGTGCCACTGGGTCACTGTTTCACTGTTCCCAGCTCTGGCACGGGGTCACTGCTTCACTGTTGCCAGCTCTATCACTGGGTCACTGCTTCACTGTTGCCAGCTCTGTCACTTTGTCACTTCTTTACTGTTTCCAGATCTGTTTTGGGGTCCATGCTTCACTGTCCCCAGCTCTGTCACTGGGTCACTGCTTCACTGTTCCCAGCTCTGTCACTGGGTCACTGCTTCACTGTTCCCAGCTCTGTCACTGTGTCACTGCTTCACTGTTTCCAGGTCTGCCATTGGGTCACTCTTTCACTGTTCCCAGCTCTCACTGTGCCAGTGCTTCACTGTTCCCTTCTCTGTCACTGTGTCAGTGCTTCACTGTTCCCAGCTCTGTCACTGTGTCACTGCTTCACTGTTTCCAGGTCTGCCATTGGGTCACTCTTTCACTGTTCCCAGCTCTGTCACTGTGCCAGTGCTTCACTGTTCCCTTCTCTGTCACTGTGTCAGTGCTTTACTGTTCCCAGCTCTGTCACTGCGTCACTGCTTCACTGTTCTCAGCTTGGTCACTGGGTCAGTTCTTCACTGTTCCCAGGTCTGTTACTGCTTCAGTGTTCCCAGCTCTGTCACTGGGTCAGTGCTTCACTGTTCCCAGCTTGGTCACTGGGTCAGTGCTTCACTGTTCCCAGCTCTGTTACTGCTTCACTGTTCCCTTCTCTGTCACTGGGTCAGTGCTTCACTTTTCCCAGCTCTGTCACTGCTTCACACTTCCCCACGGTGCCACTGGGTCACTGTTTCACTGTTCCCAGCTCTGTCATGGGGTCACTGCTTCACTGTCCCCAGCTCTGCCTCTGGGTCACTGCTTCACTGTCCCCAGCTCTGCCTCTGGGTCACTGCTTCACTGTTCGCAGCTGTGTCACTGGGTCACTGCTTCACTGTTCGCAGCTCTCTCATGGGTCAGTGCTTCATAGTTCCCAGCTCTGTCACTGTTTAACTGCTTCACTGTTCCCAGCTCTGTCAATGGGTCAGTGCTTCACTGTTCCCAGCTCTGTCACTGGGTCAGTGCTTCACTCTTCCCATCTCTGTCACTGTGTCAGTGCTTCACTGTTGCCAGTTCTGTCACTGTCTCCCTGCTTCACTGTTCCCTGCTCTGTCACTACTTCACTGTTCCCAGCTCGGCCACGGTGTCACTGCTTCACTGTTTCCAGTGCTGCCATTGGGTCACTCTTTCACTGTTCCCAGCTCTGTCACTGTGTCAGTACTTCACTGTTCCCTTCTCTGTCACTGTGTCAGTGCTTCACTGTTCCCAGCTCTGTCAATGGGTCAGTGCTTCACTTTACCCAGCTCTGTCACTGGGTGAGTGCTTCACTGTTCCCAGCCCTGTCACTGGGTCACTGCTTCACTGTTTCCAGTTCTGCCTTTGGGTCACTGCTTCACTGTCCCCAGCTCTGCCACTGGGTCACTGCTTCACCTTTTCCAGTTCTGCCATTGGGTCACTCTTTCAGTGTTCCCAGCTCTGTCACTGGGTCAGTGCTTCACTGTTTCCAGTTCTGCCATTGGGTCAATGCTTCACTGTCCCCAGCTCTGCCACTGTGTCAGTGTTTCACTGTTCCCTTCTCTGTCACTGGGTCACTGTTTCACTGTCCCAAATCTGTCACTGGGTCAATGCTTCACAGTTCCCAGCTCTGTCACTGGGTCAGTGCTTCACTGTCCCCAGCTGTGCCACAGGGTCACTGTTTCACTGTTCCCTTCTCTGTCACTGGGTCGGTGCTTCACTGTTACCCTCTGTGCCACTGGGTCACTGTTTCACTGTTCCCAGCTCTGTCACGGGGTCACTGCTTCACTGTTGTCAGCTCTATCACTGGTCACTGCTTCACTGTTGCCAGCTCTGTCACTTGGTCACTTCTTTACTGTTTCCAGTTTTGTTTTGGGGTCCATGCTTCACTGTCCCCAGCTCTGTCACTGGGTGACTGCTTCACTGTTTCCAGGTCTGCCATTGGGTCACTCTTTCACTGTTCCCAGCTCTGTCACTGTGCCAGTGCTTCATTGTTCCCTTCTCTGTCACTGTGTCAGTGCTTCACTGTTCCCAGCTCTGTCACTGCGTCACTGCTTCACTGTTCTCAGCTTGGTCACTGGGTCAGTGATTCACTGTTCCCAGCTCAGTTACTGCTTCACTGTTCCCAGCTCTGTCACTGCGTCACTGCTTCACTGTTCCCAGCTTGGTCACTGGGTCAGTGCTTCACTGTTCCCAGCTCTGTTACTGCTTCACTGTTCCCAGCTCTGTCAATGGGTCAGTGATTCACTGTTCCCAGCTCTGTCACTGGGTCAGTGCTTCACTGTTCCCATCTCTGTCACGTTGTCAGTGCTTCACTGTTGCCAGTTCTGTCACTGTCTCCCTGCTTCACTGTTCCCTGCTCTGTCACTACTTCTATGTTCCCAGCTCGGCCACGGTGTCACTTCTTCACTGTTTCCAGTGCTGCCATTGGGTCACTGCTTCACTGTCCCCAGCTCTGTCACTGGGTCACTGCTTCACTGTTTCCAGTTCTGCCATTGGGTCACTCTTTCACTGTTCCCAGCTCTATCACTGGGTCACTGCTTCAATGTTTCCAGTTCTGCCATTGGGTCAATGCTTCACTGTCCCAGTTCTGTCACTGTGTCAGTGCTTCACTGTTCCCTTCTCTGTCACTGTGTCAGTGCTTCACTGTTCCCAGCTCTGTCAATGGGTCAGTGCTTCATTTTTCCCAGCTCTGTCACTGGGTGAGTGCTTCACTGTTCCCAGCTCTGTCACTGGGTCACTGCTTCACTCTTTCCTGTTCTGCCATTGGGTCATTGCTTCACTGTCCCCAGCTCTGCCACTGGGTCACTGTTTCACTGTTCCCTTCTCTGTCACTGGGTCAGTGCTTCACTTTTCCCAGCTCTGTCACTGCTTCACGCTTTCCCACGGTGCCACTGGGTCACTGTTTCACTGTTCCCAGCTCTGTCATGGGGTCACTGCTTCTCTGTCCCCAGCTCTGCCTCTGGGTCACTGCTTCACTGTCCCCAGCTCTGCCTCTGGGTCACTGCTTCACTGTTCGCAGCTCTGTCACTGAGTCACTGCTTCACTGTTCGCAGCTCTGTCACTGGGTCAGTGCTTCATAGTTCCCAGCTCTGTCACAGGGTAACTGCTTCACTGTTCCCAGCTCTGTCAATGGGTCAGTGCTTCACTGTTCCCAGCTCTGTCACTGGGTCAGTGCTTCACTGTTGCCATCTCTGTCACTGTGTCAGTGCTTCACTGTTGCCAGTTCTGTCAATGTCTCCCTGCTTCACTGTTCCCTGCTCTGTCACTACTTCACTGTTCCCAGCTCTGGCACGGGGTCACTGCTTCACTGTTGTCAGCTCTATCACTGGGTCACTGCTTCACTGTTGCCAGCTCTGTCACTTGGTCACTTCTTTACTGTTTCCAGCTCTGTTTTGGGGTCCATGCTTCACTGTCCCCAGCTCTGTCACTGGGTCACTGCTTCACTGTTCCCAGCTCTGTCATGGGGTCCATGCTTCACTGTCCCCAGCTCTGTCACTAGGTGACTGCTTCACTGTTCCCAGCTCTGTCACTGGGTCACTGCTTCACTGTTCCCAGCTCTGTCACTGTGCCAGTGCTTCACTGTTCCCTTCTCTGTCACTGTGTCAGTGCTTCACTGTTCCCAGCTCTGTCACTGTGTCACTGCTTCACTGTTCTCAGCTCTGTCACTGGGTCAGTGCTTCACTGTCCCCAGCTGTGCCACTGGCTCACTGTTTCACTGTTCCCTTCTTTGTCACTGGGTCGGTGCTTCACTGTTCCCAACTCTGTCACGGGGTCACTTCTTCACTGTTGCCAGCTCTGTCACTTGGTCACTTCTTTACTGTTTCCAGCTCTGTCATGGGGTACATGCTTCACTGTCCCCAGCTCTGTCACTGGGTCACTGCTTCACTGTTCCCAGCTCTGTCATGGGGTCCATGCTTCACTGTCCCCAGCTCTGTCACTGGGTGACTGCTTCACTGTTCCCAGCTCTGTCACTGGGTCACTGCTTCACTGTTCCCAGCTCTGTCACTGTGTCACTGCTTCACTGTTTCCAGGTCTGCCATTGGGTCACTCTTTCACTGTTCCCAGCTCTGTCACTGTGCCAGTGCTTCACTGTTCCCTTCTCTGTCACTGTGTCAGTGCTTCACTGTTCCCAGCTCTGTCAATGTGTCAGTGCTTCACTTTTCCCAGCTCTGTCACTGGGTGAGTGCTTCACTGTTACCAGCTCTGCCAGTGGGTCACTGCTTCACTGTTTCCAGCTCTGCCACTGGGTCACTGTTTCACTGTTCCCAGCTCTGCCACTGGGTCACTGCTTCACTTTTCCCAGCTCTGTCACTGGGTCACTGCTTCACTGTTCCCAGCTCTGTCATGGGGTCCATGCTTCACTGTCCCCAGCTCTGTCACTGGGTCACAGCTTCACGGTATCCAGTTCTGCCATTGGGTCACTGCTTCACTGTCCCCAGCTCTGCCACTGGGTCACTGTTTCACTGTTCCCGTCTATGTCACTGGGTCACTGATTCACTGTTCCCTTCTCTGTCACTGCTTCACTGTCCCCAGCACTGTCATTGGAACAGTGCTTCACTGTTCCCAGCTCTATCACTGGGTCACTGCTTGAATGTTCCCAGCTCTGTCACTGATTCAGTGTTCCCCTCTCTTCCACTGGGTCACCGCTTCACTGTTCCCAGCTCTGTCACTGCTTCACTGTTACCCACTGTGCCACTGGTTCACTGCTTCACTGTTTCCAGTGCTGTCACTGGGTCACTGTTTCACTGTTCCCTTCTCTGTCACTGGGTCACTGCTTCACTGTTCCCTTCTCTGTCACTGGGTCAGTGCTTCACTTTTTCCAGCTCTGTCACTGATTCACGGTTCCCCACGGTGCCATTGGGTCCCTGTTTCACTGTTCCCAGCTCTGAGATGGGGTCACTGCTTCACTGTCCCCAGCTCTGCCTCTGGGTCACTGTTTCACTGTTTCCAGCTCTATCACTGGGTCACTGCTTCACTGTTCCCAGCTCTGTCACTGGGTCACTGCTTCACTGTTCCCAGCTCTGTTACTGCTTCACTGTTCCCTGCCCTGTTACTGCTTCACTGTTCCCAGCTCTGCCACTGGGTCACTGCTTCACTGTTTCCAGTTCTGCCATTGGGTCACTCTTTCAGTGATCCCAGCTCTGTCACTGGGTCACTGCTTTACTGTTTCCAGTTCTGCAATTGGGTCAATGCTTCACTGTCCCCAGCTCTGCCACTGGGTCAGTGTTTCACTGTTCCCTTCTCTGTCACTGGGTCACTGTTTCACTGTCTCAAATCTGTCACTGGGTCAGTGCTTCACAGTTCCCAGCTCTGTCACTGGGTCAGTGCTTCACTGTCCCCAGCTGTGCCACTGGGTCACTGTTTCACTGTTCCCTTCTCTGTCATTGGTTCGGTGCTTCACTGTTACCCACTGTGCCACTGGGTCACTGGGTCACTGTTTCACTTGTCCCAGCTCTGTCACGCGGTCACTGCTTCACTGTTGCCAGCTCTGTCACTTGGTCACTTCTTTACTGTTTCCAGCTCTGTCATGGGGTACATGCTTCACTGTCCCCAGCTCTGTCACTGGGTCACTGCTTCACTGTTCGCAGCTCTGTCACTGGGTCACTGCTTCACTGTCTCCAGTGCTGCCATTGGGTCACTGCTTCACTGTCCCCAGCTCTGTCACTGGGTCACTGCTTCACTGTTCTCTTCTCTGTCACTGTGTCAGTACTTCACTGTTCCCAGCTCTGTCCATGGGTCAGTGCTTCACTTTTCCCAGCTCTGTCACTGGGTGAGTGCTTCACAGTTCCCAGCTCTGTCACTGGGTCACTGCTTCACTGTTTCCAGTTCTGCCATTGGGTCACTGCTTCACTGTCCCCAGCTCTGCCACTGGGTCACTGTTTCACTGTTCCCTTCTCTGTCACTGGGTCACTGCTTCACTGTTCCCTTCTCTGTCACTGGTTCAGTGCTTCACTTTTTCCAGCTCTGTCACTGATTCACGGTTCCCCACGGTGCCATTGGGTCCCTGTTTCATTGTTTCCAGCTCTGTCATGGGGTCACTGCTTCACTGTCCCCAGCTCTGCCTCTGGGTCCCTGCTTCACTGTTTCCAGCTCTGTCACTGGGTCACTGCTTCACTGTTCCCAGCTCGGTCACTGGGTCACTGCTTCACTGTTCCCAGCTCTGTTACTGCTTCACTGTTCCCAGCTCTGTTACTGCTTCACTGTTCCCAGCTCTGTCACTGGGTCAGTGCTTCATTGTTCCCAGCTCTGCCACGGGGTCAGTGTTTCACTGTTCCCAGCTCTGTCACTGGGTCACTGCTTCACTGTTCGCAGCTCTGTCACTGGGTCAGTGCTTCGTAGTTCCCAGCGCTTTCATGGGTAACTTCTTCACTGTTCCCAGCTCTGTCACTGTGTCAGTGCTTCACTGTTCCCATCTCTGTCACTGTGTCAGTGCTTCACTGTTCCCAGTTCTGTCACTGTGTCCCAGCTTCACTGTTCCCAGCTCTGTCTCTTCTTCACTGCTCCCAGCTCTGTCACTTCTTCACTGTTCCCCACTCTGTCACTACTTCACTGTTCCCAGCTCTGCCACGGGGTCACTGTTTCACTGTTTCCATTGCTGCCATTGGGTCACTCTTTCAGTGTTCCCAGCTCTGTCACTGGGTCACTGCTTCACTGTTTCCAGTTCTGCCATTGGGTCAATGCTTCACTGTCCCCAGCTCTTCCACCGGGTCAGTGTTTCACTGTTCCCTTCTCTGTCACTGGGTCACTGTTTCACTGTCCCAAATCTGTCACTGTGTCAGTGCTTCACAGTTCCCAGCTCTGTCACTGGGGCAGTGCTTCACTGTCCCCAGCTGTGCCACTGGGTCACTGTTTCACTGTTCCCTTCTCTCTCACTGGGTCGGTGCTTCACTGTTACCCACTGTGCCACTGGGTCACTGTTTCACTGTTCCCAGCTCTGTCACGGGGTCACTGCTTCACTGTTACCCACTGTGCCACTGGTTCACTGCTTCACTGTTTCCAGTGCTGTCACTGGGTCACTGTTTCACTGTTCCCTTCTCTGTCACTGGGTCACTGCTTCACTGTTCCCTTCTCTGTCACTGGGTCAGTGCTTCACTTTTTCCAGCTCTGTCACTGATTCACGGTTCCCCACGGTGCCATTGGGTCCCTGTTTCACTGTTCCCAGCTCTGAGATGGGGTCACTGCTTCACTGTCCCCAGCTCTGCCTCTGGGTCACTGTTTCACTGTTTCCAGCTCTATCACTGGGTCACTGCTTCACTGTTCCCAGCTCTGTCACTGGGTCACTGCTTCACTGTTCCCAGCTCTGTTACTGCTTCACTGTTCCCTGCCCTGTTACTGCTTCACTGTTCCCAGCTCTGCCACTGGGTCACTGCTTCACTGTTTCCAGTTCTGCCATTGGGTCACTCTTTCAGTGATCCCAGCTCTGTCACTGGGTCACTGCTTTACTGTTTCCAGTTCTGCAATTGGGTCAATGCTTCACTGTCCCCAGCTCTGCCACTGGGTCAGTGTTTCACTGTTCCCTTCTCTGTCACTGGGTCACTGTTTCACTGTCTCAAATCTGTCACTGGGTCAGTGCTTCACAGTTCCCAGCTCTGTCACTGGGTCAGTGCTTCACTGTCCCCAGCTGTGCCACTGGGTCACTGTTTCACTGTTCCCTTCTCTGTCATTGGTTCGGTGCTTCACTGTTACCCACTGTGCCACTGGGTCACTGGGTCACTGTTTCACTTGTCCCAGCTCTGTCACGCGGTCACTGCTTCACTGTTGCCAGCTCTGTCACTTGGTCACTTCTTTACTGTTTCCAGCTCTGTCATGGGGTACATGCTTCACTGTCCCCAGCTCTGTCACTGGGTCACTGCTTCACTGTTCGCAGCTCTGTCACTGGGTCACTGCTTCACTGTCTCCAGTGCTGCCATTGGGTCACTGCTTCACTGTCCCCAGCTCTGTCACTGGGTCACTGCTTCACTGTTCTCTTCTCTGTCACTGTGTCAGTACTTCACTGTTCCCAGCTCTGTCCATGGGTCAGTGCTTCACTTTTCCCAGCTCTGTCACTGGGTGAGTGCTTCACAGTTCCCAGCTCTGTCACTGGGTCACTGCTTCACTGTTTCCAGTTCTGCCATTGGGTCACTGCTTCACTGTCCCCAGCTCTGCCACTGGGTCACTGTTTCACTGTTCCCTTCTCTGTCACTGGGTCACTGCTTCACTGTTCCCTTCTCTGTCACTGGTTCAGTGCTTCACTTTTTCCAGCTCTGTCACTGATTCACGGTTCCCCACGGTGCCATTGGGTCCCTGTTTCATTGTTTCCAGCTCTGTCATGGGGTCACTGCTTCACTGTCCCCAGCTCTGCCTCTGGGTCCCTGCTTCACTGTTTCCAGCTCTGTCACTGGGTCACTGCTTCACTGTTCCCAGCTCGGTCACTGGGTCACTGCTTCACTGTTCCCAGCTCTGTTACTGCTTCACTGTTCCCAGCTCTGTTACTGCTTCACTGTTCCCAGCTCTGTCACTGGGTCAGTGCTTCATTGTTCCCAGCTCTGCCACGGGGTCAGTGTTTCACTGTTCCCAGCTCTGTCACTGGGTCACTGCTTCACTGTTCGCAGCTCTGTCACTGGGTCAGTGCTTCGTAGTTCCCAGCGCTTTCATGGGTAACTTCTTCACTGTTCCCAGCTCTGTCACTGTGTCAGTGCTTCACTGTTCCCATCTCTGTCACTGTGTCAGTGCTTCACTGTTCCCAGTTCTGTCACTGTGTCCCTGCTTCACTGTTCCCAGCTCTGTCTCTTCTTCACTGCTCCCAGCTCTGTCACTTCTTCACTGTTCCCCGCTCTGTCACTACTTCACTGTTCCCAGCTCTGCCACGGGGTCACTGTTTCACTGTTTCCATTGCTGCCATTGGGTCACTCTTTCAGTGTTCCCAGCTCTGTCACTGGGTCACTGCTTCACTGTCCCCAGCTCTTCCACCGGGTCAGTGTTTCACTGTTCCCTTCTCTGTCACTGGGTCACTGTTTCACTGTCCCAAATCTGTCACTGTGTCAGTGCTTCACAGTTCCCAGCTCTGTCACTGGGGCAGTGCTTCACTGTCCCCAGCTGTGCCACTGGGTCACTGTTTCACTGTTCCCTTCTCTCTCACTGGGTCGGTGCTTCACTGTTACCCACTGTGCCACTGGGTCACTGTTTCACTGTTCCCAGCTCTGTCACGGGGTCACTGCTTCACTGTTGTCAGCTCTATCACTGGGTCACTGCTTCACTGTTGCCAGCTCTGTCACTTGGTCACTTCTTTACTGTTTCCAGCTCTGTTTTGGGGTCCATGCTTCACTGTCCCCAGCTCTGTCACTGGGTCACTGCTTCACTGTTCCCAGCTCTGTCACTGGGTCACTGCTTCACTGTTCCCAGCTCTGTCACTGTGTCACTGCTTCACTGTTTCCAGGTCTGCCATTGGGTCACTCTTTCACTGTTCCCAGCTCTGTCACTGTGCCAGTGCTTCACTGTTCCCTTCTCTGTCACTGTGTCAGTGCTTCACTGTTCCCAGCTCTGTCACTGCTTCACTGTTCTCAGCTTGGTCACTGGGTCAGTTCTTCACTGTTCCCAGGTCTGTTACTGCTTCAGTGTTCCCAGCTCTGTCACTGGGTCAGTGCTTCACTGTTCCCAGCTTGGTCACTGGGTCAGTGCTTCACTGTTCCCAGCTCTGTTACTGCTTCACTGTTCCCTTCTCTGTCACTGGGTCAGTGCTTCACTTTTCCCAGCTCTGTCACTGCTTCACACTTCCCCACGGTGCCACTGGGTCACTGTTTCACTGTTCCCAGCTCTGCCTCTGGGTCACTGCTTCACTGTCCCCAGCTCTGCCTCTGGGTCACTGCTTCACTGTTCGCAGCTGTGTCACTGGGTCACTGCTTCACTGTTCGCAGCTCTCTCATGGGTCAGTGCTTCATAGTTCCCAGCTCTGTCACTGTTTAACTGCTTCACTGTTCCCAGCTCTGTCAATGGGTCAGTGCTTCACTGTTCCCAGCTCTGTCACTGGGTCAGTGCTTCACTCTTCCCATCTCTGTCACTGTGTCAGTGCTTCACTGTTGCCAGTTCTGTCACTGTCTCCCTGCTTCACTGTTCCCTGCTCTGTCACTACTTCACTGTTCCCAGCTCGGCCACGGTGTCACTGCTTCACTGTTTCCAGTGCTGCCATTGGGTCACTGCTTCACTGTCCCCAGCTCTGCCTCTGGGTCACTGCTTCACTGTTCGCAGCTGTGTCACTGGGTCACTGCTTCACTGTTCGCAGCTCTCTCATGGGTCAGTGCTTCATAGTTCCCAGCTCTGTCACTGTTTAACTGCTTCACTGTTCCCAGCTCTGTCAATGGGTCAGTGCTTCACTGTTCCCAGCTCTGTCACTGGGTCAGTGCTTCACTCTTCCCATCTCTGTCACTGTGTCAGTGCTTCACTGTTGCCAGTTCTGTCACTGTCTCCCTGCTTCACTGTTCCCTGCTCTGTCACTACTTCACTGTTCCCAGCTCGGCCACGGTGTCACTGCTTCACTGTTTCCAGTGCTGCCATTGGGTCACTGCTTCACTGTCCCCAGCTCTGTCACTGGGTCACTGCTTCAGTGTTTCCAGTTCTGCCATTGGGTCACTCTTTCACTGTTCCCAGCTCTGTCACTGTGTCAGTACTTCACTGTTCCCTTCTCTGTCACTGTGTCAGTGCTTCACTGTTCCCAGCTCTGTCAATGGGTCAGTGCTTCACTTTACCCAGCTCTGTCACTGGGTGAGTGCTTCACTGTTCCCAGCCCTGTCACTGGGTCACTGCTTCACTGTTTCCAGTTCTGCCTTTGGGTCACTGCTTCACTGTCCCCAGCTCTGCCACTGGGTCACTGCTTCACCTTTTCCAGTTCTGCCATTGGGTCACTCTTTCAGTGTTCCCAGCTCTGTCACTGGGTCAGTGCTTCACTGTTTCCAGTTCTGCCATTGGGTCAATGCTTCACTGTCCCCAGCTCTGCCACTGTGTCAGTGTTTCACTGTTCCCTTCTCTGTCACTGGGTCACTGTTTCACTGTCCCAAATCTGTCACTGGGTCAATGCTTCACAGTTCCCAGCTCTGTCACTGGGTCAGTGCTTCACTGTCCCCAGCTGTGCCACAGGGTCACTGTTTCACTGTTCCCTTCTCTGTCACTGGGTCGGTGCTTCACTGTTACCCACTGTGCCACTGGGTCACTGTTTCACTGTTCCCAGCTCTGTCACGGGGTCACTGCTTCACTGTTGTCAGCTGTATCACTGGTCACTGCTTCACTGTTGCCAGCTCTGTCACTTGGTCACTTCTTTACTGTTTCCAGTTTTGTTTTGGGGTCCATGCTTCACTGTCCCCAGCTCTGTCACTGGGTGACTGCTTCACTGTTTCCAGGTCTGCCATTGGGTCACTCTTTCACTGTTCCCAGCTCTGTCACTGTGCCAGTGCTTCATTGTTCCCTTCTCTGTCACTGTGTTAGTGCTTCACTGTTCCCAGCTCTGTCACTGCGTCACTGCTTCACTGTGCTCAGCTTGGTCACTGGGTCAGTGCTTCACTGTTCCCAGCTCAGTTACTGCTTCACTGTTCCCAGCTCTGTCACTGCGTCACTGCTTCACTGTTCTCAGCTTGGTCACTGGGTCAGTGATTCACTGTTCCCAGCTCAGTTACTGCTTCACTGTTCCCAGCTCTGTCACTGCATCACTGCTTCACTGTTCCCAGCTTGGTCACTGGGTCAGTGCTTCACTGTTCCCAGCTCTGTTACTGCTTCACTGTTCCCAGCTCTGTCAATGGGTCAGTGATTCACTGTTCCCAGCTCTGTCACTGGGTCAGTGCTTCACTGTTCCCATCTCTGTCACGTTGTCAGTGCTTCACTGTTGCCAGTTCTGTCACTGTCTCCCTGCTTCACTGTTCCCTGCTCTTTCACTACTTCAATGTTCCCAGCTCGGCCACCATGTCACTTCTTCACTGTTTCCAGTGCTGCCATTGGGTCACTGCTTCACTGTCCCCAGCTCTGTCACTGGGTCACTGCTTCACTGTTTCCAGTTCTGCCATTGGGTCACTCTTTCACTGTTCCCAGCTCTATCACTGGGTCACTGCTTCAATGTTTCCAGTTCTGCCATTGGGTCAATGCTTCACTGTCCCAGTTCTGTCACTGTGTCAGTGCTTCACTGTTCCCTTCTCTGTCACTGTGTCAGTGCTTCACTGTTCCCAGCTCTGTCAATGGGTCAGTGCTTCATTTTTCCCAGCTCTGTCACTGGGTGAGTGCTTCACTGTTCCCAGCTCTGTCACTGGGTCACTGCTTCACTCTTTCCTGTTCTGCCATTGGGTCATTGCTTCACTGTCCCCAGCTCTGCCACTGGGTCACTGTTTCACTGTTCCCTTCTCTGTCACTGGGTCAGTGCTTCACTGTTCCCTTCTCTGTCACTGGGTCAGTGCTTCACTTTTCCCAGCTCTGTCACTGCTTCACGCTTCCCCACGGTGCCACTGGGTCACTGTTTCACTGTTCCCAGCTCTGTCATGGGGTCACTGCTTCTCTGTCCCCAGCTCTGCCTCTGGGTCACTGCTTCACTGTCCCCAGCTCTGCCTCTGGGTCACTGCTTCACTGTTCGCAGCTCTGTCACTGAGTCACTGCTTCACTGTTCGCAGCTCTGTCACTGGGTCAGTGCTTCATAGTTCCCAGCTCTGTCACAGGGTAACTGCTTCACTGTTCCCAGCTCTGTCAATGGGTCAGTGCTTCACTGTTCCCAGCTCTGTCACTGGGTCAGTGCTTCACTGTTGCCATCTCTGTCACTGTGTCAGTGCTTCACTGTTGCCAGTTCTGTCAATGTCTCCCTGCTTTACTGTTCCCTGCTCTGTCACTACTTCACTGTTCCCAGCTCTGGCACGGGGTCACTGCTTCACTGTTGTCAGCTCTATCACTGGGTCACTGCTTCACTGTTGCCAGCTCTGTCACTTGGTCACTTCTTTACTGTTTCCAGCTCTGTTTTGGGGTCCATGCTTCACTGTCCCCAGCTCTGTCACTGGGTCACTGCTTCATTGTTCCCAGCTCTGTCATGGGGTCCATGCTTCACTGTCCCCAGCTCTGTCACTGGGTCACTGCTTCACTGTTCCCAGCTCTGTCACTGGGTCACTGCTTCACTGTTCCCAGCTCTGTCACTGTGTCACTGCTTCACTGTTTCCAGGTCTGCCATTGGGTCACTCTTTCACTGTTCCCAGCTCTGTCACTGTGTCAGAGCATCACTGTTCAAAGCTCTGTCACTGTGTCACTGCTTCACTGTTCTCAGCTCTGTCACTGGGTCAGTGCTTCACTGTCCCCAGCTGTGCCACTGGCTCACTGTTTCACTGTTCCCTTCTTTGTCACTGGGTCGGTGCTTCACTGTTACCCTCTGTGCCACTGGGTCACTGTTTCACTGTTCCCAACTCTGTCACGGGGTCACTTCTTCACTGTTGCCAGCTCTGTCACTTGGTCTCTTCTTTACTGTTTCCAGCTCTGTCATGGGGTACATGCTTCACTGTCCCCAGCTCTGTCACTGGGTCACTGCTTCACTGTTCCCAGCTCTGTCATGGGGTCCATGCTTCACTGTCCCCAGCTCTGTCACTGGGTGACTGCCTCACTGTTCCCAGCTCTGTCACTGGGTCACTGCTTCACTGTTCCCAGCTCTGTCACTGTGTCACTGCTTCACTGTTTCCAGGTCTGCCATTGGGTCACTCTTTCACTGTTCCAAGCTCTGTCACTGTGCCAGTGCTTCACTGTTCCCTTCTCTGTCACTGTGTCAGTGCTTCACTGTTCCCAGCTCTGTCAATGTGTCAGTGCTTCACTTTTCCCAGCTCTGTCACTGGGTGAGTGCTTCACTGTTACCAGCTCTGCCAGTGGGTCACTGCTTCACTGTTTCCAGCTCTGCCACTGGGTCACTGTTTCACTGTTCTCAGCTCTGTCACTGGGTCACTGCTTCACTTTTCCCAGCTCTGTCACTGGGTCATTTCTTCACTGTTCCCAGCTCTGTCACTGGAGCTGTGCTTCACTGTTCCCAAGTCTGTCACTGGGTCATTGCTTCACTGTCCCAACACTTCCCCTGGGTCTCTTCTTCACTGTTCCCAGCTCTGTCACTGGTTCAGTGCTTTACTGTTCCCGGCTCTGCCACTGGGTCACTGCTTCACTGTTCCCAGCTCTGTCACTAGCCCCTTCTTAACTGTTCCTAGCTCTGTCACAGGGTCACTGCTTCACTGCCCTCTGCTGCCACTGGGTCAGTTCTTCACTGTTCCCAGCTCGTTCAGTGCTTCACTGTTCCCTGCACAGCCACTGCTTCACTGTTCCCAGCGCTGTCACTGGATCAGTGCTTCACTGTTCTCAGCTCTGTCACTGTGTCACTGCTTCACTGTTCCCAGCTCTGTCACTGGGTCAGTGCTTCACTGTTCCCAGCTCTGTCACTGTGTCACTGCTTCACTGTTCCCAGCTCTGTCACTGGGTCAGTGCTTCACTGTTCTCAGCTCTGTCACTGGGTCAGTGCTTCATTGTTTCCTACTCTACCACTGGGTCACTGCTTCACTGTTCCCAGCTCTGTCACTGGGTCAGTGCTTCACTGTTCCTATTTCTGTCACCACGTCAGTGCTTCACTGTTCCCAGCTCTGTCAATGGGTAACTGCTTCACTGTCCCTGCTATTCCAATGTGTCACTGCTTCACTCTCCCACCTCTGCCATTGGATTACTGCTTCACTGTTTTCAGCTCTGTCACTGGGTCAGTGCTTCACTGTTTCCAGCTCTGTCACTGGGTCAGTGCTTCATAGTTCCCAGCTGTGTCACTGGGTAACTACTTCACTGTTCCCTGCTCTGTCAATGGGTCAGTGCTTCACTGTTCCCAGCTCTGTCACTGGGTCAGTGCTTCACTGTTCCCCGCTCTGTCACTGGGTCAGTGCTTCACTGTTCCCAGCTCTGTCACTGGGTCTCTGCTTCACTGTTCCCAGCTCTGTCACTGGGTCCGTGCTTCACTGTTTCCAGCTCTGTCACTGGATCAGTGCTTCACTGTTTCCAGCTCTGTCACTGGGTCAGTGCTTCACCTCTCCCAGCTCTGTCACTGGGTCAGTGCTTCACTGTTCCCCGCTCTGTCACTGGGTCAGTGCTTCACTGTTCCCAGCTCTGTCACTGGGTCTCTGCTTCACTGTTCCCAGCTCTGTCACTGGGTCCGTGCTTCACTGTTTCCAGCTCTGTCACTGGATCAGTGCTTCACTGTACCCAGCTCTGTCACTGTGTCACTGCTTCACTGTTCCCAGCTCTGTCACTGGGTCAGTGCTTCACTGTTCTCAGCTCTGTCACTGGGTCAGTGCTTCACTGTTCCCAGCTCTGTCACTGGGTCAGTGCTTCACTGTTTCCTGCTCTGCCACTGGGTCCCTGCTTCACTTTTCCCAGCTCTGTCACTGGGTCAGTGCTTCACTGTTCCTATTTCTCTCACCACGTCAGTGCTTCACTGTTCACAGCTCTGTCAATGGGTTACTGCTTCACTGTCCCTGCTATTCCAATGTGTCACTGCTTCACTATCCCACCTTTGCCATTGGATTACTGCTTCACTGTTTTCAGCTCTGTCACTGGGTCAGTGCTTCACTGTTTCCAGCTCTGTCACTGGATCCGTGCTTCACTGTTCCCAGCTCTGTCACTGGATCAGTGCTTCACTGTTCCCAGCTCTGTCACTGGGTCAGTGCTTCACTGTTCCCAGCTCTGTCACTGTGTGACTGCTTCACTGTTCCCACCTCTGTCACTGGGTCAGTGCTTCACTGTTCTCAGCTCCGTCACTGGGTGATTTCATCACTGTTCCCAGCTCTGTCACTGGGTCATTTCTTCACTGTTCCCAGCTCTGTCACTGGAGCTGTGCTTCACTGTTCCCAGGTCTGTCACTGGAGCTGTGCTTCACTGTCCCAACACTTCCCCTGGGTCTCTTCTTCACTGTTTCCAGCTCTGTCACTGGTTCAGTGCTTTACTGTTCCCAGCTCTGCCACTGGGTCACTGCTTCACTGTTCCCAGCTCTGTCACTGTGTTGCTGCTTCACTGTCCCAGCTCTGTCACTAGCCCCTTCTTAACTGTTCCCAGCTCTGTCACAGGGTCACTGCTTCACTGCCCTCTGCTGCCACTGGGTCAGTTCTTCACTGTTCCCAGCTCGTTCACTGCTTCACTGTTCCCTGCACAGCCACTGCTTCACTGTTCCCAGCGCTGTCACTGGATCAGTGCTTCACTGTTATCAGCTCTGTCACTGGGTCACTGCTTCACTGTTCCCAGCTCTGTCACTGGGTCAGTGCTTCACTGTTCCCAGCTCTGTCACTATGTCACTGCTTCACTGTTCCCAGCTCTGTCACTGGGTCAGTGCTTCACTGTTCCCAGCTCTGTCACTGGGTCAGTGCTTCATTGTTTCCTACTCTACCACTGGGTCACTGCTTCACTGTTCCCAGCTCTGTCACTGGGTCCGTGCTTCACTGTTCCCAGCTCTGTCACTGTGTCACTGCTTCACCCTTCCCAGCTCTGTCACTGGGTCAGTGCTTCACTGTTCTCAGCTCTGTCACTGGGTCAGTGCTTCACTGTTTCCTGCTCTGCCACTGGGTCACTGCTTCACTGTTCCCAGCTCTGTCACTGGGTCAGTGCTTCACTGTTCCTATTTCTGTCACCACGTCAGTGCTTCACTGTTCCCAGCTCTGTCAATGGGTAACTGCTTCACTGTCCCTGCTATTCCAATGTGTCACTGCTTCACTCTCCCACATCTGCCATTGGATTACTGCTTCACTGTTTTCAGCTCTGTCACTGGGTCAGTGCTTCACTGTTTCCAGCTCTGTCACTGGATCAGTGCTTCACTGTTCCCAGCTCTGTCACTGGGTCAGTGCTTCACTGTTCCCAGCTCTGCCACTGCGTCACTGCTTCACTGTTCCCAGCTCTGTCTCTGGGTCATTTCTTCACTCTTCCCAGCTCTGTCTTTGGGTCAGTGCTTCACTGTTCCCAGCTCTGTCACTGGGTCATTCCTTCACTCTTCCCAGCTCTGTCACTGGGTCTTTGCTTCACTGTTCCCAGCTCTGTCACTGGGTCATTGCTTCACTGCCCTCTGCTGCCAATGGGTCAGTGCTTCACTGTTCCCAGCTCGTTCACTGCTTCACTATTCCCTGCACGGCCACTGCTTCACTGTTCCCAGCTCTGTCACTGGTTCAGTGCTTTACTGTTCCCAGCTCTGCCACTGGGTTGCTGCTTCACTGTCCCAGCTCTGTCACTAGCCCCTGCTTCACTGTTCCCAGCTCTGTCACAGGGTCACTGCTTCACTGCCCTCTGCTGCCACTGGGTCAGTTCTTCACTGTTCCCAGCTCGTTCACTGCTTCACTGTTCCCTGCACAGCCACTGCTTCACTGTTCCCAGCGCTGTCACTGGATCAGTGCTTCACTGTTCTCAGCTCTGTCACTGTGTCACTGCTACACTGTTCCCAGCTCTGTCACTGTGTGACTGCTTCACTGTTCCCACCTCTGTCACTGGGTCAGTGCTTCACTGTTCTCAGCTCTGTCACTGGGTCATTTCATCACTGTCCCCAGCTCTGTCACTGGGTCAGTGCTTCACTGTTCTCAGCTCTGTCACTGGGTCAGTGCTTCACTGTTCCCAGCTCTGTCACTGGGTCAGTGCTTCACTGTTTCCTGCCCTGCCACTGGGTCACTGCTTCACTGTTCCTATTTCTGTCACCACGTCAGTGCTTCACTGTTCCCAGCTCTGTCAATGGGTAACTGCTTCACAGTCCCTGCTATTCCAATGTGTCACTGCTTCACTCTCCCACCTCTGCCATTGGATTACTGCTTCACTGTTTTCAGCTCTGTCACTGGGTCAGTGCTTCACTGTTTCCAGCTCTGTCACTGGATCAGTGCTTCACTGTTCCCAGCTCTGTCACTGGGTCAGTGCTTCACTGTTCCCAGCTCTGCCACTGGGTCACTGCTTCACTGTTCCCAGCTCTGTCTTTGGGTCATTTCTTCACTCTTCCCAGCTCTGTCTTTGGGTCTTTGCTTCACTGTTCCCAGCTCTGTCACTGGGTCATTCCTTCACTGCCCTCTGCTGCCAATGGGTCAGTACTTCACTGTTCCCAGCTCGTTCACTGCTTCACTATTCCCTGCACGGCCACTGCTTCACTGTTCCCAGCTCTGTCACTGGTTCAGTGCTTTACTGTTCCCAGCTCTGCCACTGGGTCACTGCTTCACTGTTCCCAGCTCTGCCACTGGGTTGCTGCTTCACTGTCCCAGCTCTGTCACTAGCCCCTGCTTCACTGTTCCCAGCTCTGTCACAGGGTCACTGCTTCACTGCCCTCTGCTGCCACTGGGTCAGTTCTTCACTGTTCCCAGCTCGTTCACTGCTTCACTGTTCCCTGCACAGCCACTGCTTCACTGTTCCCAGCGCTGTCACTGGATCAGTGCTTCACTGTTCTCAGCTCTGTCACTGTGTCACTGCTACACTGTTCCCAGCTCTGTCACTGTGTGACTGCTTCACTGTTCCCACCTCTGTCACTGGGTCAGTGCTTCACTGTTCTCAGCTCTGTCACTGGGTCATTTCATCACTGTTCCCAGCTCTGTCACTGGGTCATTTCTTCACTGTTCCCAGCTCTGTCACTGGAGCTGTGCTTCACTGTTCCCAGGTCTGTCACTGGAGCTGTGCTTCACTGTCCCAACACTTCCCCTGGGTCTCTTCTTCACTGTTTCCAGCTCTGTCACTGGTTCAGTGCTTTACTGTTCCCAGCTCTGCCACTGGGTCACTGCTTCACTGTTCCCAGCTCTGTCACTGGGTTGCTGCTACACTGTCCCAGCTCTGTCACTAGCCCCTTCTTAACTGTTCCCAGCTCTGTCACAGGGTCACTGCTTCACTGCCCTCTGCTGCCACTGGGTCAGTTCTTCACTGTTCCCAGCACGTTCACTGCTTCACTGTTCCCTGCACAGCCACTGCTTCACTGTTCCCAGCGCTGTCACTGGATCAGTGCTTCACTGTTCTCAGCTCTGTCACTGTGTCACTGCTTCACTGTTCCCAGCTCTGTCACTGGGTCAGTGCTTCACTGTTCCCAGCTCTGTCACTGTGTCACTGCTTCACTGTTCCCAGCTCTGTCACTGGGTCAGTGCTTCACTGTTCTCAGCTCTGTCACTGGGTCAGTGCTTCATTGTTTCCTACTCTACCACTGGGTCACTGCTTCACTGTTCCCAGCTCTGTCACTGGGTCAGTGCTTCACTGTTCCTATTTCTGTCACCACGTCAGTGCTTCACTGTTCCCAGCTCTGTCACTGGGTCAGTGCTTCACTGTTCTCAGCTCTGTCACTGGGTCAGTGCTTCACTGTTCCCAGCTCTGTCACTGGGTCAGTGCTTCACTGTTTCCTGCCCTGCCACTGGGTCACTGCTTCACTGTTCCTATTTCTGTCACCACGTCAGTGCTTCACTGTTGCCAGCTCTGTCAATGGGTAACTGCTTCACAGTCCCTGCTATTCCAATGTGTCACTGCTTCACTCTCCCACCTCTGCCATTGGATTACTGCTTCACTGTTTTCAGCTCTGTCACTGGGTCAGTGCTTCACTGTTTCCAGCTCTGTCACTGGATCAGTGCTTCACTGTTCCCAGCTCTGTCACTGGGTCAGTGCTTCACTGTTCCCAGCTCTGCCACTGGGTCACTGCTTCACTGTTCCCAGCTCTGTCTTTGGGTCATTTCTTCACTCTTCCCAGCTCTGTCTTTGGGTCTTTGCTTCACTGTTCCCAGCTCTGTCACTGGGTCATTCCTTCACTGCCCTCTGCTGCCAATGGGTCAGTGCTTCACTGTTCCCAGCTCGTTCACTGCTTCACTATTCCCTGCACGGCCACTGCTTCACTGTTCCCAGCTCTGTCACTGGTTCAGTGCTTTACTGTTCCCAGCTCTGCCACTGGGTCACTGCTTCACTGTTCCCAGCTCTGTCACTGGGTTGCTGCTTCACTGTCCCAGCTCTGTCACTAGCCCCTGCTTCACTGTTCCCAGCTCTGTCACAGGGTCACTGCTTCACTGCCCACTGCTGCCACTGGGTCAGTTCTTCACTGTTCCCAGCTCGTTCACTGCTTCACTGTTCCCTGCACAGCCACTGCTTCACTGTTCCCAGCGCTGTCACTGGATCAGTGCTTCACTGTTCTCAGCTCTGTCACTGTGTCACTGCTTCACTGTTCCCAGCTCTGTCACTGTGTGACTGCTTCACTGTTCCCACCTCTGTCACTGGGTCAGTGCTTCACTTTTCTCAGCTCTGTCACTGGGTCATTTCATCACTGTTCCCAGCTCTGTCACTGGGTCATTTCTTCACTGTTCCCAGCTCTGTCACTGGAGCTGTGCTTCACTGTTCCCAGGTCTGTCACTGGAGCTGTGCTTCACTGTCCCAACACTTCCCCTGGGTCTCTTCTTCACTGTTTCCAGCTCTGTCACTGGTTCAGTGCTTTACTGTTCCCAGCTCTGCCACTGGGTCACTGCTTCACTGTTCCCAGCTCTGTCACTGGGTTGCTGCTTCACTGTCCCAGCTCTGTCACTAGCCCCTTCTTAACTGTTCCCAGCTCTGTCACAGGGTCACTGCTTCACTGCCCTCTGCTGCCACTGGGTCAGTTCTTCACTGTTCCCAGCTCGTTCACTGCTTCACTGTTCCCTGCACAGCCACTGCTTCACTGTTCCCAGCGCTGTCACTGGATCAGTGCTTCACTGTTCTCAGCTCTGTCACTGTGTCACTGCTTCACTGTTCCCAGCTCTGTCACTGGGTCAGTGCTTCACTGTTCCCACCTCTGTCACTGTGTCACTGCTTCACTGTTCCCCGCTCTGTCACTGGGTCAGTGCTTCACTGTTCGCAGCTCTGTCACTGGGTCAGTGCTTCATTGTTTCCTACTCTACCACTGGGTCCCTGCTTCACTGTTCCCAGCTCTGTCACTGGGTCAGTGCTTCACTGTTCCTATTTCTGTCACCACGTCAGTGCTTCACTGTTCCCAGCTCTGTCAACGGGTAACTGCTTCACTGTCCCTGCTATTCCAATGTGTCACTGCTTCACTCTCCCACCTCTGCCATTGGATTACTGCTTCACTGTTTTCAGCTCTGTCACTGGGTCAGTGCTTCACCTTTCCCAGCTCTGTCACTGGGTCTCTGCTTCACTGTTCCCAGCTCTGTCACTGGGTCACTGCTTCACTGTTCCCAGCTCTGTCACTGGGTCTCTGCTTCACTGTTCCCAGCTCTGTCACTGGGTCAGTGCTTCACTGTTCTCAGCTCTGTCACTGGGTCAGTGCTTCACTGTTCCCAGCTCTGTCACTGGGTCAGTGCTTCACTGTTTCCTGCTCTGCCACTGGGTCACTGCTTCACTGTTCCCAGCTCTGTCACTGGGTCACTGCTTCACTGTTCCCAGCTCTGTCACTGGGTCAGTGCTTCACTGTTCCTATTTCTCTCACCACGTCAGTGCTTCACTGTTGCCAGCTCTGTCAATGGGTAACTGCTTCACTGTCCCTGCTATTCCAATGTGTCACTGCTTCACTCTCCCACCTCTGCCATTGGATTACTGCTTCACTGTTTTCAGCTCTGTCACAGGGTCAGTGCTTCACTGTTCGGAGCTCTGTCACTGGGTCACTGCTTCACTGTTCCCAGCTCTGTCACTGGGTCTCTGCTTCACTGTTCCCAGCTCTGTCACTGGGTCCGTGCTTCACTGTTCCCAGCTCTGTCACTGGGTCAGTGCTTCACTGTTCCCAGCTCTGTCACTGGGTCTCTGCTTCACTGTTCCCAGCTCTGTCACTGGGTCCGTACTTCACTGTTCCCAGCTCTGTCACTGTGTCACTGCTTCACCGTTCCCAGCTCTGTCACTGGGTCAGTGCTTCACTGTTCTCAGCTCTGTCACTGGGTCAGTGCTTCACTGTTCCCAGCTCTGTCACTGGGTCAGTGCTTCACTGTTTCCTGCTCTGCCACTGGGTCACTGCTTCACTGTTCCCAGCTCTGTCACTGGGTCAGTGCTTCACTGTTCCTATTTCTGTCACCACGTCAGTGCTTCACTGTTCCCAGCTCTGTCAATGGGTAACTGCTTCACTGTCCCACCTCTGCCATTGGATTACTGCTTCACTGTTTTCAGCTCTGTCACTGGGTCAGTGCTTCACTGTTTCCAGCTCTGTCACTGGATCAGTGCTTCACTGTTCCCTGCTCTGTCTTTGGGTCAGTGCTTCACTGTTCCCAGCTCTGTCACTGGGTCATTCCTTCACTCTTCCCAGCTCTGTCACTGGGTCTTTGCTTCACTGTTCCCAGCTCTGTCACTGGGTCATTGCTTCACTGCCCTCTGCTGCCAATGGGTCAGTGCTTCACTGTTCCCAGCTCGTTCACTGCTTCACTATTCCCTGCACGGCCACTGCTTCACTGTTCCCAGCTCTGTCACTGGTTCAGTGCTTTACTGTTCCCAGCTCTGCCACTGGGTCACTGCTTCACTGTTCCCAGCTCTGTCACTGGGTTGCTGCTTCACTGTCCCAGCTCTGTCACTAGCCCCTGCTTCACTGTTCCCAGCTCTGTCACAGCGTCACTGCTTCACTGCCCTCTGCTGCCACTGAGTCAGTTCTTCACTGTTCCCAGCTCGTTCACTGCTTCACTGTTCCCTGCACAGCCACTGCTTCACTGTTCCCAGCGCTGTCACTGGATCAGTGCTTCACTGTTCCCAGCTCTGTCACTGTGTGACTGCTTCACTGTTCCCACCTCTGTCACTGGGTCAGTGCTTCACTGTTCTCAGCTCTGTCACTGGGTCATTTCATCACTGTTCCCAGCTCTGTCACTGGGTCATTTCTTCACTGTTCCCAGCTCTGTCACTGGGTCAGTGCTTCACTGTTTCCTGCTCTGACACTGGGTCACTGCTTCACTGTTCCCAGCTCTGTCACTGGGTCAGTGCTCCTCTGTTCCTATTTCTGTCACCACGTCAGTGCTTCACTGTTCCCAGCTCTGTCAATGGGTAACTGCTTCACTGTCCCTGCTCTTCCAATGTGTCACTGCTTCACTCTCCCACCTCTGCCATTGGATTACTGCTTCACTGTTTTCAGCTCTGACGCTGGGTCATTGCTTCACCTTTCCCAGCTCTGTCAAACGGTCAGTGCTTCACTGTTCCCAGCTCTGTCACTGGGTCTCTGCTTCACTGTTCCCACCTCTGTCACTGGGTCTCTGCTTCACTGTTCCCAGCTCTGTCACTGGGTCTCTGCTTCACTGTTCCCAGCTCTGTCACAGGGTCAGTGCTTCATTGTTTCCAGCTTTGTCACTGGGTCTCTGCTTCACTGTTGCCAGCTCTGCCACTGGGTCTCTGCTTCACTGTTCCCATTCTCTCAAAGGGTCAGTGCTTCACTGTTTCCAGCTCTGTCACTAGATCAGTGCTTCACTGTTCCCAGCTTTGTCACTGGGTCAGTGTTTCACTGTTCCCAGCTCTGCCACTGGGTCATTTCTTCACTCTTCCCAGCTCTGTCTTTGGGTCAGTGCTTCACTATTCCCAGCTCTGTCTCTGGGTCATTGCTTCACCTTTCCCAGCTCTGTCAAAGGGTCAGTGCTTCACTGTTCCCAGCTCTGTCACTGGGTCTCTGCTTCACTGTTCCCACCTCTCTCACTGGGTCTCTGCTTCACTGTTCCCAGCTCTGTCACTGGGTCTCTGCTTCACTGTTCCCAGCTCTGTCACAGGGTCAGTGCTTCATTGTTTCCAGCTTTGTCACTGGGTCTCTGCTTCACTGTTGCCAGCTCTGTCACTGGGTCTCTGCTTCACTGTTCCCATTCTCTCAAAGGGTCAGTGCTTCACTGTTTCCAGCTCTGTCACTAGATCAGTGCTTCACTGTTCCCAGCTTTGTCACTGGGTCAGTGTTTCACTGTTCCCAGCTCTGCCACTGGGTCATTTCTTCACTCTTCCCAGCTCTGTCTTTGGGTCAGTGCTTCACTATTCCCAGCTCTGTCTCTGGGTCATTGCTTCACTCTTCCCAGCTCTGTCACTGGGTCTTTGCTTCACTGTTCCCAGCTCTGTCACTGGGTCATTGCTTCACTGCCCTCTGCTGCCATTGGGTCAGTGCTTCACTGTTCCCAGCTCGTTCACTGCTTCACTATTCCCTGCACGGCCACTGCTTCACTGTTCACAGCGCTGTCACTGGGTCACTGCTTCACTGTTTCCTGCTCTGTCACTGGGTCATTTCTTCACTGTTCCCAGCTCTGTCATTTGGTCAGTGCTTCACTGTTCCCAGCTCTGTCACTGGGTCATTGCTTCACTGCCCTCTGCTGCCAATGGGTCAGTGCTTCACTGTTCCCAGCTCGTTCACTGCTTCACTATTCCCTGCACGGCCACTGCTTCACTGTTCCCAGCTCTGTCACTGGTTCAGTGCTTCACTGTTCTCAGCTCTGTCACTGTGTCACTGCTTCACTGTTCCCAGCTCTGTCACTGGGTCAGTGCTTCACTGTTCCCAGCTCTGTCACTATGTCACTGCTTCACTGTTCCCAGCTCTGTCACTGGGTCAGTGCTTCACTGTTCTCAGCTCTGTCACTGGGTCAGTGCATCACTGTTCCCAGATCTGTCACTGGGTCAGTGCTTCACTGTTTCCTGCTCTGACACTGGGTCACTGCTTCACTGTTCCCAGCTCTGTCACTGGGTCAGTGCTCCACTGTTCCTATTTCTGTCACCACGTCAGTGCTTCACTGTTCCCAGCTCTGTCAATGGGTAACTGCTTCACTGTCCCTGCTCTTCCAATGTGTCACTGCTTCACTCTCCCACCTCTGCCATTGGATTACTGCTCTGACACTGGGTCAGTGCTTCACCTTTCCCAGCTCTGTCAAAGGGTCAGTGCTTCACTGTTCCCAGCTCTGTCACCGGGTCTCTGCTTCACTGTTCCCACCTCTGTCACTGGGTCTCTGCTTCACTGTTCCCAGCTCTGTCACTGGGTCTCTGCTTCACTGTTCCCAGTTCTGTCACAGGGTCAGTGCTTCATTGTTTCCAGCTTTGTCACTGGGTCTCTGCTTCACTGTTGCCAGCTCTGTCACTGGGTCTCTGCTTCACTGTTCCCATTCTCTCACAGGGTCAGTGCTTCACTGTTTCCAGCTCTGTCACTAGATCAGTGCTTCACTGTTCCCAGCTTTGTCACTGGGTCAGTGTTTCACCGTTCCCAGCTCTGCCACTGGGTCACTGCTTCACTGTTCCCAGCTCTGTCTCTGGGTCATTTCTTCACTCTTCCCAGCTCTGTCTTTGGGTCAGTGCTTCACTATTCCCAGCTCTGTCTCTGGGTCATTGCTTCACTCTTCCCAGCTCTGTCACTGGGTCTTTGCTTCACTGTTCCCAGCTCTGTCACTGGGTCATTGCTTCACTGCCCTCTGCTGCCACTGGGTCAGTGCTTCACTGTTCCCAGCTCGTTCACTGCTTCACTATTCCCTGCACGGCCACTACTTCACTGTTCACAGCGCTGTCACTGGGTCACTGCTTCACTGTTTCCTGCTCTGTCACTGGGTCATTTCTTCACTGTTCCCAGCTCTGTCATTTGGTCAGTGCTTCACTGTTCCCAGCTCTGTCACTGGGTCATTGCTTCACTGTTCCCAGCTCTGTCACTGGGTCTTTGCTTCACTGTTCCCAGCTCTGTCACTGGGTCATTGCCTCACTGTCCCAGCTCTTCCACTGGGTCTCTTATTCACTGTTTCCAACTCTGTCACAGGGTCAGTGCTTCACTGTTCCCAGCTCTGTCACTGGCTCACTGCTTCACTGTTTCCAGCTCTGTCACTGGGTCAGTGCTTCAGGGTTCGCAGTTCTGTCACTGGGTTGCTCTTTCACTGTCTCAGCTCTGTCACTGGGTCAGTGCTTCACTGTTCCCAGTTCTGTCACTGGGTCACTGCTTCACTGTTCCCAGCTCTGTCACTGGGTCAGTGCTTCACTGTTCCCAGCTCTGCCACTGGGTCACTGCTTCACCGTTCCTATCTCTGTCACTGGGTTGCTGCTTCACTGTCCCAGCTGTGTCACTAGCCCCTGCTTCACTGTTCACAGCTCTGTCACTGGGTCATTGCTTCACTGTTCCCTGCTCCGTCACTGGGTCATTGCTTCACTGTCCCCAGCTCTGCCACTGGGTCACTGTTTCACTGTTCCCGTCTCTGTCACTGGGTCGCTGATTCACTGTTCCCTTCTCTGTCACTGCTTCACTGTCCCCAGCTCTGCCACTGGGTCACTGTTTCACTGTTCCCAACACTGTCACTGGGTCAGTGCTTCACTGTTCCCAGCTCTGTCACTGGGTCACTGCTTGAATGTTCCCAGCTCTGTCACTGATTCAGTGTTTCCCTCTCTTCCACTGGATCACCGCTTCACTGTTCCCAGCTCTGTCACTGCTTCACTGTTACCCACTGTGCCACTGGGTCACTGTTTCACTGTTCCCAGCTCTGTCACTGGGTCACTGCTTCACTGTTTCCAGTTCTGCCATTGAGTCACTGCTTCACTGTCACCAGCTCTGCCAATGGGTCACTGTTTCACTGTGCACTGCACTGTCACTAGGTCATTGCTTCACTGTTCCCAGCTCGGTCACTGGGTCAGTGCTTCACTGTTCCCCGCTCTGTCACTGGGTCAGTGCTTCACTCGTCCCAGCTCTGCCACTGGGTCACTGCTTCACTGTTTCCAGCTCTGTCATGGGGTCACTGCTTCACTGTTCCCAGCTCTGGCACTGGGTCATTTCTACACTGTTGCCAGCTCTGTCATTGGGTCAGTGCTTCACTGTTCCCTGCTCTGTCACTGGATCAGTGCTTCACTGTTTCCTGCTCTGTCATTGGGTTAGCGCTTCACCGTTCCCAGCTTTGTCACTGGGTCAGTGCTTGACTGTACCCAGCTCTGTCACAGTATCAGTGCTTCACTGTTCCCGGTTCTATCACTGGGTCGGTTCTTCACTGTTCCCAGCTCTGTCACAGGGTCATTGCTTCACTGTTCCCAGCTCTGTCACTGGGTCATTCCTTCACTGTTCCCTGCTCTGTCAATGGGTCAGTGCTTCACTGTTCCCAGCTCTGTCACTGGGTCATTGCTTCACTGTTCCCAGCTCTGTCACTGGGTCATTTCATCACTGTTCCCAGCTTTGTCACTGGGTCATTTCTTCACTGTTCCCAGCTCTGTCACTGGATCTGTGCTTCACTGTTCCCAGGTCTGTCACTGGGTCATTGCTTCACTGTCCCAGCACTTCCCCTGGGTCTCTTCTTCACTGTTTCCAGCTCTGTCACTGGTTCAGTGCTTTACTGTTCCCAGCTCTGCCACTGGGTCACTGCTTCACTATCCCAGCTCTGTCACTAGCCCCTTCTTAACTGTTCCAAGCTCTGTCACAGGGTCACTGCTTCACTGCCCTCTGCTGCCACTGGCTCAGTGCTTCACTGTTCCCAGCTCGTTCACTGCTTCACTGTTCCCTGCACAGCCACTGCTTCACTGTTCCAAGCGCTGTTATGGATCAGTGCTTCACTGTTCTCAGCTCTGTCACTGGGTCATTGCTTCACTGTTCCCTGCTCCGTCACTGGGTCATTGCTTCACTGTCCCAGCTCTTCCACTGGGTCTCTTCTTCACTGTTCCCAGCTCTGTCACTGGGTCAGTGCTTCACTGTTCCCAGCTCTGCCACTGGGTCACTGCTTCACTGTTCCTATCTCTGTCACTGGGTTGCTGCTTCACTGTCCCAGCTGTGTCACTAGCCCCTGCTTCACTGTTCACAGCTCTGTCACTGGGTCATTGCTCAACTGTTCCCTGCTCCGTCACTGGTCATTGCTTCACTGTCCCAGCTCTTCCACTGGGTCTCTTCTTCACTGTTTCCAGCTCTGTCACAGGGTCAGTGCTTCACTGTTCCCAGCTCTGTCACTGGCTCACTGCTTCACTGTTTCCGGCTCTGTCACTGGTTCAGTGCATCACTGTTTCCATTTCTGTCACTGGTCTGCTCCTTCACTGTCCCTGCTCTGTCACAGGGTCAGTGCTTCACTGTTCCCAGCTCTGCCACTGGGTCAGTGCTTCACTGTTCCCAGCTCTGTCACCGCGTCAGTTCTTCATTGTTCCCAGTTCTGTCACTGGGTCACTGCTTCACTGTTCCCAGCTCTGTCACTGGGTCAGTGCTTGACTGTTCCCAGCTCTGTCACAGGGTCATTTCTTCACTGTTCCCAGCTCTGTCATTGGGTCAGTGCTTCACTGTTCCCAGCTCTGTCACTGGGTCATTGCTTCACTGTTCCCAGCTCTGTCACTGGTCTTTGCTTCACTGTTCCCAGCTCTGTCACTGGGTCATTGCCTCATTGTCCCAGTCTTCCACTGCGTCTCTTCTTCACTGTTTCCAACTCTGTCACAGGGTCAGTGCTTCACTGTTCCCAGCTCTGTCATGGGGTCCATGCTTCCCTATCCCCAGCTCTGTCACTGGGTGACTGCTTCAGTGTTCCCAGCTCTGTCACTGGGTCACTGCTTCATTGTTCCCAGCTCTGTCACTGGGTCACTGCTTCACTGTTTCCAGGTCTGCCATTGGGTCACTCTTTCAATGTTCCCAGCTCTGTCACTGTGCCAGTGCTGCACTGTTCCCTTCTCTGTCATTGTGTCAGTGATTCACTGTTCCCAGCTCTGTCAATGGGTCAGTGCTTCACTTTTCCCAGCTTTGTCACTGGGTGAGCGCTTCACTGTTCCCAGCTCTGCCAAAGGGTCAGTGCTTTACTGTTTCCAGCTCTGCCACTGGGTCACTGTATCACTGTTCCCAGATCTGCCACTGGGTCACTGTTTCACTTTTCCCAGCTCTGTCACTGGGTCACTGCTTCACTGTTCCCAGCTCTGTCATGGGGTCCATGCTTCACTGTCCCCAGCTCTGTCACTGGGTCACTGCTTCACTGTATCCAGTTCTGCCATTGGGTCACTGCTTCACTGTCCCTGCTATTCCAATGTGTCACTGCTTCACTCTCCCACCTCTGCCATTGGATTACTGCTTCACTGTTTCCAGCTCTGTCACTGGGTCAGTGCTTCACATTTCCCAGCTCTGTCACTGGGTCACTGCTTCACTGTTCCCAGCTCTGTCACTGGGTCACTGCTTCACTGTTCCCAGCTCTGTCACTGGGTCTCTGCTTCACTGTTCCCAGCTCTGTCACTGGGTCCGTGCTTCACTGTTTCCAGCTCTGTCACTGGATCAGTGCTTCACTGTACCCAGCTCTGTCACTGTGTCACTGCTTCACTGTTCCCAGCTCTGTCACTGGGTCTCTGCTTCACTGTTCCCAGCTCTGTCACTGGGTCAGTGCTTCACTGTTCCCAGCTCTGTCAATGGGTCAGTGCTTCACTGTTTCCTGCTCTGCCACTGGGTCACTGCTTCACTTTTCCCAGCTCTGTCACTGGGTCAGTGCTTCACTGTTCCTATTTCTGTCACCACGTCAGTGCTTCACTGTTCCCAGCTCTCTCAATGGGTTACTGCTTCACTGTCCCTGCTATTCCAATTTGTCACTGCTTCACTTTCCCACCTTTGCCATTGGATTACTGCTTCACTGTTTTCAGCTCTGTCACTGGGTCAGTGCTTCACTGTTTCCAGCTCTGTCACTGGATCAGTGCATCACTGTTCCCAGCTCTGTCACTGGGTCAGTGCTTTACTGTTCCCAGCTCTGTCACTGTGTGACTGCTTCACTGTTCCCACCTCTGTCACTGGGTCAGTGCTTCACTGTTCTCAGCTCTGTCACTGGGTCATTTCATCACTGTTCCCAGCTCTGTCACTGGGTCATTTCTTCACTGTTCCCAGCTCTGTCACTGGAGCTGTGCTTCACTGTTCCCAGGTCTGTCACTGGAGCTGTGCTTCACTGTCCCAACACTTCCCCTGGGTCTCTTCTTCACTGTTTCCAGCTCTGTCACTGGTTCAGTGCTTTACTGTTCCCAGCTCTGCCACTGGGTCACTGCTTCACTGTTCCCAGCTCTGTCACTGGGTTGCTGCTTCACTGTCCCAGCTCTGTCACTAGCCCCTTCTTAACTGTTCCCAGCTCTGTCACTGGGTCTCTGCTTCACTGTTCCCAGCTCTGTCACTGGGTCAGTGCTTCATTGTTTCCAGCTTTGTCACTGGGTCTCTGCTTCACTGTTGCCAGCTCTGTCACTGGGTCTCTGCTTCACTGTTCCCATTCTCTCACAGGGTCAGTGCTTCACTGTTTCCAGCTCTGTCACTAGATCAGTGCTTCACTGTTCCCAGCTTTGTCACTGGGTCAGTGTTTCACTGTTCCCAGCTCTGCCACTGGGTCATTTCTTCACTCTTCCCAGCTCTGTCTTTGGGTCAGTGCTTCACTATTCCCAGCTCTGTCTCTGGGTCATTGCTTCACTCTTCCCAGCTCTGTCACTGGGTCTTTGCTTCACTGTTCCCAGCTCTGTCACTGGGTCATTGCTTCACTGCCCTCTGCTGCCACTGGGTCAGTGCTTCACTATCCCCAGCTCATTCACTGCTTCACTATTCCCTGCACGGCCACTGCTTCACTGTTCACAGCGCTGTCACTGGGTCACTGCTTCACTGTTTCCTGCTCTGTCACTGGGTCATTTCTTCACTGTTCCCAGCTCTGTCATTTGGTCAGTGCTTCACTGTTCCCAGCTCTGTCACTGGGTCATTGCTTCACTGTTCCCAGCTCTGTCACTGGGTCTTTGCTTCACTGTTCCCAGCTCTGTCACTGGGTCATTGCCTCACTGTCCCAGCTCTTCCACTGGGTCTCTTATTCACTGTTTCCAACTCTGTCACAGGGTCAGTGCTTCACTGTTCCCAGCTCTGTCACTGGCTCACTGCTTCACTGTTTCCAGCTCTGTCACTGGGTCAGTGCTTCAGGGTTCGCAGTTCTGTCACTGGGTTGCTCTTTCACTGTCTCAGCTCTGTCACTGGGTCAGTGCTTCACTGTTCCCAGTTCTGCCACTGGGTCAGTTCTTCACTGTTCCCAGCTCTGTCATCGCGTCAGTGCTTCACTGTTCCCAGTTCTGTCACTGGGTCACTGCTTCACTGTTCCCAGCTCTGTCACTGGGTCAGTGCTTCACTGTTCCCAGCTCTGCCACTGGGTCACTGCTTCACCGTTCCTATCTCTGTCACTGGGTTGCTGCTTCACTGTCCCAGCTGTGTCACTAGCCCCTGCTTCACTGTTCACAGCTCTGTCACTGGGTCATTGCTTCACTGTTCCCTGCTCCGTCACTGGGTCATTGCTTCACTGTCCCCAGCTCTGCCACTGGGTCACTGTTTCACTGTTCCCGTCTCTGTCACTGGGTCGCTGATTCACTGTTCCCTTCTCTGTCACTGGGTCACTGCTTCACTGTCCCCAGCTCTGCCACTGGGTCACTGTTTCACTGTTCCCAACACTGTCACTGGGTCAGTGCTTCACTGTTCCCAGCTCTGTCACTGGGTCACTGCTTGAATGTTCCCAGCTCTGTCACTGATTCAGTGTTTCCCTCTCTTCCACTGGATCACCGCTTCACTGTTCCCAGCTCTGTCACTGCTTCACTGTTACCCACTGTGCCACTGGGTCACTGTTTCACTGTTCCCAGCTCTGTCACTGGGTCACTGCTTCACTGTTTCCAGTTCTGCCATTGAGTCACTGCTTCACTGTCACCAGCTCTGCCAATGGGTCACTGTTTCACTGTGCACTGCACTGTCACTGGGTCATTGCTTCACTGTTCCCAGCTCGGTCACTGGGTCAGTGCTTCACTGTTCCCCGCTCTGTCACTGGGTCAGTGCTTCACTCGTCCCAGCTCTGCCACTGGGTCACTGCTTCACTGTTTCCAGCTCTGTCATGGGGTCACTGCTTCACTGTTCCCAGCTCTGTCACTGGGTCATTTCTACACTGTTCCCAGCTCTGTCATTGGGTCAGTGCTTCACTGTTCCCTGCTCTGTCACTGGATCAGTGCTTCACTGATTCCTGCTCTGTCATTGGGTTAGCGCTTCACCGTTCCCAGCTCTGTCACTGGGTCAGTGCTTGACTGTACCCAGCTCTGTCACAGTATCAGTGCTTCACTGTTCCCGGTTCTATCACTGGGTCGGTTCTTCACTGTTCCCATCTCTGTCACAGGGTCATTGCTTCACTGTTCCCAGCTCTGTCACTGGGTCATTCCTTCACTGTTCCCTGCTCTGTCAATGGGTCAGTGCTTCACTGTTCCCAGCTCTGTCACTGGGTCATTGCTTCACTGTTCCCAGCTCTGTCACTGGGTCATTTCATCACTGTTCCCAGCTTTGTCACTGGGTCATTTCTTCACTGTTCCCAGCTCTGTCACTGGATCTGTGCTTCACTGTTCCCAGGTCTGTCACTGCGTCATTGCTTCACTGTCCCAGCACTTCCCCTGGGTCTTTTCTTCACTGATTCCAGCTCTGTCACTGGTTCAGTGCTTTACTGTTCCCAGCTCTGCCACTGGGTCACTGCTTCACTGTTCCCAGCTCTGTCACTGGGTTGCTGCTTCACTATCCCAGCTCTGTCACTAGCCCCTTCTTAACTGTTCCAAGCTCTGTCACAGGGTCACTGCTTCACTGCCCTCTGCTGCCACTGGCTCAGTGCTTCACTGTTCCCAGCTCGTTCACTGCTTCACTGTTCCCTGCACAGCCACTGCTTCACTGTTCCAAGCGCTGTTATGGATCAGTGCTTCACTGTTCTCAGCTCTGTCACTGGGTCATTGCTTCACTGTTCCCTGCTCCGTCACTGGGTCATTGCTTCACTGTCCCAGCTCTTCCACTGGGTCTCTTCTTCACTGTTCCCAGCTCTGTCACTGGGTCAGTGCTTCACTGTTCCCAGCTCTGCCACTGGGTCACTGCTTCACCGTTCCTATCTCTGTCACTGGGTTGCTGCTTCACTGTCCCAGCTGTGTCACTAGCCCCTGCTTCACTGTTCACAGCTCTGTCACTGGGTCATTGCTTCACTGTTCCCTGCTCCGTCACTGGTCATTGCTTCACTGTCCCAGCTCTTCCACTGGGTCTCTTCTTCACTGTTTCCAGCTCTGTCACAGGGTCAGTGCTTCACTGTTCCCAGCTCTGTCACTGGCTCACTGCTTCACTGTTTCCGGCTCTGTCACTGGTTCAGTGCATCACTGTTTCCATTTCTGTCACTGGTCTGCTCCTTCACTGTCCCTGCTCTGTCACAGGGTCAGTGCTTCACTGTTCCCAGCTCTGCCACTGGGTCAGTGCTTCACTGTTCCCAGCTCTGTCACCGCGTCAGTTCTTCATTGTTCCCAGTTCTGTCACTGGGTCACTGCTTCACTGTTCCCAGCTCTGTCACTGGGTCAGTGCTTGACTGTTCCCAGCTCTGTCACAGGGTCATTTCTTCACTGTTCCCAGCTCTGTCATTGGGTCAGTGCTTTACTGTTCCCAGCTCTGTCACTGGGTCATTCCTTCACTGTTCCCAGCTCTGTCACTGGTCTTTGCTTCACTGTTCCCAGCTCTGTCACTGGGTCATTGCCTCATTGTCCCAGTCTTCCACTGCGTCTCTTCTTCACTGTTTCCAACTCTGTCACAGGGTCAGTGCTTCACTGTTCCCAGCTCTGTCATGGGGTCCATGCTTCCCTATCCCCAGCTCTGTCACTGGGTGACTGCTTCAGTGTTCCCAGCTCTGTCACTGGGTCACTGCTTCATTGTTCCCAGCTCTGTCACTGGGTCACTGCTTCACTGTTTCCAGGTCTGCCATTGGGTCACTCTTTCAATGTTCCCAGCTCTGTCACTGTGCCAGTGCTGCACTGTTCCCTTCTCTGTCACTGTGTCAGTGATTCACTGTTCCCAGCTCTGTCAATGGGTCAGTGCTTCACTGTTCCCAGTTCTGCCACTGGGTCAGTTCTTCACTGTTCCCAGCTCTGTCATCGCGTCAGTGCTTCACTGTTCCCAGTTCTGTCACTGGGTCACTGCTTCACTGTTCCCAGCTCTGTCACTGGGTCAGTGCTTCACTGTTCCCAGCTCTGCCACTGGGTCACTGCTTCACCGTTCCTATCTCTGTCACTGGGTTGCTGCTTCACTGTCCCAGCTGTGTCACTAGCCCCTGCTTCACTGTTCACAGCTCTGTCACTGGGTCATTGCTTCACTGTTCCCTGCTCCGTCACTGGTCATTGCTTCACTGTCCCAGCTCTTCCACTGGGTCTCTTCTTCACTGTTTCCAGCTCTGTCACAGGGTCAGTGCTTCACTGTTCCCAGCTCTGTCACTGGCTCACTGCTTCACTGTTTCCGGCTCTGTCACTGGTTCAGTGCATCACTGTTTCCATTTCTGTCACTGGTCTGCTCCTTCACTGTCCCTGCTCTGTCACAGGGTCAGTGCTTCACTGTTCCCAGCTCTGCCACTGTGTCAGTGCTTCACTGTTCCCAGCTCTGTCACCGCGTCAGTTCTTCATTGTTCCCAGTTCTGTCACTGGGTCACTGCTTCACTGTTCCCAGCTCTGTCACTGGGTCAGTGCTTGACTGTTCCCAGCTCTGTCACAGGGTCATTTCTTCACTGTTCCCAGCTCTGTCATTGGGTCAGTGCTTTACTGTTCCCAGCTCTGTCACTGGGTCATTCCTTCACTGTTCCCAGCTCTGTCACTGGTCTTTGCTTCACTGTTCCCAGCTCTGTCACTGGGTCATTGCCTCATTGTCCCAGTCTTCCACTGCGTCTCTTCTTCACTGTTTCCAACTCTGTCACAGGGTCAGTGCTTCACTGTTCCCAGCTCTGTCATGGGGTCCATGCTTCCCTATCCCCAGCTCTGTCACTGGGTGACTGCTTCAGTGTTCCCAGCTCTGTCACTGGGTCACTGCTTCATTGTTCCCAGCTCTGTCACTGGGTCACTGCTTCACTGTTTCCAGGTCTGCCATTGGGTCACTCTTTCAATGTTCCCAGCTCTGTCACTGTGCCAGTGCTGCACTGTTCCCTTCTCTGTCACTGTGTCAGTGATTCACTGTTCCCAGCTCTGTCAATGGGTCAGTGCTTCACTTTTCCCAGCTTTGTCACTGGGTGAGCGCTTCACTGTTCCCAGCTCTGCCAAAGGGTCAGTGCTTTACTGTTTCCAGCTCTGCCACTGGGTCACTGTATCACTGTTCCCAGATCTGCCACTGGGTCACTGTTTCACTGTTCCCAGCTCTGTCACTGGGTCACTGCTTCACTGTTCCCAGCTCTGTCACTGGGTCTCTGCTTCACTGTTCCCAGCTCTGTCACTGGGTCCGTGCTTCACTGTTTCCAGCTCTGTCACTGGATCAGTGCTTCACTGTACCCAGCTCTGTCACTGTGTCACTGCTTCACTGTTCCCAGCTCTGTCACTGGGTCAGTGCTTCACTGTGCCCAGCTCTTTCACTGGGTCTGTGCTTCACTGTTGCTATTTCTGTCACCACGTCAGTGCTTCACTGTTCCCAGCTCTCTCAATGGGTTACTGCTTCACTGTCCCTGCTATTCCAATTTGTCACTGCTTCACTCTCCCACCTTTGCCATTGGATTACTGCTTCACTGTTTTCAGCTCTGTCACTGGATCAGTGCATCACTGTTCCCAGCTCTGTCACTGGGTCAGTGCTTTACTGTTCCCAGCTCTGTCACTGTGTGACTGCTTCACTGTTCCCACCTCTGTCACTGGGTCAGTGCTTCACTGTTCTCAGCTCTGTCACTGGGTCATTTCATCTCTGTTCCCAGCTCTGTCACTGGGTCATTTCTTCACTGTTCCCAGCTCTGTCACTGGAGCTGTGCTTCACTGTTCCCAGGTCTGTCACTGGAGCTGTGCTTCACTGTCCCAACACTTCCCCTGGGTCTCTTCTTCACTGTTTCCAGCTCTGTCACTGGTTCAGTTCTTTACTGTTCCCAGCTCTGCCACTGGGTCACTGCTTCACTGTTCCCAGCTCTGTCACTGTGTTGCTGCTTCACTGTCCCAGCTCTGTCACTAGCCCCTTCTTAACTGTTCCCAGCTCTGTCACTGGGTCTCTGCTTCACTGTTCCCAGCTCTGTCACAGGGTCAGTGCTTCATTGTTTCCAGCTTTGTCACTGGGTCTCTGCTTCACTGTTGCCAGCTCTGTCACTGGGTCTCTGCTTCACTGTTCCCATTCTCTCACAGGGTCAGTGCTTCACTGTTTCCAGCTCTGTCACTAGATCAGTGCTTCACTGTTCCCAGCTTTGTCACTGGGTCAGTGTTTCACTGTTCCCAGCTCTGCCACTGGGTCATTTCTTCACTCTTCCCAGCTCTGTCTTTGGGTCAGTGCTTCACTATTCCCAGCTCTGTCTCTGGGTCATTGCTTCACTCTTCCCAGCTCTGTCACTGGGTCTTTGCTTCACTGTTCCCAGCTCTGTCACTGGGTCATTGCTTCACTGCCCTCTGCTGCCACTGGGTCAGTGCTTCACTATCCCCAGCTCGTTCACTGCTTCACTATTCCCTGCACGGCCACTGCTTCACTGTTCACAGCGCTGTCACTGGGTCACTGCTTCACTGTTTCCTGCTCTGTCACTGGGTCATTTCTTCACTGTTCCCAGCTCTGTCATTTGGTCAGTGCTTCACTGTTCCCAGCTCTGTCACTGGGTCATTGCTTCACTGTTCCCAGCTCTGTCACTGGGTCTTTGCTTCACTGTTCCCAGCTCTGTCACTGGGTCATTGCCTCACTGTCCCAGCTCTTCCACTGGGTCTCTTATTCACTGTTTCCAACTCTGTCACAGGGTCAGTGCTTCACTGTTCCCAGCTCTGTCACTGGCTCACTGCTTCACTGTTTCCAGCTCTGTCACTGGGTCAGTGCTTCAGGGTTCGCAGTTCTGTCACTGGGTTGCTCTTTCACTGTCTCAGCTCTGTCACTGGGTCAGTGCTTCACTGTTCCCAGTTCTGCCACTGGGTCAGTTCTTCACTGTTCCCAGCTCTGTCATCGCGTCAGTGCTTCACTGTTCCCAGTTCTGTCACTGGGTCACTGCTTCACTGTTCCCAGCTCTGTCACTGGGTCAGTGCTTCACTGTTCCCAGCTCTGCCACTGGGTCACTGCTTCACCGTTCCTATCTCTGTCACTGGGTTGCTGCTTCACTGTCCCAGCTGTGTCACTAGCCCCTGTTTCACTGTTCACAGCTCTGTCACTGGGTCATTGCTTCACTGTTCCCTGCTCCGTCACTGGGTCATTGCTTCACTGTCCCCAGCTCTGCCACTGGGTCACTGTTTCACTGTTCCCGTCTCTGTCACTGGGTCGCTGATTCACTGTTCCCTTCTCTGTCACTGGGTCACTGCTTCACTGTCCCCAGCTCTGCCACTGGGTCACTGTTTCACTGTTCCCAACACTGTCACTGGGTCAGTGCTTCACTGTTCCCAGCTCTGTCACTGGGTCACTGCTTGAATGTTCCCAGCTCTGTCACTGATTCAGTGTTTCCCTCTCTTCCACTGGATCACCGCTTCACTGTTCCCAGCTCTGTCACTGCTTCACTGTTACCCACTGTGCCACTGGGTCACTGTTTCACTGTTCCCAGCTCTGTCACTGGGTCACTGCTTCACTGTTTCCAGTTCTGCCATTGAGTCACTGCTTCACTGTCACCAGCTCTGCCAATGGGTCACTGTTTCACTGTGCACTGCACTGTCACTGGGTCATTGCTTCACTGTTCCCAGCTCGGTCACTGGGTCAGTGCTTCACTGTTCCCTGCTCTGTCACTGGGTCAGTGCTTCACTCGTCCCAGCTCTGACACTGGGTCACTGCTTCACTGTTTCCAGCTCTGTCATGGGGTCACTTCTTCACTGTTCCCAGCTCTGTCATTGGGTCAGTGCTTTACTGTTCCCAGCTCTGTCACTGGGTCATTCCTTCACTGTTCCCAGCTCTGTCACTGGTCTTTGCTTCACTGTTCCCAGCTCTGTCACTGGGTCATTGCCTCATTGTCCCAGTCTTCCACTGCGTCTCTTCTTCACTGTTTCCAACTCTGTCACAGGGTCAGTGCTTCACTGTTCCCAGCTCTGTCATGGGGTCCATGCTTCCCTATCCCCAGCTCTGTCACTGGGTGACTGCTTCAGTGTTCCCAGCTCTGTCACTGGGTCACTGCTTCATTGTTCCCAGCTCTGTCACTGGGTCACTGCTTCACTGTTTCCAGGTCTGCCATTGGGTCACTCTTTCAATGTTCCCAGCTCTGTCACTGTGCCAGTGCTGCACTGTTCCCTTCTCTGTCACTGTGTCAGTGATTCACTGTTCCCAGCTCTGTCAATGGGTCAGTGCTTCACTTTTCCCAGCTTTGTCACTGGGTGAGCGCTTCACTGTTCCCAGCTCTGCCAAAGGGTCAGTGCTTTACTGTTTCCAGCTCTGCCACTGGGTCACTGTATCACTGTTCCCAGATCTGCCACTGGGTCACTGTTTCACTGTTCCCAGCTCTGTCACTGGGTCACTGCTTCACTGTTCCCAGCTCTGTCACTGGGTCTCTGCTTCACTGTTCCCAGCTCTGTCACTGGGTCCGTGCTTCACTGTTTCCAGCTCTGTCACTGGATCAGTGCTTCACTGTACCCAGCTCTGTCACTGTGTCACTGCTTCACTGTTCCCAGCTCTGTCACTGGGTCAGTGCTTCACTGTGCCCAGCTCTTTCACTGGGTCTGTGCTTCACTGTTCCTATTTCTGTCACCACGTCAGTGCTTCACTGTTCCCAGCTCTCTCAATGGGTTACTGCTTCACTGTCCCTGCTATTCCAATTTGTCACTGCTTCACTCTCCCACCTTTGCCATTGGATTACTGCTTCACTGTTTTCAGCTCTGTCACTGGATCAGTGCATCACTGTTCCCAGCTCTGTCACTGGGTCAGTGCTTTACTGTCCCCAGCTCTGTCACTGTGTGACTGCTTCACTGTTCCCACCTCTGTCACTGGGTCAGTGCTTCACTGTTCTCAGCTCTGTCACTGGGTCATTTCATCACTGTTCCCAGCTCTGTCACTGGGTCATTTCTTCACTGTTCCCAGCTCTGTCACTGGAGCTGTGCTTCACTGTTCCCAGGTCTGTCACTGGAGCTGTGCTTCACTGTCCCAACACTTCCCCTGGGTCTCTTCTTCACTGTTTCCAGCTCTGTCACTGGTTCAGTTCTTTACTGTTCCCAGCTCTGCCACTGGGTCACTGCTTCACTGTTCCCAGCTCTGTCACTGTGTTGCTGCTTCACTGTCCCAGCTCTGTCACTAGCCCCTTCTTAACTGTTCCCAGCTCTGTCACTGGGTCTCTGCTTCACTGTTCCCAGCTCTGTCACAGGGTCAGTGCTTCATTGTTTCCAGCTTTGTCACTGGGTCTCTGCTTCACTGTTGCCAGCTCTGTCACTGGGTCTCTGCTTCACTGTTCCCATTCTCTCACAGGGTCAGTGCTTCACTGTTTCCAGCTCTGTCACTAGATCAGTGCTTCACTGTTCCCAGCTTTGTCACTGGGTCAGTGTTTCACTGTTCCCAGCTCTGCCACTGGGTCATTTCTTCACTCTTCCCAGCTCTGTCTTTGGGTCAGTGCTTCACTATTCCCAGCTCTGTCTCTGGGTCATTGCTTCACTCTTCCCAGCTCTGTCACTGGGTCTTTGCTTCACTGTTCCCAGCTCTGTCACTGGGTCATTGCTTCACTGCCCTCTGCTGCCACTGGGTCAGTGCTTCACTATCCCCAGCTCGTTCACTGCTTCACTATTCCCTGCACGGCCACTGCTTCACTGTTCACAGCGCTGTCACTGGGTCACTGCTTCACTGTTTCCTGCTCTGTCACTGGGTCATTTCTTCACTGTTCCCAGCTCTGTCATTTGGTCAGTGCTTCACTGTTCCCAGCTCTGTCACTGGGTCATTGCTTCACTGTTCCCAGCTCTGTCACTGGGTCTTTGCTTCACTGTTCCCAGCTCTGTCACTGGGTCATTGCCTCACTGTCCCAGCTCTTCCACTGGGTCTCTTATTCACTGTTTCCAACTCTGTCACAGGGTCAGTGCTTCACTGTTCCCAGCTCTGTCACTGGCTCACTGCTTCACTGTTTCCAGCTCTGTCACTGGGTCAGTGCTTCAGGGTTCGCAGTTCTGTCACTGGGTTGCTCTTTCACTGTCTCAGCTCTGTCACTGGGTCAGTGCTTCACTGTTCCCAGTTCTGCCACTGGGTCACTGCTTCACTGTTCCCAGCTCTGTCATCGAGTCAGTGCTTCACTGTTCCCAGTTCTGTCACTGGGTCACTGCTTCACTGTTCCCAGCTCTGTCACTGGGTCAGTGCTTCACTGTTCCCAGCTCTGCCACTGGGTCACTGCTTCACCGTTCCTATCTCTGTCATTGGGTTGCTGCTTCACTGTCCCAGCTGTGTCACTAGCCCCTGCTTCACTGTTCACAGCTCTGTCACTGGGTCATTGCTTCACTGTTCCCTGCTCCGTCACTGGGTCATTGCTTCACTGTCCCCAGCTCTGCCACTGGGTCACTGTTTCACTGTTCCCGTCTCTGTCACTGGGTCGCTGATTCACTGTTCCCTTCTCTGTCACTGGGTCACTGCTTCACTGTCCCCAGCTCTGCCACTGGGTCACTGTTTCACTGTTCCCAACACTGTCACTGGGTCAGTGCTTCACTGTTCCCAGCTCTGTCACTGGGTCACTGCTTGAATGTTCCCAGCTGTCACTGATTCAGTGTTTCCCTCTCTTCCACTGGATCACCGCTTCACTGTTCCCAGCTCTGTCACTGCTTCACTGTTACCCACTGTGCCACTGGGTCACTGTTTCACTGTTCCCAGCTCTGTCACTGGGTCACTGCTTCACTGTTTCCAGTTCTGCCATTGAGTCACTGCTTCACTGTCACCAGCTCTGCCAATGGGTCACTGTTTCACTGTGCACTGCACTGTCACTGGGTCATTGCTTCACTGTTCCCAGCTCGGTCACTGGGTCAGTGCTTCACTGTTCCCCGCTCTGTCACTGGGTCAGTGCTTCACTCGTCCCAGCTCTGCCACTGGGTCACTGCTTCACTGTTCCCAGCTCTGTCACTGGGTCATTTCTACACTGTTCCCAGCTCTGTCATTGGGTCAGTGCTTCACTGTTCCCTGCTCTGTCACTGGATCAGTGCTTCACTGATTCCTGCTCTGTCATTGGGTTAGCGCTTCACCGTTCCCAGCTCTGTCACTGGGTCAGTGCTTGACTGTACCCAGCTCTGTCACAGTATCAGTGCTTCACTGTTCCCGGTTCTATCACTGGGTCGGTTCTTCACTGTTCCCAGCTCTGTCACAGGGTCATTGCTTCACTGTTCCCAGCTCTGTCACTGGGTCATTCCTTCACTGTTCCCTGCTCTGTCAATGGGTCAGTGCTTCACTGTTCCCAGCTCTGTCACTGGGTCATTGCTTCACTGTTCCCAGCTCTGTCACTGGGTCATTTCATCACTGTTCCCAGCTTTGTCACTGGGTCATTTCTTCACTGTTCCCAGCTCTGTCACTGGATCTGTGCTTCACTGTTCCCAGGTCTGTCACTGCGTCATTGCTTCACTGTCCCAGCACTTCCCCTGGGTCTTTTCTTCACTGATTCCAGCTCTGTCACTGGTTCAGTGCTTTACTGTTCCCAGCTCTGCCACTGGGTCACTGCTTCATTGTTCCCAGCTCTGTCACTGGGTTGCTGCTTCACTATCCCAGCTCTGTCACTAGCCCCTTCTTAACTGTTCCAAGCTCTGTCACAGGGTCACTGCTTCACTGCCCTCTGCTGCCACTGGCTCAGTGCTTCACTGTTCCCAGCTCGTTCACTGCTTCACTGTTCCCTGCACAGCCACTGCTTCACTGTTCCAAACGCTGTTATGGATCAGTGCTTCACTGTTCTCAGCTCTGTCACTGGGTCATTGCTTCACTGTTCCCTGCTCCGTCACTGGGTCATTGCTTCACTGTCCCAGCTCTTCCACTGGGTCTCTTCTTCACTGTTCCCAGCTCTGTCACTGGGTCAGTGCTTCACTGTTCCCAGCTCTGCCACTGGGTCACTGCTTCACCGTTCCTATCTCTGTCACTGGGTTGCTGCTTCACTGTCCCAGCTGTGTCACTAGCCCCTGCTTCACTGTTCACAGCTCTGTCACTGGGTCATTGCTTCACTGTTCCCTGCTCCGTCACTGGTCATTGCTTCACTGTCCCAGCTCTTCCACTGGGTCTCTTCTTCACTGTTTCCAGCTCTGTCACAGGGTCAGTGCTTCACTGTTCCCAGCTCTGTCACTGGCTCACTGCTTCACTGTTTCCGGCTCTGTCACTGGTTCAGTGCATCACTGTTTCCATTTCTGTCACTGGTCTGCTCCTTCACTGTCCCTGCTCTGTCACAGGGTCAGTGCTTCACTGTTCCCAGCTCTGCCACTGGGTCAGTGCTTCACTGTTCCCAGCTCTGTCACCGCGTCAGTTCTTCATTGTTCCCAGTTCTGTCACTGGGTCACTGCTTCACTGTTCCCAGCTCTGTCACTGGGTCAGTGCTTGACTGTTCCCAGCTCTGTCACAGGGTCATTTCTTCACTGTTCCCAGCTCTGTCATTGGGTCAGTGCTTTACTGTTCCCAGCTCTGTCACTGGGTCATTCCTTCACTGTTCCCAGCTCTGTCACTGGTCTTTGCTTCACTGTTCCCAGCTCTGTCACTGGGTCATTGCCTCATTGTCCCAGTCTTCCACTGCGTCTCTTCTTCACTGTTTCCAACTCTGTCACAGGGTCAGTGCTTCACTGTTCCCAGCTCTGTCATGGGGTCCATGCTTCCCTATCCCCAGCTCTGTCACTGGGTGACTGCTTCAGTGTTCCCAGCTCTGTCACTGGGTCACTGCTTCATTGTTCCCAGCTCTGTCACTGGGTCACTGCTTCACTGTTTCCAGCTCTGCCAGTGGGTCACTCTTTCAATGTTCCCAGCTCTGTCACTGTGCCAGTGCTGCACTGTTCCCTTCTCTGTCACTGTGTCAGTGATTCACTGTTCCCAGCTCTGTCAATGGGTCAGTGCTTCACTTTTCCCAGCTTTGTCACTGGGTGAGCGCTTCACTGTTCCCAGCTCTGCCAAAGGGTCAGTGCTTTACTGTTTCCAGCTCTGCCACTGGGTCACTGTATCACTGTTCCCAGATCTGCCACTGGGTCACTGTTTCACTGTTCCCAGCTCTGTCACTGGGTCACTGCTTCACTGTTCCCAGCTCTGTCACTGGGTCTCTGCTTCACTGTTCCCAGCTCTGTCACTGGGTCCGTGCTTCACTGTTTCCAGCTCTGTCACTGGATCAGTGCTTCACTGTACCCAGCTCTGTCACTGTGTCACTGCTTCACTGTTCCCAGCTCTGTCACTGGGTCAGTGCTTCACTGTTCCCAGCTCTGTCAATGGGTCAGTGCTTCACTGTTCCCAGCTCTGTCACTGGGTCAGTGCTTCACTGTTTCCTGCTCTGCCACTGGGTCACTGCTTCACTTTTCCCAGCTCTTTCACTGGGTCAGTGCTTCACTGTTCCTATTTCTGTCACCACGTCAGTGCTTCACTGTTCCCAGCTCTATCAATGGGTTACTGCTTCACTGTCCCTGCTATTCCAATTTGTCACTGCTTCACTCTCCCACCTTTGCCATTGGATTACTGCTTCACTGTTTTCAGCTCTGTCACTGGATCAGTGCATCACTGTTCCCAGCTCTGTCACTGGGTCAGTGCTTTACTGTTCCCAGCTCTGTCACTGTGTGACTGCTTCACTGTTCCCACCTCTGTCACTGGGTCAGTGCTTCACTGTTCTCAGCTCTGTCACTGGGTCATTTCATCACTGTTCCCAGCTCTGTCACTGGGTCATTTCTTCACTGTTCCCAGCTCTGTCACTGGAGCTGTGCTTCACTGTTCCCAGGTCTGTCACTGGAGCTGTGCTTCACTGTCCCAACACTTCCCCTGGGTCTCTTCTTCACTGTTTCCAGCTCTGTCACTGGTTCAGTTCTTTACTGTTCCCAGCTCTGCCACTGGGTCACTGCTTCACTGTTCCCAGCTCTGTCACTGTGTTGCTGCTTCACTGTCCCAGCTCTGTCACTAGCCCCTTCTTAACTGTTCCCAGCTCTGTCACTGGGTCTCTGCTTCACTGTTCCCAGCTCTGTCACAGGGTCAGTGCTTCATTGTTTCCAGCTTTGTCACTGGGTCTCTGCTTCACTGTTGCCAGCTCTGTCACTGGGTCTCTGCTTCACTGTTCCCATTCTCTCACAGGGTCAGTGCTTCACTGTTTCCAGCTCTGTCACTAGATCAGTGCTTCACTGTTCCCAGCTTTGTCACTGGGTCAGTGTTTCACTGTTCCCAGCTCTGCCACTGGGTCATTTCTTCACTCTTCCCAGCTCTGTCTTTGGGTCAGTGCTTCACTATTCCCAGCTCTGTCTCTGGGTCATTGCTTCACTCTTCCCAGCTCTGTCACTGGGTCTTTGCTTCACTGTTCCCAGCTCTGTCACTGGGTCATTGCTTCACTGCCCTCTGCTGCCACTGGGTCAGTGCTTCACTATCCCCAGCTCGTTCACTGCTTCACTATTCCCTGCACGGCCACTGCTTCACTGTTCACAGCGCTGTCACTGGGTCACTGCTTCACTGTTTCCTGCTCTGTCACTGGGTCATTTCTTCACTGTTCCCAGCTCTGTCATTTGGTCAGTGCTTCACTGTTCCCAGCTCTGTCACTGGGTCATTGCTTCACTGTTCCCAGCTCTGTCACTGGGTCTTTGCTTCACTGTTCCCAGCTCTGTCACTGGGTCATTGCCTCACTGTCCCAGCTCTTCCACTGGGTCTCTTATTCACTGTTTCCAACTCTGTCACAGGGTCAGTGCTTCACTGTTCCCAGCTCTGTCACTGGCTCACTGCTTCACTGTTTCCAGCTCTGTCACTGGGTCAGTGCTTCAGGGTTCGCAGTTCTGTCACTGGGTTGCTCTTTCACTGTCTCAGCTCTGTCACTGGGTCAGTGCTTCACTGTTCCCAGTTCTGCCACTGGGTCAGTTCTTCACTGTTCCCAGCTCTGTCATCGCGTCAGTGCTTCACTGTTCCCAGTTCTGTCACTGGGTCACTGCTTCACTGTTCCCAGCTCTGTCACTGGGTCAGTGCTTCACTGTTCCCAGCTCTGCCACTGGGTCACTGCTTCACCGTTCCTATCTCTGTCACTGGGTTGCTGCTTCACTGTCCCAGCTGTGTCACTAGCCCCTGCTTCACTGTTCACAGCTCTGTCACTGGGTCATTGCTTCACTGTTCCCTGCTCCGTCACTGGGTCATTGCTTCACTGTCCCCAGCTCTGCCACTGGGTCACTGTTTCACTGTTCCCGTCTCTGTCACTGGGTCGCTGATTCACTGTTCCCTTCTCTGTCACTGGGTCACTGCTTCACTGTCCCCAGCTCTGCCACTGGGTCACTGTTTCACTGTTCCCAACACTGTCACTGGGTCAGTGCTTCACTGTTCCCAGCTCTGTCACTGGGTCACTGCTTGAATGTTCCCAGCTCTGTCACTGATTCAGTGTTTCCCTCTCTTCCACTGGATCACCGCTTCACTGTTCCCAGCTCTGTCACTGCTTCACTGTTACCCACTGTGCCACTGGGTCACTGTTTCACTGTTCCCAGCTCTGTCACTGGGTCACTGCTTCACTGTTTCCAGTTCTGCCATTGAGTCACTGCTTCACTGTCACCAGCTCTGCCAATGGGTCACTGTTTCACTGTGCCCTGCACTGTCACTGGGACATTGCTTCACTGTTCCCAGCTCTGTCACTGGGTCAGTGCTTCACTCGTCCCAGCTCTGCCACTGGGTCACTGCTTCACTGTTTCCAGCTCTGTCATGGGGTCACTGCTTCACTGTTCCCAGCTCTGTCACTGGGTCATTTCTACACTGTTCCCAGCTCTGTCACAGGGTCAGTGCTTCACTGTTCGGAGCTCTGTCACTGGGTCACTGCTTCACTGTTCCCCGCTCTGTCACTGGGTCTCTGCTTCACTGTTCCCAGCTCTGTCACTGGGTCTCTGCTTCACTGTTCCCAGCTCTGTCACTGGGTCAGTGCTTCACTGTTCTCAGCTCTGTCACTGGGTCAGTGCTTCACTGTTTCCTACTCTGCCACTGGGTCACTGCTTCACTGTTCCCAGCTCTGTCACTGGGTCAGTGCTTCACTGTTCCCAGCTCTGTCACTGGGTCAGTGCTTCATTGTTTCCTACTCTACCACTGGGTCACTGCTTCACTGTTCGCAGCTCTGTCACTGGGTCAGTGCTTCACTGTTCCTATTTCTCTCACCACGTCAGTGCTTCACTGTTGCCAGCTCTGTCAATGGGTAACTGCTTCACTCTCCCTGCTATTCCAATGTGTCACTGCTTCACTCTCCCACCTCTGCCAATGGATTACTGCTTCACTGTTCCCAGCTCTGTCACTGGATCACTGCTTCACTGTTCCCAGCTCTGTCACTGGGTCACTGCTTCACTGTTCCCAGCTCTGTCACTGGGTCTCTGCTTCACTGTTCCCAGCTCTGTCACTGGGTCCGTGCTTCACTGTTCCCAGCTCTGTCACTGTGTCACTGCTTCACCGTTCCCAGCTCTGTCACTGGGTCAGTGCTTCACTGTTCCCAGCTCTGTCACTGGGTCAGTGCTTCACTGTTTCCTGCTCTGCCACTGGGTCACTGCTTCACTGTTCCCAGCTCTGTCACTGGGTCAGTGCTTCACTGTTCCTATTTCTGTCACCACGTCAGTGCTTCACTGTTCCCAGCTCTGTCAATGGGTAACTGCTTCACTGTCCCTGCTATTCCAATGTGTCACTGCTTCACTCTCCCACCTCTGCCATTGGATTACTGCTTCACTGTTTTCAGCTCTGTCACTGGGTCAGTGCTTCACTGTTTCCAGCTCTGTCACTGGATCAGTGCTTCACTGTTCCCTGCTCTGTCTTTGGGTCAGTGCTTCACTGTTCCCAGCTCTGTCACTGGGTCATTCCTTCACTCTTCCCAGCTCTGTCACTGGGTCTTTGCTTCACTGTTCCCAGCTCTGTCACTGGGTCATTGCTTCACTGCCCTCTGCTGCCAATGGGTCAGTGCTTCACTGTTCCCAGCTCGTTCACTGCTTCACTATTCCCTGCACGGCCACTGCTTCACTGTTCCCAGCTCTGTCACTGGTTCAGTGCTTTACTGTTCCCAGCTCTGCCACTGGGTCACTGCTTCACTGTTCCCAGCTCTGTCACTGGGTTGCTGCTTCACTGTCCCAGCTCTGTCACTAGCCCCTGCTTCACTGTTCCAAGCTCTGTCATAGGGTCACTGCTTCACTGCCCTCTGCTGCCACTGGGTCAGTTCTTCACTGTTCCCAGCTCGTTCACTGCTTCACTGTTCCCTGCACAGCCACTGCTTCACTGTTCCCAGCGCTGTCAATGGATCAGTGCTTCACTGTTCTCAGCTCTGTCACTGTGTCACTGCTTCACTGTTCCCAGCTCTGTCACTGGGTCAGTGCTTCACTGTTCCCAGCTCTGTCACTATGTCACTGCTTCACTGTTCCCAGCTCTGTCACTGGTTCAGTGCTTCACTGTTCTCAGCTCTGTCACTGGGTCAGTGCATCACTGTTCCCAGATCTGTCACTGGGTCAGTGCTTCACTGTTTCCTGCTCTGACACTGGGTCACTGCTTCACTGTTCCCAGCTCTGTCACTGGGTCAGTGCTCCACTGTTCCTATTTCTGTCACCACGTCAGTGCTTCACTGTTCCCAGCTCTGTCAATGGGTAACTGCTTCACTGTCCCTGCTCTTCCAATGTGTCACTGCTTCACTCTCCCACCTCTGCCATTGGATTACTGCTTCACTGTTTTCAGCTCTGACACTGGGTCAGTGCTTCACCTTTCCCAGCTCTGTCAAAGGGTCAGTGCTTCACTGTTCCCAGCTCTGTCACTGGTTCTCTGCTTCACTGTTCCCACCTCTGTCACTGGGTCTCTGCTTCACTGTTCCCAGCTCTGTCACTGGGTCTCTGCTTCACTGTTCCCAGCTCTGTCACAGGGTCAGTGCTTCATTGTTTCCAGCTTTGTCACTGGGTCTCTGCTTCACTGTTGCCAGCTCTGTCACTGGGTCTCTGCTTCACTGTTCCCATTCTCTCACAGGGTCAGTGCTTCACTGTTTCCAGCTCTGTCACTAGATCAGTGCTTCACTGTTCCCAGCTTTGTCACTGGGTCAGTGTTTCACCGTTCCCAGCTCTGCCACTGGGTCACTGCTTCACTGTTCCCAGCTCTGTCTCTGGGTCATTTCTTCACTCTTCCCAGCTCTGTCTTTGGGTCAGTGCTTCACTATTCCCAGCTCTGTCTCTGGGTCATTGCTTCACTCTTCCCAGCTCTGTCACTGGGTCTTTGCTTCACTGTTCCCAGCTCTGTCACTGGGTCATTGCTTCACTGCCCTCTGCTGCCACTGGGTCAGTGCTTCACTGTTCCCAGCTCGTTCACTGCTTCACTATTCCCTGCACGGCCACTACTTCACTGTTCACAGCACTGTCACTGGGTCACTGCTTCACTGTTTCCTGCTCTGTCACTGGGTCATTTCTTCACTGTTCCCAGCTCTGTCATTTGGTCAGTGCTTCACTGTTCCCAGCTCTGTCACTGGGTCAGTGCTTGACTGTTCCCAGCTCTGTCACAGGGTCATTTCTTCACTGTTCCCAGCTCTGTCATTGGGTCAGTGCTTCACTGTTCCCAGCTCTGTCACTGGGTCATTCCTTCACTGTTCCCAGCTCTGTCACTGGTCTTTGCTTCACTGTTCCCAGCTCTGTCACTGGGTCATTGCCTCATTGTCCCAGTCTTCCACTGCGTCTCTTCTTCACTGTTTCCAACTCTGTCACAGGGTCAGTGCTTCACTGTTCCCAGCTCTGTCATGGGTTCCATGCTTCCCTATCCCCACCTCTGTCACTGGGTGACTGCTTCAATGTTCCCAGCTCTGTCACTGGGTCACTGCTTCATTGTTCCCAGCTCTGTCACTGGGTCACTGCTTCACTGTTTCCAGGTCTGCCATTAGGTCACTCTTTCAATGTTCCCAGCTCTGTCACTGTGCCAGTGCTGCACTGTTCCCTTCTCTGTCACTGTGTCAGTGATTCACTGTTCCCAGCTCTGTCAATGGGTCAGTGCTTCACTTTTCCCAGCTTTGTCACTGGGTGAGCGCTTCACAGTTCCCAGCTCTGCCAAAGGGTCACTGCTTCACTGTTTCCAGCTCTGCCACTGGGTCACTGTTTCACTGTTCCCAGATCTGCCACTGGGTCACTGTTTCACTTTTCCCAGCTCTGTCACTGGGTCACTGCTTCACTGTTCCCAGCTCTGTCATGGGGTCCATGCTTCACTGTCCCCAGCTCTGTCACTGTGTCACTGCTTCACTGTATCCAGTTCTGCCATTGGGTCACTGCTTCACTGTCCCCAGCTCTGCCACTGGGTCACTGTTTCACTGTTCCCGTCTCTGTCACTGGGTTGCTGATTCACTGTTCCCAGCTCTGTCACTGGGTCTCTGCTTCACTGTTCCCAGCTCTGTCACTGGGTCAGTGCTTCACTGTTTCCAGCTCTGTCACTGGATCAGTGCTTCACTGTTTCCTGCTCTGTCATTGAGTTAGCGCTTCACTGTTCCCAGCTCTGTCACTGGGTCAGTGCTTGACTGTACCCAGCTCTGTCACAGTATCAGTGCTTCACTGTTCCCGGTTCTATCACTGGGTCGGTTCTTCACTGTTCCCAGCTCTGTCACAGGGTCATTGCTTCACTGTTCCCAGCTCTGTCACTGGGTCATTCCTTCATTGCTCCCTGCTCTGTCAATGGGTCAGTGCTTCACTGTTCCCAGCTCTGTCACTGGGTCATTGCTTCACTGATCCCAGCTCTGTCACTGGGTCATTTCATCACTGTTCCCAGCTTTGTCACTGGGTCATTTCTTCACTGTTCCCAGCTCTGTCACTGGATCTGTGCTTCACTGTTCCCAGGTCTGTCACTGGGTCATTGCTTCACTGTCCCAGCACTTCCCCTGGGTCTCTTCTTCACTGTTTCCAGCTCTGTCACTGGTTCAGTGCTTTACTGTTCCCAGCTCTGCCACTGGATCAGTGCTTCACTGTTCTCAGCTCTGTCACTGTGTCACTGCTTCACTGTTCCCAGCTCTGTCACTGGGTCAGTGCTTCACTGTTCCCAGCTCTGTCACTGTGTCACTGCTTCACTGTTCCCAGCTCTGTCACTGGGTCAGTGCTTCACTGTTCTCAGCACTGTCACTGGGTCAGTGCTTCACTGTTCCCAGCACTGTCACTGGGTCACTGCTTCACTGTTCCCAGCTCTGTCACTGGGTCAGTGCTTCACTGTTCCTATTTCTGTCACCACGTCAGTGCTTCACTGTTCCCAGCTCTGTCAATGGGTAACTGCTTCACTGTCCCTGCTATTCCAATGTGTCACTGCTTCACTCTCCCACCTCTGCCATTGGATTACTGCTTCACTGTTTTCAGCTCTGTCACTGGGTCAGTGCTTCACCTCTCCCAGCTCTGTCAAAGGGTCTCTACTTCACTGTTCCCAGCTCTGTCACTGGGTCTATGCTTCACTGTTCCCAACACTGTCACTGGGTCACTGCTTCACTGTTCCCAGCTCTGTCACTGGGTCACTGCTTGAATGTTCCCAGCTCTGTCACTGATTCAGTGTTCCCCTCTCTTCCACTGGGTCACCGCTTCACTGTTCCCAGCTCTGTCACTGCTTCACTGTTACCCACTGTGCCACTGGGTCACTGTTTCACTGTTCCCAGCTCTGTCCCTGGGTCACTGCTTCACTGTTTCCAGTTCTGCCATTGAGTCACTGCTTCATTGTCCCCAGCTCTGCCACTGGGTCACTGTTTCACTGTTCCCTGCACTGTCACTGGGTCAGTGCTTCACTGTTCCCAGCTCGGTCACTGGGTCAGTGCTTCACTCTTCCCCGCTCTGTCACTGTGTCAGAGCTTCACTCTTCCCAGCTCTGCCACTGGGTCACTGCTTTACTGTTTCCAGCTCGGTCACTGTGTCAGTGCTTCACTCTTCCCAGCTCTGCCACTGGGTCACTGCTTCACTGTCCCCAGCTGTGCCACTGGGTCACTGTTTCACTGTTTCCAGCTCTGTCACTGGGTCAGTGCTTCACTGTTCCCAGCTCTTTCACTGGGTCAGTGCTTCACTGTTCCCAGTTCTGTCACTGGGTCAGTGCTTCACTGTTCCCAGTTCTGTCACTGGGTCATTTCCACATTGTTCCCAGCTCTGTCATTGGGTCAGTGCTTCACTGTTCCCTGCTCTGTCACTGGATCAGTGCTTCACTGTTTCCTGCTCTGTCATTGGGTTAACGCTTCACTGTTCCCAGCTCTGTCACTGGGTCAGTGCTTCACTGTACCCAGCTCCGTCACAGAGTCAGTGCTTCACTGTTCCCGGTTCTATCACTGGGTCAGTTCTTCACTGTTCCCAGCTCTGTCACAGGGACATTGCTTCACTGTTCCCAGCTCTGTCACTGGGTCATTCCTTCAGTCTTCCCTGCTCTGTCAATGGGTCAGTGCTTCACTGTTCCCAGCTCTGTCACTGGGTCATTTCATCACTGTTCCCAGCTTTGTCACTGGGTCATTTCTTCACTGTTCCCAGCTCCGTCACTGGATCTGTGCTTCACTGTTCCCAGGTCTGTCACTGGGTCATTGCTTCACTGTCCCAGCACTTCCACTGGGTCTCTTCTTCACTGTTTCCAGCTCTGTCACTGGTTCAGTGCTTTACTGTTCCCAGCTCTGCCACTGGGTCACTGCTTCACTGTTCCCAGCTCTGTCACTGGGTTGCTGCTTCACTGTCCCAGCTCTGTCACTAGCCCCTTCTTAACTGTTCCCAGCTCTGTCACAGGGTCACTGCTTCACTGCCCTCTGCTGCCACTGGGTCAGTTCTTCACTGTTCCCAGCTCGTTCACTGCTTCACTGTTCCCTGCACAGCCACTGCTTCACTGTTCCCAGCGCTGTCACTGGATCAGTGGTTCACTGTTCTCAGCTCTGTCACTGCTTCACTGTTACCCACTGTGCTACTGGGTTACTGTTTCACTGTTCCCAGCTCTGTCACTGGGTCACTGCTTCACTGTTTCCAGTTCTGCCATTGAGTCACTGCTTCACTGTCCCCAGCTCCGCCACTGGGTCACTGTTTCACTGTTCCCTGCACTGTCACTGGGTCAGTGCTTCACTGTTCCCAGCTCTCTCACTGGGTCAGTGCTTCACTGTTCCCCGCTCTGTAACTGGCTCAGTGCTTCACTCTTCCCAGCTCTGCCACTGGGTCACTGCTTCACTGTTTCCAGCTCTGTCATGGGGTCACGGCTTCACTGTCCCCAGCTCTGCCATTGAGTCACTGCTTCACTTTCCCCAGCTCCGCCACTGGGTCACTGTTTCACTGTTCCCTGCACTGTCACTGGGTCAGTGCTTCACTGTTCCCAGCTCTCTCACTGGGTCAGTGCTTCACTGTTCCCCGCTCTGTAACTGGGTCAGTGCTTCACTGTTCCCAGCTCTGTCACTGGGTCAGTGCTTCACTGTTCCCTGCTCTACCACTGGGTCACTGCTTCACTGTTCCCAGCTCTGGCACTGGGTCATTTCTACACTGTTCCCAGCTCTGTAATTGGGTCAGTGCTTCACTGTTCCCTGCTCTGTCACTGGATCAGTCCTTCACTGTTTCCTGCTCTGTCATTGGGTTAGCGCTTCACTGTTCCCAGCTCTGTCACTGGGTCAGTGCTTGACTGTACCCAGCTCTGTCATAGGATCAGTTCTTCACTGTTCCCTGCTCTGTCACTGGATCAGTCCTTCACTGTTTCCTGCTCTGTCATTGGGTTAGCGCTTCACTGTTCCCAGCTCTGTCACTGGGTCAGTGCTTGACTGTACCCAGCTCTGTCATAGGATCAGTTCTTCACTGTTCCCGGTTCTATCACTGGGTCAGTTCTTCACTGTTCCCAGCTCTGTCACAGCGTCATTGCTTCACTGTTCCCAGCTCTGTCACTGGGTCATTCCTTCACTGTTCCCTGCTCTGTCAATGGGTCAGTGCTTCACTGTTCCCAGCTCTGTCACTGGGTCATTGCTTCACTGTTCCCAGCTCTGTCACTGGGTCATTTCATCACTGTTCCCAGCTTTGTCACTTGGTCATTTCTTCACTGTTCCCAGCTCTGTCACTGGATCTGTGCTTCACTGTTCCCAGGTCTGTCACTGGGTCATTGCTTCACTGTCCCAGCACTTCCCCTGGGTCTCTTCTTCACTGATTCCAGCTCTGTCACTGGTTCAGTGCTTTACTGTTCCCAGCTCTGCCACTGGGTCACTGCTTCACTGTTCCCAGCTCTGTCACTGGGTCAGTGCTTCACTGTTCCTATTTCTGTCACCACGTCAGTGCTTCACTGTTCCCAGCTCTGTCAATGGGTAACTGCTTCACTGTCCCTGCTATTCCAATGTGTCACTGCTTCACTCTCCCACCTCTGCCATTGGATTACTGCTTCACTGTTTTCAGCTCTGTCACTGGGTCAGTGCTTCACCTCTCCCAGCTCTGTCAAAGGGTCAGTGCTTCACTGTTCCCAGCTCTGTCACTGGGTCTCTACTTCACTGTTCCCAGCTCTGTCACTGGGTCTATGCTTCACTGTTCCCAACACTGTCACTGGGTCACTGCTTCACTGTTCCCAGCTCTGTCACTGGGTCACTGCTTGAATGTTCCCAGCTCTGTCACTGATTCAGTGTTCCCCTCTCTTCCACTGGGTCACCGCTTCACTGTTCCCAGCTCTGTCACTGCTTCACTGTTACCCACTGTGCCACTGGGTCACTGTTTCACTGTTCCCAGCTCTGTCACTGGGTCACTGCTTCACTGTTTCCAGTTCTGCCATTGAGTCACTGCTTCATTGTCCCCAGCTCTGCCACTGGGTCACTGTTTCACTGTTCCCTGCACTGTCACTGGGTCAGTGCTTCACTGTTCCCAGCTCGGTCACTGGGTCAGTGCTTCACTGTTCCCCGCTCTGTCACTGTGTCAGAGCTTCACTCTTCCCAGCTCTGCCACTGGGTCACTGCTTCACTGTTTCCAGCTCTGTCACTGTGTCAGTGCTTCACTCTTCCCAGCTCTGCCACTGGGTCACTGCTTCACTGTCCCCAGCTCTGCCACTGGGTCACTGTTTCACTGTTTCCAGCTCTGTCACTGGGTCAGTGCTTCACTGTTCCCAGCTCTTTCACTGGGTCAGTGCTTCACTGTTCCCAGTTCTGTCACTGGGTCAGTGCTTCACTGTTCCCAGTTCTGTCACTGGGTCATTTCCACACTGTTCCCAGCTCTGTCATTGGGTCAGTGCTTCACTGTTCCCTGCTCTGTCACTGGATCAGTGCTTCACTGTTTCCTGCTCTGTCATTGGGTTAACGCTTCACTGTTCCCAGCTCTGTCACTGGGTCAGTGCTTCACTGTATCCAGCTCCGTCACAGAATCAGTGCTTCACTGTTCCCGGTTCTATCACTGGGTCAGTTCTTCACTGTTCCCAGCTCTGTCACAGGGACATTGCTTCACTGTTCCCAGCTCTGTCACTGGGTCATTCCTTCAGTCTTCCCTGCTCTGTCAATGGGTCAGTGCTTCACTGTTCCCAGCTCGGTCACTGGGTCATTTCATCACTGTTCCCAGCTTTGTCACTGGGTCATTTCTTCACTGTTCCCAGCTCCGTCACTGGATCTGTGCTTCACTGTTCCCAGGTCTGTCACTGGGTCATTGCTTCACTGTCCCAGCACTTCCCCTGGGTCTCTTCTTCACTGTTTCCAGCTCTGTCACTGGTTCAGTGCTTTACTGTTCCCAGCTCTGCCACTGGGTCACTGCTTCACTGTTCCCAGCTCTGTCACTGGGTTGCTGCTTCACTGTCCCAGCTCTGTCACTAGCCCCTTCTTAACTGTTCCCAGCTCTGTCACAGGGTCACTGCTTCACTGCCCTCTGCTGCCACTGGGTCAGTTCTTCACTGTTCCCAGCTCGTTCACTGCTTCACTGTTCCCTGCACAGCCACTGCTTCACTGTTCCCAGCGCTGTCACTGGATCAGTGGTTCACTGTTCTCAGCTCTGTCACTGCTTCACTGTTACCCACTGTGCTACTGGGTTACTGTTTCACTGTTCCCAGCTCTGTCACTGGGTCACTGCTTCACTGTTTCCAGTTCTGCCATTGAGTCACTGCTTCACTGTCCCCAGCTCCGCCACTGGGTCACTGTTTCACTGTTCCCTGCACTGTCACTGGGTCAGTGCTTCACTGTTCCCAGCTCTCTCACTGGGTCAGTGCTTCACTGTTCCCCGCTCTGTAACTGGGTCAGTGCTTCACTCTTCCCAGCTCTGCCACTGGGTCACTGCTTCACTGTTTCCAGCTCTGTCATGGGGTCACGGCTTCACTGTCCCCAGCTCTGCCATTGAGTCACTGCTTCACTTTCCCCAGCTCCGCCACTGGGTCACTGTTTCACTGTTCCCTGCACTGTCACTGGGTCAGTGCTTCACTGTTCCCAGCTCTCTCACTGGGTCAGTGCTTCACTGTTCCCCGCTCTGTAACTGGGTCAGTGCTTCACTGTTCCCAGCTCTGTCACTGGGTCAGTGCTTCACTGTTCCCTGCTCTACCACTGGGTCACTGCTTCACTGTTCCCAGCTCTGGCACTGGGTCATTTCTACACTGTTCCCAGCTCTGTAATTGGGTCAGTGCTTCACTGTTCCCTGCTCTGTCACTGGATCAGTCCTTCACTGTTTCCTGCTCTGTCATTGGGTTAGCGCTTCACTGTTCCCAGCTCTGTCACTGGGTCAGTGCTTGACTGTACCCAGCTCTGTCATAGGATCAGTTCTTCACTGTTCCCGGTTCTATCACTGGGTCAGTTCTTCACTGTTCCCAACTCTGTCACAGCGTCATTGCTTCACTGTTCCCAGCTCTGTCACTGGGTCATTCCTTCACTGTTCCCTGCTCTGTCAATGGGTCAGTGCTTCACTGTTCCCAGCTCTGTCACTGGGTCATTTCATCACTGTTCCCAGCTTTGTCACTTGGTCATTTCTTCACTGTTCCCAGCTCTGTCACTGGATCTGTGCTTCACTGTTCCCAGGTCTGTCACTGGGTCATTGCTTCACTGTCCCAGCACTTCCCCTGGGTCTCTTCTTCACTGATTCCAGCTCTGTCACTGGTTCAGTGCTTTACTGTTCCCAGCTCTGCCACTGGGTCACTGCTTCACTGTTCCCAGCTCTGTCACTGGGTTGCTGCTTCACTGTCCCAGCTCTGTCACTAGCCCCTTCTTAACTGTTCCCAGCTCTGTCACAGGTTCACTGCTTCACTGCCCTCTGCTGCCACTGGTTCAGTTCTTCACTGTTCCCAGCTCGTTCACTGCTTCACTGTTCCCTGCACTGCCAATGCTTCACTGTTCCCAGCGCTGTTATGGATCAGTGCTTCACTGTTCTCAGCTCTGTCACTGTGTCACTGCTTCACTGTTCCCAGCTCTGTCACTGGGTCAGTGCTTCACTGTTCCCAGCTCTGTCACTGTGTCACTGCTTCACTGTTCCCAGCTCTGTCAATGGGTAACTGCTTCACTGTCCCTGCTATTCCAATGTGTCACTGCTTCACTCTCCCACCTCTGCCATTGGATTACTGCTTCACTGTTTTCAGCTCTGTCACTGGGTCAGTGCTTCACCTCTCCCAGCTCTGTCAAAGGGTCAGTGCTTCACTGTTCCCAGCTCTGTCACTGGGTCTCTGCTTCACTGTTCCCAGCTCTGTCACTGGGTCAGTGCTTCATTGTTTCCAGCTTTGTCACTGGGTCTCTGCTTCACTGTTGCCAGCTCTGTCACTGGGTCTCTGCTTCACTGTTCCCAGCTCTGTCACTGGGTCAGTGCTTCACTGTTTCCAGCTCTGTCACTGCATCAGTGCTTCACTGTTCCCAGCTCTGTCACTGGGTCAGTGCTTCACTGTTCCCAGCTCTGTCACTGGGTCACTGCTTCACTGTTCCCAGCTCTGTCACTGGGTCACTGCTTGAATGTTCCCAGCTCTGTCACTGATTCAGTGTTCCCCTCCCTTCCACTGGGTCACCGCTTCACTGTTCCCAGCTCTGTCACTGCTTCACTGTTACCCACTGTGCCACTGGGTCACTGTTTCACTGTTCCCAGCTCTGTCACTGGGTCACTGCTTCACTGTTTCCAGTTCTGCCATTGAGTCACTGCTTCACTGTCCCCAGCTCTGCCACTGGGTCACTGTTTCACTGTTCCCTGCACTGTCACTGGGTCAGTGCTTCACTGTTCCCAGCTCGGTCACTGGGTCAGTGCTTCACTGTTCCCCGCTCTGTCACTGGGTCAGTGCTTCACTCGTCCCAGCTCTGCCACTGGGTCACTGCTTCACTGTTCCCAGCTCTTTCACTGGGTCAGTGCTTCACTGTTCCCAGTTCTTTCACTGGGTCAGTGCTTCACTGTTCCCTGCTCTACCACTGGGTCACTGCTTCACTGTTCCCAGCTTTTTCACTGGGTCATTTCTACACTGTTCCCAGCTCTGTCATTGGGTCAGTGCTTCACTGTTCCCTGCTCTGTCACTGGATCAGTGCTTCACTGTACCCAGCTCTGTCACAGAATCAGTGCTTCACTGTTCCCAGTTTTATCACTGCATCAGTTCTTCACTGTTCCCAGCTCTGTCACAGGGACATTGCTTCACTGTTCCCAGCTCTGTCACTGGGTCATTCCTTCATTGTTCCCTGCTCTATCAATGGGTCAGTGCTTCACTGTTCCCAGCTCTGTCACTGGGTCATTGCTTCACTGTTCCCAGCTCTGTCACTGAGTCATTTCTTCACTGTTCCCAGCTTTGTCACTGGGTCATTTCTTCACTGTTCCCAGGTCTGTCACTGGGTCATTGCTTCACTGTCCCAGCACTTCCCCTGGGTCTCTTCTTCACTGTTCCCAGCTCTGTCACTGGGTTGCTGCTTCACTGTCCCAGCTCTGTCACTAGCCCCTTCTTAACTGTTCCCAGCTCTGTCACAGGGTCACTGCTTCACTGTCCTCTGCTGCCACTGGGTCAGTTCTTCACTGTTCCCAGCTCGTTCACTGCTTCACTATTCCCTGCACAGCCACTGCTTCACTGTTCCCAGCGCTGTCACTGGATCAGTGCTTCACTGTTCTCAGCTCTGTCACTGTGTCACTGCTTCACTGTTCCCAGCTCTGTCACTGGATCAGTGCTTCACTGTTCCCAGCTCTGTCACTGTGTCACTGCTTCACTGTTCCCAGCTCTGTCACTGGGTCAGTGCTTCACTGTTCTCAGCTCTGTCACTGGGTCTTTGCTTAACTGTTCCCAGGTCTGTCACTGGGTCAGTGCTTCACTGTTTCCTGCTCTGCCACTGGGTCACTGCTTCCCTGTTCCCAGATATGTCACTGGGTCAGTGCTTCACTGTTCCTATTTCTGCCAGCACGTCAGTGCTTCACAGTTCCCCGCTCTGTCAATGGGTAACTGCTTCACTGTCCCTGCTATTTCAATGTGTCACTGCTTCACTCTCCCACCTCTGCCATTGGAATACTGCTTCACTGTTTTCAGCTCTGTCAATGGGTCAGTGCTTCACCTTTCCCAGCTCTGTCAAAGGGTCAGTGCTTCACTGTTCCCAGCTCTGTCACTGGGTCTCTGCTTCACTGTTCCCAGCTCTGTCACTGGGTCTCTGCTTCACTGTTCCCAGCTCTGTCACTGGGTCAGTGTTTCATTGTTTCCAGCTTTGTCACTGGGTCTCTGCTTCACTGTTGCCAGCTCTGTCACAGGGTCACTGCTTCACTGCCCTCTGCTGCCACTGGGTCAGTTCTTCACTGTTCCCAGCTCGTTCACTGCTTCACTGTTCCCTGCACAGCCACTGCTTCACTGTTCCCAGCGCTGTCACTGGATCAGTGGTTCACTGTTCTCAGCTCTGTCACTGCTTCACTGTTACCCACTGTGCTACTGGGTTACTGTTTCACTGTTCCCAGCTCTGTCACTGGGTCACTGCTTCACTGTTTCCAGTTCTGCCATTGAGTCACTGCTTCACTGTCCCCAGCTCCGCCACTGGGTCACTGTTTCACTGTTCCCTGCACTGTCACTGGGTCAGTGCTTCACTGTTCCCAGCTCTCTCACTGGGTCAGTGCTTCACTGTTCCCCGCTCTGTAACTGGCTCAGTGCTTCACTCTTCCCAGCTCTGCCACTGGGTCACTGCTTCACTGTTTCCAGCTCTGTCATGGGGTCACGGCTTCACTGTCCCCAGCTCTGCCATTGAGTCACTGCTTCACTTTCCCCAGCTCCGCCACTGGGTCACTGTTTCACTGTTCCCTGCACTGTCACTGGGTCAGTGCTTCACTGTTCCCAGCTCTCTCACTGGGTCAGTGCTTCACTGTTCCCCGCTCTGTAACTGGGTCAGTGCTTCACTGTTCCCAGCTCTGTCACTGGGTCAGTGCTTCACTGTTCCCTGCTCTACCACTGGGTCACTGCTTCACTGTTCCCAGCTCTGGCACTGGGTCATTTCTACACTGTTCCCAGCTCTGTAATTGGGTCAGTGCTTCACTGTTCCCTGCTCTGTCACTGGATCAGTCCTTCACTGTTTCCTGCTCTGTCATTGGGTTAGCGCTTCACTGTTCCCAGCTCTGTCACTGGGTCAGTGCTTGACTGTACCCAGCTCTGTCATAGGATCAGTTCTTCACTGTTCCCGGTTCTATCACTGGGTCAGTTCTTCACTGTTCCCAGCTCTGTCACAGCGTCATTGCTTCACTGTTCCCAGCTCTGTCACTGGGTCATTCCTTCACTGTTCCCTGCTCTGTCAATGGGTCAGTGCTTCACTGTTCCCAGCTCTGTCACTGGGTCATTGCTTCACTGTTCCCAGCTCTGTCACTGGGTCATTTCATCACTGTTCCCAGCTTTGTCACTTGGTCATTTCTTCACTGTTCCCAGCTCTGTCACTGGATCTGTGCTTCACTGTTCCCAGGTCTGTCACTGGGTCATTGCTTCACTGTCCCAGCACTTCCCCTGGGTCTCTTCTTCACTGATTCCAGCTCTGTCACTGGTTCAGTGCTTTACTGTTCCCAGCTCTGCCACTGGGTCACTGCTTCACTTTTCCCAGCTCTGTCACTGGGTTGCTGCTACACTGTCCCAGCTCTGTCACTAGCCCCTTCTTAACTGTTCCCAGCTCTGTCACAGGGTCACTGCTTCACTGCCCTCTGCTGCCACTGGTTCAGTTCTTCACTGTTCCCAGCTCGTTCACTGCTTCACTGTTCCCTGCACTGCCAATGCTTCACTGTTCCCAGCGCTGTTATGGATCAGTGCTTCACTGTTCTCAGCTCTGTCACTGTGTCACTGCTTCACTGTTCCCAGCTCTGTCACTGGGTCAGTGCTTCACTGTTTCCAGCTCTGTCACTGCATCAGTGCTTCACTGTTCCCAGCTCTGTCACTGGGTCAGTGCTTCACTGTTCCCAGCTCTGTCACTGGGTCACTGCTTCACTGTTCCCAGCTCTGTCACTGGGTCACTGCTTGAATGTTCCCAGCTCTGTCACTGATTCAGTGTTCCCGTCCCTTCCACTGGGTCACCGCTTCACTGTTCCCAGCTCTGTCACTGCTTCACTGTTACCCACTGTGCCACTGGGTCACTGTTTCACTGTTCCCAGCTCTGTCACTGGGTCACTGCTTCACTGTTTCCAGTTCTGCCATTGAGTCACTGCTTCACTGTCCCCAGCTCTGCCACTGGGTCACTGTTTCACTGTTCCCTGCACTGTCACTGGGTCAGTGCTTCACTGTTCCCAGCTCGGTCACTGGGTCAGTGCTTCACTGTTCCCCGCTCTGTCACTGGGTCAGTGCTTCACTCTTCCCAGCTCTGCCACTGGGTCACTGCTTCACTGTTCCCAGCTCTTTCACTGGGTCAGTGCTTCACTGTTCCCAGTTCTTTCACTGGGTCACTGCTTCACTGTTCCCAGCTTTTTCACTGGGTCATTTCTACACTGTTCCCAGCTCTGTCATTGGGTCAGTGCTTCACTGTTCCCTGCTCTGTCACTGGATCAGTGCTTCACTGTACCCAGCTCTGTCACGGAATCAGTGCTTCACTGTTCCCAGTTTTATCACTGCATCAGTTCTTCACTGTTCCCAGCTCTGTCACAGGGACATTGCTTCACTGTTCCCAGCTCTGTCACTGGGTCATTCCTTCATTGTTCCCTGCTCTATCAATGGGTCAGTGCTTCACTGTTCCCAGCTCTGTCACTGGGTCATTGCTTCACTGTTCCCAGCTCTGTCACTGAGTCATTTCTTCACTGTTCCCAGCTTTGTCACTGGGTCATTTCTTCACTGTTCCCAGCTCTGTCACTGGATCTGTGCTTCACTGTTCCCAGGTCTGTCACTGGGTCAGTGCTTCACTCTACCCAGCTCTGTCACACAATCAGTGCTTCACTGTTCCCAGTTCTATCACTGGGTCAGTTCTTCACTGTTCCCAGCTCTGTCACAGGGTCATTGCTTCACTGTTCCCAGCTTTGTCACTGGGTCATTTCTTCACTGTTCCCAGCTCTGTCACTGGATCTGTGCTTCACTGTTCCCAGGTCTGTCACGGGGTCATTGCTTCACTGTCCCAGCACTTCCCATGGGTCTCTTCTTCACTGTTTCCAGCTCTGTCACTGGTTCAGTGCTTTACTTTTCCCAGCTCTGCCACTGGGTCGCTGCTTCACTGTTCCCAGCTCTGTCACTGGGTCAGTGCTTCACTCTTCCCAGCTCTGCCACTGGGTCACTGCTTCACTGTTCCCAGCTCTTTCACTGGGTCAGTGCTTCACTGTTCCCAGTTCTTTCACTGGGTCAGTGCTTCACTGTTCCCTGCTCTACCACTGGGTCACTGCTTCACTGTTCCCAGCTTTTTCACTGGGTCATTTCTACACTGTTCCCAGCTCTGTCATTGGGTCAGTGCTTCACTGTTCCCTGCTCTGTCACTGGATCAGTGCTTCACTGTACCCAGCTCTGTCACAGAATCAGTGCTTCACTGTTCCCAGTTTTATCACTGCATCAGTTCTTCACTGTTCCCAGCTCTGTCACAGGGACATTGCTTCACTGTTCCCAGCTCTGTCACTGGGTCATTCCTTCATTGTTCCCTGCTCTATCAATGGGTCAGTGCTTCACTGTTCCCAGCTCTGTCACTGGGTCATTGCTTCACTGTTCCCAGCTCTGTCACTGAGTCATTTCCTCACTGTTCCCAGCTTTGTCACTGGGTCATTTCTTCACTGTTCCCAGCTCTGTCACTGGATCTGTGCTTCACTGTTCCCAGGTCTGTCACTGGGTCATTGCTTCACTGTCCCAGCACTTCCCCTGGGTCTCTTCTTCACTGTTCCCAGCTCTGTCACTGGGTTGCTGCTTCACTGTCCCAGCTCTGTCACTAGCCCCTTCTTAACTGTTCCCAGCTCTGTCACAGGGTCACTGCTTCACTGTCCTCTGCTGCCACTGGGTCAGTTCTTCACTGTTCCCAGCTCGTTCACTGCTTCACTGTTCCCTGCACAGCCACTGCTTCACTGTTCCCAGCGCTGTCACTGGATCAGTGCTTCACTGTTCTCAGCTCTGTCACTGTGTCACTGCTTCACTGTTCCCAGCTCTGTCACTGGATCAGTGCTTCACTGTTCCCAGCTCTGTCACTGTGTCACTGCTTCACTGTTCCCAGCTCTGTCACTGGGTCAGTGCTTCACTGTTCTCAGCTCTGTCACTGGGTCTTTGCTTAACTGTTCCCAGGTCTGTCACTGGGTCAGTGCTTCACTGTTTCCTGCTCTGCCACTGGGTCACTGCTTCCCTGTTCCCAGATATGTCACTGGGTCAGTGCTTCACTGTTCCTATTTCTGCCAGCACGTCAGTGCTTCACAGTTCCCCGCTCTGTCAATGGGTAACTGCTTCACTGTCCCTGCTATTCCAATGTGTCACTGATTCACTCTCCCACCTCTGCCATTGGATTACTGCTTCACTGTTTTCAGCTCTGTCAATGGGTCAGTGCTTCACCTTTCCCAGCTCTGTCAAAGGGTCAGTGCTTCACTGTTCCCAGCTCTGTCACTGGGTCTCTGCTTCACTGTTCCCAGCTCTGTCACTGGGTCTCTGCTTCACTGTTCCCAGCTCTGTCACTGGGTCAGTGTTTCATTGTTTCCAGCTTTGTCACTGGGTCTCTGCTTCACTGTTGCCAGCTCTGTCACTGGGTCTCTCCTTCACTGTTCCCAGCTCTGCCACTGGGTCAGTGCTTCACTGTTTCCAGCTCTGTCTCTGGGTCATTTCTTCACTCTTCCCAGCTCTGTCTTTGGGTCAGTGCTTCACTGTTCCCAGCTCTGTCACTGGGTTACTGCTTCACTCTTCCCAGATCTGTCACTGGGTCAGTGCTTCACCTTTCCCAGCTCTGTCACAGGGTCAGTGCTTCACTGTTTACGGCTCTGTCACTGGATCAGTGCTTCACTGTTTCCTGCTCTGTCATTGGGTTAGCGCTTCACTGTTCCCAGCTCTGTCACTGGGTCAGTGCTTCACTCTACCCAGCTCTGTCACACAATCAGTGCTTCACTGTTCCCAGTTCTATCACTGGGTCAGTTCTTCACTGTTCCCAGCTCTGTCACAGGGTCATTGCTTCACTGTTCCCAGCTTTGTCACTGGGTCATTTCTTCACTGTTCCCAGCTCTGTCACTGGATCTGTGCTTCACTGTTCCCAGGTCTGTCACGGGGTCATTGCTTCACTGTCCCAGCACTTCCCATGGGTCTCTTCTTCACTGTTTCCAGCTCTGTCACTGGTTCAGTGCTTTACTTTTCCCAGCTCTGCCACTGGGTCGCTGCTTCACTGTTCCCAGCTCTGTCACTGGGTCAGTGCTTCACTCTTCCCAGCTCTGCCACTGGGTCACTGCTTCACTGTTCCCAGCTCTTTCACTGGGTCAGTGCTTCACTGTTCCCAGTTCTTTCACTGGGTCAGTGCTTCACTGTTCCCTGCTCTACCACTGGGTCACTGCTTCACTGTTCCCAGCTTTTTCACTGGGTCATTTCTACACTGTTCCCAGCTCTGTCATTGGGTCAGTGCTTCACTGTTCCCTGCTCTGTCACTGGATCAGTGCTTCACTGTACCCAGCTCTGTCACAGAATCAGTGCTTCACTGTTCCCAGTTTTATCACTGCATCAGTTCTTCACTGTTCCCAGCTCTGTCACAGGGACATTGCTTCACTGTTCCCAGCTCTGTCACTGGGTCATTCCTTCATTGTTCCCTGCTCTATCAATGGGTCAGTGCTTCACTGTTCCCAGCTCTGTCACTGGGTCATTGCTTCACTGTTCCCAGCTCTGTCACTGAGTCATTTCTTCACTGTTCCCAGCTTTGTCACTGGGTCATTTCTTCACTGTTCCCAGCTCTGTCACTGGATCTGTGCTTCACTGTTCCCAGGTCTGTCACTGGGTCATTGCTTCACTGTCCCAGCACTTCCCCTGGGTCTCTTCTTCACTGTTCCCAGCTCTGTCACTGGGTTGCTGCTTCACTGTCCCAGCTCTGTCACTAGCCCCTTCTTAACTGTTCCCAGCTCTGTCACAGGGTCACTGCTTCACTGTCCTCTGCTGCCACTGGGTCAGTTCTTCACTGTTCCCAGCTCGTTCACTGCTTCACTGTTCCCTGCACAGCCACTGCTTCACTGTTCCCAGCGCTGTCACTGGATCAGTGCTTCACTGTTCTCAGCTCTGTCACTGTGTCACTGCTTCACTGTTCCCAGCTCTGTCACTGGATCAGTGCTTCACTGTTCCCAGCTCTGTCACTGTGTCACTGCTTCACTGTTCCCAGCTCTGTCACTGGGTCAGTGCTTCACTGTTCTCAGCTCTGTCACTGGGTCTTTGCTTAACTGTTCCCAGGTCTGTCACTGGGTCAGTGCTTCACTGTTTCCTGCTCTGCCACTGGGTCACTGCTTCCCTGTTCCCAGATATGTCACTGGGTCAGTGCTTCACTGTTCCTATTTCTGCCAGCACGTCAGTGCTTCACAGTTCCCCGCTCTGTCAATGGGTAACTGCTTCACTGTCCCTGCTATTCCAATGTGTCACTGCTTCACTCTCCCACCTCTGCCATTGGATTACTGCTTCACTGTTTTCAGCTCTGTCAATGGGTCAGTGCTTCACCTTTCCCAGCTCTGTCAAAGGGTCAGTGCTTCACTGTTCCCAGCTCTGTCACTGGGTCTCTGCTTCACTGTTCCCAGCTCTGTCACTGGGTCTCTGCTTCACTGTTCCCAGCTCTGTCACTGGGTCAGTGTTTCATTGTTTCCAGCTTTGTCACTGGGTCTCTGCTTCACTGTTGCCAGCTCTGTCACAGGGTCACTGCTTCACTGCCCTCTGCTGCCACTGGGTCAGTTCTTCACTGTTCCCAGCTCGTTCACTGCTTCACTGTTCCCTGCACAGCCACTGCTTCACTGTTCCCAGCGCTGTCACTGGATCAGTGGTTCACTGTTCTCAGCTCTGTCACTGCTTCACTGTTACCCACTGTGCTACTGGGTTACTGTTTCACTGTTCCCAGCTCTGTCACTGGGTCACTGCTTCACTGTTTCCAGTTCTGCCATTGAGTCACTGCTTCACTGTCCCCAGCTCCGCCACTGGGTCACTGTTTCACTGTTCCCTGCACTGTCACTGGGTCAGTGCTTCACTGTTCCCAGCTCTCTCACTGGGTCAGTGCTTCACTGTTCCCCGCTCTGTAACTGGCTCAGTGCTTCACTCTTCCCAGCTCTGCCACTGGGTCACTGCTTCACTGTTTCCAGCTCTGTCATGGGGTCACGGCTTCACTGTCCCCAGCTCTGCCATTGAGTCACTGCTTCACTTTCCCCAGCTCCGCCACTGGGTCACTGTTTCACTGTTCCCTGCACTGTCACTGGGTCAGTGCTTCACTGTTCCCAGCTCTCTCACTGGGTCAGTGCTTCACTGTTCCCCGCTCTGTAACTGGGTCAGTGCTTCACTGTTCCCAGCTCTGTCACTGGGTCAGTGCTTCACTGTTCCCTGCTCTACCACTGGGTCACTGCTTCACTGTTCCCAGCTCTGGCACTGGGTCATTTCTACACTGTTCCCAGCTCTGTAATTGGGTCAGTGCTTCACTGTTCCCAGCTTTTTCACTGGGTCATTTCTACACTGTTCCCAGCTCTGTCATTGGGTCAGTGCTTCACTGTTCCCTGCTCTGTCACTGGATCAGTGCTTCACTGTACCCAGCTCTGTCACAGAATCAGTGCTTCACTGTTCCCAGTTTTATCACTGCATCAGTTCTTCACTGTTCCCAGCTCTGTCACAGGGACATTGCTTCACTGTTCCCAGCTCTGTCACTGGGTCAGTCCTTCATTGTTCCCTGCTCTATCAATGGGTCAGTGCTTCACTGTTCCCAGCTCTGTCACTGGGTCATTGCTTCACTGTTCCCAGCTCTGTCACTGAGTCATTTCTTCACTGTTCCCAGCTTTGTCACTGGGTCATTTCTTCACTGTTCCCAGCTCTGTCACTGGATCTGTGCTTCACTGTTCCCAGGTCTGTCACTGGGTCATTGCTTCACTGTCCCAGCACTTCCCCTGGGTCTCTTCTTCACTGTTCCCAGCTCTGTCACTGGGTTGCTGCTTCACTGTCCCAGCTCTGTCACTAGCCCCTTCTTAACTGTTCCCAGCTCTGTCACAGGGTCACTGCTTCACTGTCCTCTGCTGCCACTGGGTCAGTTCTTCACTGTTCCCAGCTCGTTCACTGCTTCACTGTTCCCTGCACAGCCACTGCTTCACTGTTCCCAGCGCTGTCACTGGATCAGTGCTTCACTGTTCTCAGCTCTGTCACTGTGTCACTGCTTCACTGTTCCCAGCTCTGTCACTGGATCAGTGCTTCACTGTTCCCAGCTCTGTCACTGTGTCACTGCTTCACTGTTCCCAGCTCTGTCACTGGGTCAGTGCTTCACTGTTCTCAGCTCTGTCACTGGGTCTTTGCTTAACTGTTCCCAGGTCTGTCACTGGGTCAGTGCTTCACTGTTTCCTGCTCTGCCACTGGGTCACTGCTTCCCTGTTCCCAGATATGTCACTGGGTCAGTGCTTCACTGTTCCTATTTCTGCCAGCACGTCAGTGCTTCACAGTTCCCCGCTCTGTCAATGGGTAACTGCTTCACTGTCCCTGCTATTCCAATGTGTCACTGCTTCACTCTCCCACCTCTGCCATTGGATTACTGCTTCACTGTTTTCAGCTCTGTCAATGGGTCAGTGCTTCACCTTTCCCAGCTCTGTCAAAGGGTCAGTGCTTCACTGTTCCCAGCTCTGTCACTGGGTCTCTGCTTCACTGTTCCCAGCTCTGTCACTGGGTCTCTGCTTCACTGTTCCCAGCTCTGTCACTGGGTCAGTGTTTCATTGTTTCCAGCTTTGTCACTGGGTCTCTGCTTCACTGTTGCCAGCTCTGTCACTGGGTCTCTCCTTCACTGTTCCCAGCTCTGCCACTGGGTCAGTGCTTCACTGTTTCCAGCTCTGTCTCTGGGTCATTTCTTCACTCTTCCCAGCTCTGTCTTTGGGTCAGTGCTTCACTGTTCCCAGCTCTGTCACTGGGTTACTGCTTCACTCTTCCCAGATCTGTCACTGGGTCAGTGCTTCACCTTTCCCAGCTCTGTCACAGGGTCAGTGCTTCACTGTTTACGGCTCTGTCACTGGATCAGTGCTTCACTGTTTCCTGCTCTGTCATTGGGTTAGCGCTTCACTGTTCCCAGCTCTGTCACTGGGTCAGTGCTTCACTCTACCCAGCTCTGTCACACAATCAGTGCTTCACTGTTCCCAGTTCTATCACTGGGTCAGTTCTTCACTGTTCCCAGCTCTGTCACAGGGTCATTGCTTCACTGTTCCCAGCTTTGTCACTGGGTCATTTCTTCACTGTTCCCAGCTCTGTCACTGGATCTGTGCTTCACTGTTCCCAGGTCTGTCACGGGGTCATTGCTTCACTGTCCCAGCACTTCCCATGGGTCTCTTCTTCACTGTTTCCAGCTCTGTCACTGGTTCAGTGCTTTACTTTTCCCAGCTCTGCCACTGGGTCGCTGCTTCACTGTTCCCAGCTCTGTCACTGGGTCAGTGCTTCACTCTTCCCAGCTCTGCCACTGGGTCACTGCTTCACTGTTCCCAGCTCTTTCACTGGGTCAGTGCTTCACTGTTCCCAGTTCTTTCACTGGGTCAGTGCTTCACTGTTCCCTGCTCTACCACTGGGTCACTGCTTCACTGTTCCCAGCTTTTTCACTGGGTCATTTCTACACTGTTCCCAGCTCTGTCATTGGGTCAGTGCTTCACTGTTCCCTGCTCTGTCACTGGATCAGTGCTTCACTGTACCCAGCTCTGTCACAGAATCAGTGCTTCACTGTTCCCAGTTTTATCACTGCATCAGTTCTTCACTGTTCCCAGCTCTGTCACAGGGACATTGCTTCACTGTTCCCAGCTCTGTCACTGGGTCATTCCTTCATTGTTCCCTGCTCTATCAATGGGTCAGTGCTTCACTGTTCCCAGCTCTGTCACTGGGTCATTGCTTCACTGTTCCCAGCTCTGTCACTGAGTCATTTCTTCACTGTTCCCAGCTTTGTCACTGGGTCATTTCTTCACTGTTCCCAGCTCTGTCACTGGATCTGTGCTTCACTGTTCCCAGGTCTGTCACTGGGTCATTGCTTCACTGTCCCAGCACTTCCCCTGGGTCTCTTCTTCACTGTTCCCAGCTCTGTCACTGGGTTGCTGCTTCACTGTCCCAGCTCTGTCACTAGCCCCTTCTTAACTGTTCCCAGCTCTGTCACAGGGTCACTGCTTCACTGTCCTCTGCTGCCACTGGGTCAGTTCTTCACTGTTCCCAGCTCGTTCACTGCTTCACTGTTCCCTGCACAGCCACTGCTTCACTGTTCCCAGCGCTGTCACTGGATCAGTGCTTCACTGTTCTCAGCTCTGTCACTGTGTCACTGCTTCACTGTTCCCAGCTCTGTCACTGGATCAGTGCTTCACTGTTCCCAGCTCTGTCACTGTGTCACTGCTTCACTGTTCCCAGCTCTGTCACTGGGTCAGTGCTTCACTGTTCTCAGCTCTGTCACTGGGTCTTTGCTTAACTGTTCCCAGGTCTGTCACTGGGTCAGTGCTTCACTGTTTCCTGCTCTGCCACTGGGTCACTGCTTCCCTGTTCCCAGATATGTCACTGGGTCAGTGCTTCACTGTTCCTATTTCTGCCAGCACGTCAGTGCTTCACAGTTCCCCGCTCTGTCAATGGGTAACTGCTTCACTGTCCCTGCTATTCCAATGTGTCACTGCTTCACTCTCCCACCTCTGCCATTGGATTACTGCTTCACTGTTTTCAGCTCTGTCAATGGGTCAGTGCTTCACCTTTCCCAGCTCTGTCAAAGGGTCAGTGCTTCACTGTTCCCAGCTCTGTCACTGGGTCTCTGCTTCACTGTTCCCAGCTCTGTCACTGGGTCTCTGCTTCACTGTTCCCAGCTCTGTCACTGGGTCAGTGTTTCATTGTTTCCAGCTTTGTCACTGGGTCTCTGCTTCACTGTTGCCAGCTCTGTCACAGGGTCACTGCTTCACTGCCCTCTGCTGCCACTGGGTCAGTTCTTCACTGTTCCCAGCTCGTTCACTGCTTCACTGTTCCCTGCACAGCCACTGCTTCACTGTTCCCAGCGCTGTCACTGGATCAGTGGTTCACTCTTCCCAGATCTGTCACTGGGTCAGTGCTTCACCTTTCCCAGCTCTGTCACAGGGTCAGTGCTTCACTGTTTACGGCTCTGTCACTGGATCAGTGCTTCACTGTTTCCTGCTCTGTCATTGGGTTAGCGCTTCACTGTTCCCAGCTCTGTCACTGGGTCAGTGCTTCACTCTACCCAGCTCTGTCACACAATCAGTGCTTCACTGTTCCCAGTTCTATCACTGGGTCAGTTCTTCACTGTTCCCAGCTCTGTCACAGGGTCATTGCTTCACTGTTCCCAGCTTTGTCACTGGGTCATTTCTTCACTGTTCCCAGCTCTGTCACTGGATCTGTGCTTCACTGTTCCCAGGTCTGTCACGGGGTCATTGCTTCACTGTCCCAGCACTTCCCATGGGTCTCTTCTTCACTGTTTCCAGCTCTGTCACTGGTTCAGTGCTTTACTTTTCCCAGCTCTGCCACTGGGTCGCTGCTTCACTGTTCCCAGCTCTGTCACTGGGTCAGTGCTTCACTGTTCCCAGCTCTGTCACTGGGTCAGTGCTTCACTGTTCCCTGCTCTACCACTGGGTCACTGCTTCACTGTTCCCAGCTCTGGCACTGGGTCATTTCTACACTGTTCCCAGCTCTGTAATTGGGTCAGTGCTTCACTGTTCCCAGCTTTTTCACTGGGTCATTTCTACACTGTTCCCAGCTCTGTCATTGGGTCAGTGCTTCACTGTTCCCTGCTCTGTCACTGGATCAGTGCTTCACTGTACCCAGCTCTGTCACAGAATCAGTGCTTCACTGTTCCCAGTTTTATCACTGCATCAGTTCTTCACTGTTCCCAGCTCTGTCACAGGGACATTGCTTCACTGTTCCCAGCTCTGTCACTGGGTCAGTCCTTCATTGTTCCCTGCTCTATCAATGGGTCAGTGCTTCACTGTTCCCAGCTCTGTCACTGGGTCATTGCTTCACTGTTCCCAGCTCTGTCACTGAGTCATTTCTTCACTGTTCCCAGCTTTGTCACTGGGTCATTTCTTCACTGTTCCCAGCTCTGTCACTGGATCTGTGCTTCACTGTTCCCAGGTCTGTCACTGGGTCATTGCTTCACTGTCCCAGCACTTCCCCTGGGTCTCTTCTTCACTGTTCCCAGCTCTGTCACTGGGTTGCTGCTTCACTGTCCCAGCTCTGTCACTAGCCCCTTCTTAACTGTTCCCAGCTCTGTCACAGGGTCACTGCTTCACTGTCCTCTGCTGCCACTGGGTCAGTTCTTCACTGTTCCCAGCTCGTTCACTGCTTCACTGTTCCCTGCACAGCCACTGCTTCACTGTTCCCAGCGCTGTCACTGGATCAGTGCTTCACTGTTCTCAGCTCTGTCACTGTGTCACTGCTTCACTGTTCCCAGCTCTGTCACTGGATCAGTGCTTCACTGTTCCCAGCTCTGTCACTGTGTCACTGCTTCACTGTTCCCAGCTCTGTCACTGGGTCAGTGCTTCACTGTTCTCAGCTCTGTCACTGGGTCTTTGCTTAACTGTTCCCAGGTCTGTCACTGGGTCAGTGCTTCACTGTTTCCTGCTCTGCCACTGGGTCACTGCTTCCCTGTTCCCAGATATGTCACTGGGTCAGTGCTTCACTGTTCCTATTTCTGCCAGCACGTCAGTGCTTCACAGTTCCCCGCTCTGTCAATGGGTAACTGCTTCACTGTCCCTGCTATTCCAATGTGTCACTGCTTCACTCTCCCACCTCTGCCATTGGATTACTGCTTCACTGTTTTCAGCTCTGTCAATGGGTCAGTGCTTCACCTTTCCCAGCTCTGTCAAAGGGTCAGTGCTTCACTGTTCCCAGCTCTGTCACTGGGTCTCTGCTTCACTGTTCCCAGCTCTGTCACTGGGTCTCTGCTTCACTGTTCCCAGCTCTGTCACTGGGTCAGTGTTTCATTGTTGCCAGCTCTGTCACTGGGTCTCTCCTTCACTGTTCCCAGCTCTGCCACTGGGTCAGTGCTTCACTGTTTCCAGCTCTGTCTCTGGGTCATTTCTTCACTCTTCCCAGCTCTGTCTTTGGGTCAGTGCTTCACTGTTCCCAGCTCTGTCACTGGGTTACTGCTTCACTCTTCCCAGATCTGTCACTGGGTCAGTGCTTCACCTTTCCCAGCTCTGTCACAGGGTCAGTGCTTCACTGTTTACGGCTCTGTCACTGGATCAGTGCTTCACTGTTTCCTGCTCTGTCATTGGGTTAGCGCTTCACTGTTCCCAGCTCTGTCACTGGGTCAGTGCTTCACTCTACCCAGCTCTGTCACACAATCAGTGCTTCACTGTTCCCAGTTCTATCACTGGGTCAGTTCTTCACTGTTCCCAGCTCTGTCACAGGGTCATTGCTTCACTGTTCCCAGCTTTGTCACTGGGTCATTTCTTCACTGTTCCCAGCTCTGTCACTGGATCTGTGCTTCACTGTTCCCAGGTCTGTCACGGGGTCATTGCTTCACTGTCCCAGCACTTCCCATGGGTCTCTTCTTCACTGTTTCCAGCTCTGTCACTGGTTCAGTGCTTTACTTTTCCCAGCTCTGCCACTGGGTCGCTGCTTCACTGTTCCCAGCTCTGTCACTGGGTCAGTGCTTCACTCTTCCCAGCTCTGCCACTGGGTCACTGCTTCACTGTTCCCAGCTCTTTCACTGGGTCAGTGCTTCACTGTTCCCAGTTCTTTCACTGGGTCAGTGCTTCACTGTTCCCTGCTCTACCACTGGGTCACTGCTTCACTGTTCCCAGCTTTTTCACTGGGTCATTTCTACACTGTTCCCAGCTCTGTCATTGGGTCAGTGCTTCACTGTTCCCTGCTCTGTCACTGGATCAGTGCTTCACTGTACCCAGCTCTGTCACAGAATCAGTGCTTCACTGTTCCCAGTTTTATCACTGCATCAGTTCTTCACTGTTCCCAGCTCTGTCACAGGGACATTGCTTCACTGTTCCCAGCTCTGTCACTGGGTCATTCCTTCATTGTTCCCTGCTCTATCAATGGGTCAGTGCTTCACTGTTCCCAGCTCTGTCACTGGGTCATTGCTTCACTGTTCCCAGCTCTGTCACTGAGTCATTTCTTCACTGTTCCCAGCTTTGTCACTGGGTCATTTCTTCACTGTTCCCAGCTCTGTCACTGGATCTGTGCTTCACTGTTCCCAGGTCTGTCACTGGGTCATTGCTTCACTGTCCCAGCACTTCCCCTGGGTCTCTTCTTCACTGTTCCCAGCTCTGTCACTGGGTTGCTGCTTCACTGTCCCAGCTCTGTCACTAGCCCCTTCTTAACTGTTCCCAGCTCTGTCACAGGGTCACTGCTTCACTGTCCTCTGCTGCCACTGGGTCAGTTCTTCACTGTTCCCAGCTCGTTCACTGCTTCACTGTTCCCTGCACAGCCACTGCTTCACTGTTCCCAGCGCTGTCACTGGATCAGTGCTTCACTGTTCTCAGCTCTGTCACTGTGTCACTGCTTCACTGTTCCCAGCTCTGTCACTGGATCAGTGCTTCACTGTTCCCAGCTCTGTCACTGTGTCACTGCTTCACTGTTCCCAGCTCTGTCACTGGGTCAGTGCTTCACTGTTCTCAGCTCTGTCACTGGGTCTTTGCTTAACTGTTCCCAGGTCTGTCACTGGGTCAGTGCTTCACTGTTTCCTGCTCTGCCACTGGGTCACTGCTTCCCTGTTCCCAGATATGTCACTGGGTCAGTGCTTCACTGTTCCTATTTCTGCCAGCACGTCAGTGCTTCACAGTTCCCCGCTCTGTCAATGGGTAACTGCTTCACTGTCCCTGCTATTCCAATGTGTCACTGCTTCACTCTCCCACCTCTGCCATTGGATTACTGCTTCACTGTTTTCAGCTCTGTCAATGGGTCAGTGCTTCACCTTTCCCAGCTCTGTCAAAGGGTCAGTGCTTCACTGTTCCCAGCTCTGTCACTGGGTCTCTGCTTCACTGTTCCCAGCTCTGTCACTGGGTCTCTGCTTCACTGTTCCCAGCTCTGTCACTGGGTCAGTGTTTCATTGTTTCCAGCTTTGTCACTGGGTCTCTGCTTCACTGTTGCCAGCTCTGTCACTGGGTCTCTCCTTCACTGTTCCCAGCTCTGCCACTGGGTCAGTGCTTCACTGTTTCCAGCTCTGTCTCTGGGTCATTTCTTCACTCTTCCCAGATCTGTCACTGGGTCAGTGCTTCACCTTTCCCAGCTCTGTCACAGGGTCAGTGCTTCACTGTTTACGGCTCTGTCACTGGATCAGTGCTTCACTGTTTCCTGCTCTGTCATTGGGTTAGCGCTTCACTGTTCCCAGCTCTGTCACTGGGTCAGTGCTTCACTCTACCCAGCTCTGTCACACAATCAGTGCTTCACTGTTCCCAGTTCTATCACTGGGTCAGTTCTTCACTGTTCCCAGCTCTGTCACAGGGTCATTGCTTCACTGTTCCCAGCTTTGTCACTGGGTCATTTCTTCACTGTTCCCAGCTCTGTCACTGGATCTGTGCTTCACTGTTCCCAGGTCTGTCACGGGGTCATTGCTTCACTGTCCCAGCACTTCCCATGGGTCTCTTCTTCACTGTTTCCAGCTCTGTCACTGGTTCAGTGCTTTACTTTTCCCAGCTCTGCCACTGGGTCGCTGCTTCACTGTTCCCAGCTCTGTCACTGGGTTGCTGCTTCACTGTCCCAGCTCTGTCACTAGCCACTGCTTCACTGTTCCCAGCTCTGTCACAGGGTCACTGCTTCACTGCCCTCTGCTGCCACTGGCTCAGTGCTTCACTGTTCCCAGCTCGTTCACTGCTTCACTGTTCCCTGCACAGCCACTGGTTCACTGTTCCCAGCGCTGTCACTGGATCAGTGCTTCACTGTTCCCAGTTCTGTCACTGGGACACTGCTTCACTGTTTCCAGCTCTGTCACTGGGTCTTTGCTTCACTGTTCCCAGTTCTGTCACTGGGTTGCTCCTTCACTGTCTCAGCTCTGTCACTGGGTCAGTGCTTCACTGTTCCCAGCTCTGTCACTGGCTCACTGCTTCACTGTTTCCAGCAATGTCACTGGATCAGTGCATCACTGTTTCCATTTCTGTCACTGGTCTGCTCCTTCACTGTCCCTGCTCTGTCACAGGGTCAGTGCTTCACTGTTCCCAGCTCTGCCACTGGGTCAGTGCTTCACTGTTCCCAGCTCTGTCACCGCGTCATTTCTTCATTGTTCCCAGTTCTGTCACTGGGTCACAGCTTCACTGTTCCCAGCTCTGTCACTGGGTCATTTCTTCACTGTTCCCAGCTCTGTCATTGGGTCAGTGCTTCACTGTTCCCAGCTCTGTCACTGGGTCATTGATTCACTGTTCCCAGCTCTGTCACTGGTCTTTGCTTCACAGTTCCCAGCTCTGTCACTGGGTCATTGCCTCACTGTCCCAGCTCTTCCACTTGTTCTCTTCTTCACTGTTTCCAACTCTGTCACAGGGTCACTGCTTCACTGTTCCCAGCTCTGTCATTGGGTCACTGCTTCACTGTTTCCAGCTCTGTCAATGGGTCAGTTCTTCACGGTTCCCAGTTCTGCCACTGGGTCAGTTCTTCACTGTTCACAGCTCTGTCACCACGTCAGTGCTTCACTGTTCCCAGTTCTGTTACTGGGTCACTGCTTCACTGTTTCCAAATCTGTCACTGGGTCAGTGCTTCACTGTTCCCAGCTCTGCCACTGGGTCGTTTCTTCACTGTGCCCAGCTGTGCCACCAGGTCACTGATTCACTCTCCCACCTCAGCCACTGGGTCACTACTTCACTGTTTTCAGCTCTATTACTGGGTCAGTGATTCACTGATCCCAGCTCTGTCACAGGGTCAGTGCTTCACTGTTTCCAGCTCTGTCACTGGATCAGTGCTTCACTGTTCCCAGCTCTGTCACTGGGTCAGTGCTTCACTGTTCCCTTCTCTGCCACTGGGTCACTGCTTCACTGTTCCCAGCTCTGTCACAGGGTCATTTCATCACTGTTCTCAGCTCTGTCACTGGGTCAGTGCTTCACTGTTCCCAGCTCCATCACTGGTTTACTGCTTCACTGGTCCCAGCTCTGTCACAGGATCAGTGCTTCACTGTTCCCAGCTCTGTCACTGGTTCACTGCTTCACTGTTCCCAGCTTTGTCACAGGGTCAGTGCTTCACTGTTCCCAGCTCTGTCACTGGGTCGGTGCTTCACTGTTCCCAGCTCTGTCATTGGGTCTGTGCTTCACTGTTCCCAGCTCTGTCACTGGGTCTGTGCTTCACTGTTCCCAGCTCTGTCACTGGGTCAGTGCTTCACTGTCCCAGTTCTTCCAGTGTTTCACTGCTTCACTGTTCCCAACTCTTCCACTGGTCACTGCTTCACAGTTCCCAGCTCTGTCACTGGGTCAGTGCTTCACTGTTCCCAGCTCTATCACTGGGTCACTGCTTCACTGTTCCCAGCTCTGTCACTGGGTCACTGCTTCACTGCTCCCAGCTCTGTCACTGGTCACTGTTTCACTGTTCCCAGTTCTGTCACTGGGTCAGTGCTTCCCTGTTCCCAGCTCTGCCACTGGGTCAGTGCTTCACTGTTCCCAGCTAGGTCACTGCCTCATTGTTCCCAGCACTGTCACAGTGTCAGTGCTTCACTGTTTACAGCTCTGTCACTGGGTCACTGCTTCACTGTTCCCATCTCTGCCACCGGGTCACTGCATCACTGTTCCCAGATCTGACTCTAGGTCATTTGTTCACTATTTCCAGCTCTGTCACTTGGTCAGTATTTCACTGTTCCCAGTTCTGTCACTGACTCAAAGCTACACTCTTTCCAGCTCTGTCACTGGGTCAGTGCTTCACTTTTCCCAGTTCTTTCACTGGGTTGCTCCTTCACTGTCTCAGCTCTGTCACTGGGTCATTGCTTCACTGTTCCCAGTTCTGCCACTGGGTCGGTTCTTCACTGTTCCCAGCGCTGTCACTGCTTCACTGTTCCCACTTCTGTCACTGGGACAATGCTTCACTGTTCCCAGCTCTGTTACTGGATCAGTGCTTCACTGTTCCCAGCTCTGCCACTGGGTCAGTGCTTCACCGTTCCCATCTCTGTCACTGGGTTGCTGCTTCACTGTCCCAGCTGTGTCACTAGCCCCTGCTTCACTGTTCACAGCTCTGTCACTGGGTCATTGCTTCACTGTTCCCTGCTCTGTCACAGGGTCATTGCTTCACTGTCCCAGCTCTTCCACTGGGTCTCTTCTTCACTGTTTCCAGCTCTGTCACAGCGTCAGTGCTTCACTGTTCCCAGCTCTGTCACTGGCTCACTGCTTCACTGTTTCCAGCTCTGTCACTGGGTCAGTGCATCACTCTTTCCATTTCTGTCACTGGTCTGCTCCTTCACTGTCCCTGCTCTGTCACTGGGTCAGTGCTTCACTGTTCCCAGCTCTGCCACTGGATCAGTGCTTCACTGTTCCCAGCTCTGTCACAGGGTCATTTCATCACTGTTCTCAGCTCTGTCACTGGGTCAGTGCTTCACTGTTCCCAGCTCCATCACTGGTTTACTGCTTCACTGTTCCCAGCTCTGTCACAGGATCAGTGCTTCACTGTTCCCAGCTCTGTCACTGGTTCACTGCTTCACTGTTCCCAGCTTTGTCACAGGGTCAGTGCTTCACTGTTCCCAGCTCTGTCACCTGTTCACTGCTTCACTGTTCCCAGCTCTGTCACTGGGTCGGTGCTTCACTGTTCCCAGCTCTGTCATTGGGTCTGTGCTTCACTGTTCCCAGCTCTGTCACTGGGTCTGTGCTTCACTGTTCCCAGCTCTGTCACTGGGTCAGTGCTTCACTGTCCCAGTTCTTCCAGTGTGTCACTGCTTCACTGTTCCCAACTCTTCCACTGGTCACTGCTTCACAGTTCCCAGCTCTGTCACTGGGTCAGTGCTTCACTGTTCCCAGCTCTATCACTGGGTCACTGCTTCACTGTTCCCAGCTCTGTCACTGGGTCACTGCTTCACTGCTCCCAGCTCTGTCACTGGTCACTGTTTCACTGTTCCCAGTTCTGTCACTGGGTCAGTGCTTCCCTGTTCCCAGCTCTTCCACTGGGTCAGTGCTTCACTGTTCCCAGCTAGGTCACTGCCTCATTGTTCCCAGCACTGTCACAGTGTCAGTGCTTCACTGTTTACAGCTCTGTCACTGGGTCAGTGCTTCACTGTTCCCAGCTAGGTCACTGCCTCATTGTTCCCAGCACTGTCACAGTGTCAGTGCTTCACTGTTTACAGCTCTGTCACTGGGTCACTGCTTCACTGTTCCCATCTCTGCCACCGGGTCACTGCATCACTGTTCCCAGATCTGACTCTAGGTCATTTGTTCACTATTTCCAGCTCTGTCACTTGGTCAGTATTTCACTGTTCCCAGTTCTGTCACTGACTCAAAGCTACACTCTTTCCAGCTCTGTCACTGGGTCAGTGCTTCACTTTTCCCAGTTCTTTCACTGGGTTGCTCCTTCACTGTCTCAGCTCTGTCACTGGGTCATTGCTTCACTGTTCCCAGTTCTGCCACTGGGTCAGTTCTTCACTGTTCCCAGCGCTGTCACTGCTTCACTGTTCCCACTTCTGTCACTGGGACAATGCTTCACTGTTCCCAGCTCTGTTACTGGATCAGTGCTTCACTGTTCCCAGCTCTGCCACTGGGTCAGTGCTTCACCGTTCCCATCTCTGTCACTGGGTTGCTGCTTCACTGTCCCAGCTGTGTCACTAGCCCCTGCTTCACTGTTCACAGCTCTGTCACTGGGTCATTGCTTCACTGTTCCCTGCTCTGTCACAGGGTCATTGCTTCACTGTCCCAGCTCTTCCACTGGGTCTCTTCTTCACTGTTTCCAGCTCTGTCACAGCGTCAGTGCTTCACTGTTCCCAGCTCTGTCACTGGCTCACTGCTTCACTGTTTCCAGCTCTGTCACTGGGTCAGTGCATCACTCTTTCCATTTCTGTCACTGGTCTGCTCCTTCACTGTCCCTGCTCTGTCACTGGGTCAGTGCTTCACTGTTCCCAGCTCTGCCACTGGATCAGTGCTTCACTGTTCCCAGCTCTGTCACTGGGTCAGTGCTTCACTGTTCCCTTCTCTGCCACTGGGTCACTGCTTCACTGTTCCCAGCTCTGTCACAGGGTCATTTCTTCACTGTTCTCAGCTCTGTCACTGGGTCAGTGCTTCACTGTTCCCAGCTCCATCACTGGTTTACTGCTTCACTGTTCCCAGTTCTGTCACTGTGCTGCTCCTTCACTGTCCCTGCTCTGTCACTGTGTCAGTGCTTCACTGTTCCCAGCTCCATCACTGGTTTACTGCTTCACTGTTCCCAGCTCAGTCACAGGGTCAGTGCTTCACTGTTCCCAGCTCTGTCACTGGTTCACTGCTTCACTGTTCCCAGCATTGTCACAGGGTCAGTGCTTCACTGTTCCCAGCTCTGTCACCTGTTCACTGCTTCACTGTTCCCAGTTCTGTCACTGGGTCAGTGCTTCACTGTTCCCAGCTCTGACACTGGGTCAGTGCTTCACTGTTCCCAGCTTGGTCACTGGGTCAGTGCTTCACTGTTCCCTTCTCTGCCACTGGGTCACTGCTTCACTGTTCCCAGCTCTGTCACATGGTCATTTCTTCACTGTTCTCTGCTCTGTCACTGGGTCAGTGCTTCACTGTTCCCAGTTCTGTCACTGGGCTGCTCCTTCACTGTCCCTGCTCAGTCACTGTGTCAGTGCTTCATTGTTCCCAGCTCCATCACTGGTTTACTGCTTCACTGTTCCCAGCTTTGTCACAGGGTCATTGCTTCACTGTTCCCGGCTCTGTCACCTGTGCACTGCTTCACTGTTCCCAGCTCTGTCACTGGGTCAGTGCTTCACTGTTCCCAGCTCTGTCACTGGGTCAGTGCTTCACTGTTCCCAGCTCTGTCACTGGGTCTGTGCTTCACTGTTCCCAGCTCTGTCACTGGGTCTGTGCTTCACTGTTCCCAGCTCTGTCACTGGGTCAGTGCTTCACTGTCCCAGTTCTTCCAGTGTGTCACTGCTTCACTGTTCCCAACTCTGCCACTGGTCACTGCTTCACTGTTCCCAGCTCTGTCACAGGGTCAGTGCTTCACTGTTCCCAGCTCTGTCACTGGGTCAGTGCTTCACTATTCCAGGCTCTATCACTGGGTCACTGCTTCACTTTTCCCAGCTCTGTCACTGGGTCACTGCTTCACTGCTCCCAGCTCTGTCACTGGTCACTGTTTTGCTGTTCCCAGTTCTGTCACTGGGTCAGTGCTTCCCTGTTCCCAGCTCTGCCACTGGGTCAGTGCTTCACTGTTCCCAGCTCGGTCACTGCCTCATTGTTCCCAGCGCTGTCACTGTGTCAGTGCTTCACTGTTTACAGCTCTGTCACTGGGTCACTGCTTCACTGTTCCCATCTCTGCCAGCGGGTCACTGCATCACTGTTCCCAGATCTGACTCTAGGTCATTTGTTCACTATTTCCAGCTCTGTCACTGGATCAGTATTTCACTGTTCCCAGTTCTGTCACTGGCTCACTGCTTCACTGTTTCCAGCTCTGTCACTGGGTCAGTGCTTCACTGTTCCCAGTTCTGTCACTGGGTTGCTCCTTCACTGTCTCAGCTCTGTCACTGGGTCCGTGCTTCACTGTTCCCAGTTCTGCCACTGGGTCAGTTCTTCACTGTTCCCAGCGCTGTCACTGCTTCACTGTTCCCAGTTCTGTCACTGGGACACTGCTTCACTGTTCCCAGTTCTGTCACTGGGTTGCTGCTTCACTTTCCCAGCTGTGTCACTAGCCCCTGCTTCACTGTTCACAGCTCTGTCACTGGGTCATTGCTTCACTGTTCCCTGCTCCGTCACTGGGTCATTGCTTCACTGTCCCAGCTCTTCCAATGGGTCTCTTCTTCAATGTTTCCAGCTCTGTCACAGGGTCAGTGCTTCACTGTTCCCAGCTCTGTCACTGGCTCACTGCTTCACTGTTTCCAGCTCTGTCACTGGGTCAGTGCATCACTGTTTCCATTTCTGTCACTGGTCTGCTCCTTCACTATCCCTGCTCTGTCACTGGGTCAGTGCGTCACTGTTCCCAGCTCTGTCACAGGGTCATTTCTTCACTGTTCCCAGCTCTGTCATTGGGTCAGTGCTTCACTGTTCCCAGCTCTGTCACTGGGTCATTGCTTCACTGTTCCCAGCTCTGTCACTGGCCTTTGCTTCACTGTTCCCAGCTCTGTCACTGGGTCATTGCCTCACTGTCCCAGCTCTTCCACTGGGTCTCTTCTTCACTGTTTCCAACTCTGTCACAGGGTCAGTGCTTCACTGTTCCCAGCTCTGTCACTGGGTCACTGCTTCACTGTTTCCAGCTCTGTCAATGGGTCAGTGCTTCACGGTTGCCAGTTCTGCCACTGGGTCAGTTCTTCACTGTTCACAGCTCTGTCACCGCGTCAGTGCTTCAATGTTCCCAGTTCTGTCACTGGGCTGCTCCTTCACTGTCCCTGCTCTGTCACTGTGTCAGTGCTTCACTGTTCCCAGCTCCATACCTGGTTTACTGCTTCACTGTTCCCAGCTCTGTCACAGGGTCAGTGCTTAACTGTTCCCAGCTCTGTCACTGGTTCACTGCTTCACTGTTCCCAGCTTCGTCACAGGGTCAGTGCTTCACTGTTCCCAGCTCTGTCATCTGTTCACTGCTTCACTGTTCCCAGCTCTGTCACTGGGTCAGTGCTTCACTGTTTACAGCTCTGCCACTGGGTCACTGCTTCACTGTTCCCATCTCTGCCACCGGGTCACTGCATCACTGTTCCCAGATCTGAATCTGGGTCATTTGTTCACTATTTCCAGCTCTGTCAGTGGATCAGTATTTCACTGTTCCCAGTTCTGTCACTGGGTCACTGCTTCACTGTTCCCAGCTCTGTCACAGGGTCATTTCTTCACTGTTCTCAGCTCTGTCACTGGGTCAGTGCTTCACTGTTCCCAGTTCTGTCACTGGGCTGCTCCTTCACTGTTCCCTGCTCTGTCACTGTGTCAGTGCTTCACTGTTCCCAGCTCCATCACTGGTTTACTGCTTCACTGTTCCCAGCTCTGTCACAGGGTCAGTGCTTCACTGTTCCCAGCTCTGTCACTGGTTCACTGCTTCACTCTTCCCAGCTTTGTCACTGGGTCAGTGCTTCACTGTTCCCAGCTCTGTCACTGGGTCAGTGCTCCACTGTTCCCAGCTCTGTCACTGGGTCTGTGCTTCACTGTTCCCAGCTCTGTTACTGGGTCTGTGCTTCACTGTTCCCAGCTCTGTCACTGGGTCAGTGCTTCACTGTCCCAGTTCTTCCAGTGTGTCACTGCTTCACTGTTCCCAACTCTGCCACTTGTCACTGCTTCACTGTTCCCAGCTCTTTCACTGGGTCAGTGCTTCACTGTTCCCAGCTCCACCACTGGGTCACTGCTTCTCTGTTCCCATCTCTGCCACCGGGTCACTACATCACTGTTCCCATATCTGACTCTGGGTCATTTGTTCACTATCTCCAGCTCTGTCACTGGATCAGTATTTCACTGTTCCCAGTTCTGTCACTGGCTCACTGCTTCACTGTTTCCAGCTCTGTCACTGGGTCAGTGCTTCACTGTTCCCAGTTCTGCCATTGGGTCAGTTCTTCACTGTTCCCAGCGCTGCCACTGTGTCACTGCTACACTGTTCCCAGTTCTGTCACTGGGACACTGCTTCACTGTTCCCAGCTCTGTCACTGGGTCAGTGCTTCACTGTTCCCAGCTCTGCCACTGGGTCACTGCTTCACCATTCCCATCTCTGTCACTGGGTTGCTGCTTCACTGTCCCAGCTGTGTCACTAGCCCCAGCTTCACTGTTTCCAGCTCTGTCACTGGATCAGTGCTTCACTGTTCCCAGCTCTGTCACTGGGTCAGTGCTTCACTGTTCCCAGCTCTGCCACTGGGTCACTGCTTCACTGTTCCCAGCTCTGTCTCTGGGTCATTTCTTCACTCTTCCCAGCTCTGTCTTTGGGTCAGTGCTTCACTGTTCCCAGCTCTGTCACTGGGTCATTGCTTCACTCTTCCCAGCTCTGTCACTGGGTCTTTGCTTCACTGTTCCCAGCTCTGTCACTGGGTCATTGCTTCACTGCCCTCTGTTGCCACTGGGTCAGTGCTTCACTGTCCCCAGCTCGTTCACTGCTTCACTATTCCCTGCACGGCCACTGCTTCACTGTTCACAGCTCTTTCACTGGGTCACTGCTTCACTGTTTCCTGCTCTGCCACTGGGTCACTGCTTCACTGTGCCCAGCTCTGTCACTGGGTTGCTCCTTCACTCTCCATGCTCTGTCACTGGGTCAGTGCTTCACTGTCCCTAGCTCTGCCACTAGGTCAGTGCTTCATTGTTCCCAGCTCTGTCAACGGGTGACTGCTTCACTGTCCCTGCTCTTCCAATGTGTCACTGCTTCACTGTCGCACCTCTGCCACTGGTTTACTGCTTCACTGTTCCCAGCTCTGTCACTGGGTCAGTGCTACACCTTTCCCAGCTCTGTCACAGGGTCAGTGCTTCACTGTTCGGAGCTCTGTCACTGGGTCACTGCTTCACTGTTCCCAGCTCTGTCACTGGGTCACTGCTTCACTGTTCCCAGCTCTGTCACTGGGTCTCTGCTTCACTGTTCCCAGCTCTGTCACTGGGTCAGTGCTTCACTGTTTCCAGCTCTGTCACTGGATCAGTGTTTCACTGTTTCCTGCTCTGTCATTGGATTAGCGCTTCACTGTTACCAGCTCTGTCACTGGGTCAGTGCTTCACTGTACCCAGCTCTGTCACAGAATCAGTGCTTCACTGTTCCCAGTTCTCTCACTGGGTCAGTTCTTCACTGTTCCCAGCTCTGTCACAGGGTCATTGCTTCACTGTTCCCAGCTCTGTCACTGGGTCATTCCTTCACTGTTCCCTGCTCTGTCAATGGGTCAGTCCTTCACTGTTACCAGCTCTGACACTGGGTCATTGCTTCACTGTTCCCAGCTCTGTCACTGGGTCATTTCTTCACTATTCCCAGCTTTGTCACTGGGTTGCTCCTTCACTGTTCCCAGCTCTGTCACTGCGTCAGTTCTTCATTGTTCCCAGTTCTGTCACTGGGTCACTGCTTCACTGTTCCCAGCTCTGTCACTGGGTCAGTGCTTCACTGTTCCCAGCTCTGTCACAGGGTCATTTCTTCACTGTTCCCAGCTCTGTCATTGGGTCAGTGCTTCACTGTTCCCAGCTCTGTCACAGGGTCATTTCTTCACTGTTCCCAGCTCTGTCATTGGGTCAGTGCTTCACTGTTCCCAGCTCTGTCACTGGGTCATTGCTTCACTGTTCCCAGCTCTGTCACTGGTCTTTGCTTCACTGTTCCCAGCTCTGTCACTGGGTCATTGCCTCACTGTCCCAGCTCTTCCACTGGGTCTCTTCTTCACTGTTTCCAACTCTGTCACAGGGTCACTGCTTCACTGTTTCCAGCTCTGTCAATGGGTCAGTGCTTCACGGTTCCCAGTTCTGCCACTGGGTCAGTTCTTCACTGTTCACAGCTCTGTCACCGCGTCAGTGCTTCACTGTTCCCAGTTCTGTCACTGGGTCACTGCTTCACTGTTTCCAGCTCTGTCACTGGGTCAGTGCTTCACTGTTCCCAGCTCAGCCACTGGGTCGTTTCTTCACTGTGCCCAGCTCTGCCACCAGGTCACTGATTCACTCTCCCACCTCTGCCACTGGGTCACTACTTCAAAGTTTTCAGCTCTATTACTGGGTCAGTGATTCACTGTTCCCAGCTCTGTCACAGGGTCAGTGCTTCACTGTTTCCAGCTCTGTCACTGGATCAGTGCTTCACTGTTCCCAGCTCTGTCACTGGGTCAGTGCTTCACTGTTCCCAGCTCTGACACTGGGTCAGTGCTTCACTGTTCCCAGCTCTGTCACTGGGTCAGTGCTTCACTGTTCCCTTCTCTGCCACTGGGTCACTGCTTCACTGTTCCCAGCTCTGTCACAGGGTCATTTCTTCACTGTTCTCAGCTCTGTCACTGGGTCAGTGCTTCACTGTTCCCAGCTCCATCACTGGTTTACTGCTTCACTGTTCCCAGTTCTGTCACTGGGCTGCTCCTTCAATGTCCCTGCTCTGTCACGGTGTCAGTGCTTCACTGTTCCCAGCTCCATCACTGGTTTACTGCTTCACTGTTCGCAGCTCTGTCACAGGATCAGTGCTTCACTGTTCCCAGCTCTTTCACTGGTTCACTGCTTCACTGTTCCCAGCTTTGTCACAGGGTCAGTGCTTCACTGTTCCCAGCTCTGTCACCTGTTCACTGCTTCACTGTTCCCAGCTCTGTCACTGGGTCAGTGCTTCACTGTTCCCAGCTCTGACACTGGGTCAGTGCTTCACTGTTCCCAGCTCGGTCACTGGGTCAGTGCTTCACTGTTCCCTTCTCTGCCACTGGGTCACTGCTTCACTGTTCCCAGCACTGTCACAGCGTCATTTCTTCACTGTTCTCAGCTCTGTCACTGGATCAGTGCTTCACTGTTCCCAGTTCTGTCACTGGGCTGCTCCTTCACTGTCCCTGCTCTGTCACTGTGTCAGTGCTTCACTGTTCCCAGCTCTGTCACTGGTTTACTGCTTCACTGTTCCCAGCTCTGTCACAGGGTCAGTGCTTCACTGTTCCCAGCTCTGTCACTGGTTCACTGCTTCACTGTTCCCAGCTTTGTCACCTGTGCACTGCTTCATTGTTCCTAGCTCTGTCACCTGTTCACTGCTTCACTGTTCCCAGCTCTGTCACTTTTCAGTGCTTCACTGTTCCCAGCTCTGTCACTGGGTCAGTGCTTCACTGTTCACAGCTCTGTCACTGGGTCTGTGCTTCACTGTTCCCAGCTCTGTCACTGGGTCTGTGCTTCACTGATCCCAGCTCTGTCACTGGGTCAGTGCTTCACTGTCCCAGTTCTTCCAGTGTGTCACTGCTTCACTGTTCCCAACTCTGCCACTGGTCACTGCTTCACTGTTCCCAACTCTGCCACTGGTCACTGCTTCACTGTTCCCAGCTCTGTCACTGGTTCACTGCTTCACTGTTCCCAGCTTTGTCACCTGTGCACTGCTTCATTGTTCCTAGCTCTGTCACCTGTTCACTGCTTCACTGTTCCCAGCTCTGTCACTTTTCAGTGCTTCACTGTTCCCAGCTCTGTCACTGGGTCAGTGCTTCACTGTTCACAGCTCTGTCACTGGGTCTGTGCTTCACTGTTCCCAGCTCTGTCACTGGGTCTGTGCTTCACTGATCCCAGCTCTGTCACTGGGTCAGTGCTTCACTGTCCCAGTTCTTCCAGTGTGTCACTGCTTCACTGTTCCCAACTCTGCCACTGGTCACTGCTTCACTGTTCCCAACTCTGCCACTGGTCACTGCTTCACTGTTCCCAGCTCTGTCACTGGGTCACAGCTTCACTGTTCCCATCTCTGCCACCAGGTCACTGCATCACTGTTCCCAGATCTGACTCTGGGTCATTTGTTCACTATTTCCAGCTCTGTCACTGGATCAGTATTTCACAGTTCCCAGTTCTGTCACTGGGTCACTGCTTCACTGTTCCCAGCTCTGTCACAGGGTCATTTCTTCACTGTTCTCAGCTCTGTCACTGGGTCAGTGCTTCACTGTTCCCAGTTCTGTCACTGGGCTGCTCCTTCACTGTTCCCTGCTCTGTCACTGTGTCAGTGCTTCACTGTTCCCAGCTCCATCACTGATTTACTGCTTCACTGTTCCCAGCTCTGTCCCAGGGTCAGTGCTTCACTGTTCCCAGCTCTGTCACTGGTTCACTGCTTCACTCTTCCCAGCTTTGTCACTGGGTCAGTGCTTCACTGTTCCCAGCTCTGTCACTGGGTCAGTGCTCCACTGTTCCCAGCTCTGTCACTGGGTCTGTGCTTCACTGTTCCCAGCTCTGTTACTGGGTCTGTGCTTCACTGTTCCCAGCTCTGTCACTGGGTCAGTGCTTCACTGTCCCAGTTCTTCCAGTGTGTCACTGCTTCACTGTTCCCAACTCTGCCACTTGTCACTGCTTCACTGTTCCCAGCTCTTTCACTGGGTCAGTGCTTCACTGTTCCCAGCTCCACCACTGGGTCACTGATTCTCTGTTCCCAGCTCTGTCACTGGGTCACTGCTTCACTGTTCCTAGCTCTGCCACTGGGTCAGTGCTTCACTGTTCCCAGCTCGGTCACTGCCTCATTGTTCCCAGCGCTGTCACTGTGTCAGTGCTTTACTGTTTACAGCTCTGTCACTGGGTCACTGTTTCACTGTTCCCATCTCTGCCACCGGGTCACTACATCACTGTTCCCATATCTGACTCTGGGTCATTTGTTCACTATCTCCAGCTCTGTCACTGGATCAGTATTTCACTGTTCCCAGTTCTGTCACTGGCTCACTGCTTCACTGTTTCCAGCTCTGTCACTGGGTCAGTGCTTCACTGTTCCCAGTTCTGCCATTGGGTCAGTTCTTCACTGTTCCCAGCGCTGCCACTGTGTCACTGCTACACTGTTCCCAGTTCTGTCACTAGGACACTGCTTCACTGTTCCCAGCTCTGTCACTGAGTCAGTGCTTCACTGTTCCCAGCTCTGCCACTGGGTCACTGCTTCACCATTCCCATCTCTGTCACTGGGTTGCTGCTTCACTGTCCCAGCTGTGTCACTAGCCCCAGCTTCACTGTTTCCAGCTCTGTCACTGGATCAGTGCTTCACTGTTCCCAGCTCTGCCACTGGGTCACTGCTTCAATGTTCCCAGCTCTGTCTCTGGGTCATTTCTTCACTCTTCCCAGCTCTGTCACTGGGTCTTTGCTTCACTGTTCCCAGCTCTGCCACTGGGTCACTGCTTCAATGTTCCCAGCTCTGTCTCTGGGTCATTTCTTCACTCTTCCCAGCTCTGTCTTTGGGTCAGTGCTTCACTGTTCCCAGCTCTGTCACTGGGTCATTGCTTCACTCTTCCCAGCTCTGTCACTGGGTCTTTGCTTCACTGTTCCCAGCTCTGTCACTGGGTCATTGCTTCACTGCCCTCTTTTGCCACTGGGTCAGTGCTTCACTATCCCCAGCTCGTTCACTGCTTCACTATTCCCTGCACGGCCACTGCTTCACTGTTCACAGCTCTGTCACTGGGTCACTGCTTCACTGTTTCCTGCTCTGCCACTGGGTCACTGCTTCACTGTGCCCAGCTCTGTCACTGGGTTGCTCCTTCACTCTCCATGCTCTGTCACTGGGTCAGTGCTTCACTGTTCCTAGCTCTGCCACTAGGTCAGTGCTTCATTGTTCCCAGCTCTGTCAACGGGTGACTGCTTCACTGTCCCTGCTCTTCCAATGTGTCACTGCTTCACTGTCCCACCTCTGCCACTGGTTTACTGCTTCACTGTTCCCAGCTCTGTCACTGGGTCAGTGCTACACCTTTCCCAGCTCTGTCACTGGGTCATGCTTCACTGTTCCCAGCTCTGTCACTGGGTCAGTGCTTCACTGTTTCCAGCTCTGTCACTGGATCAGTGCTTCACTGTTTCCTGCTCTGTCATTGGGTTAGCGCTTCACTGTTACCAGCTCTGTCACTGGGTCAGTTCTTCACTGTTCCCAGCTCTGTCACTGGGTCTCTGCTTCACTGTTCCCAGCTCTGTCACTGGGTCAGTGCTTCACTGTTTCCAGCTCTGTCACTGGATCAGTGCTTCACTGTTTCCTGCTCTGTCATTGGGTTAGCGCTTCACTGTACCCAGCTCTGTCACAGAATCAGTGCTTCACTGTTCCCAGTTCTCTCACTGGGTCAGTTCTTCACTGTTCCCAGCTCTGTCACAGGGTCATTGCTTCACTGTTCCCAGCTCTGTCACTGGGTCATTCCTTCACTGTTCCCTGCTCTGTCAATGGGTCAGTCCTTCACTGTTACCAGCTCTGACACTGGGTCGTTGCTTCACTGTTCCCAGCTCTGTCACTGGGTCATTTCTTCACTATTCCCAGCTTTGTCACTGGGTTGCTCCTTCACTGTCTCAGCTCTGTCACTGGGTCAGTGCTTCACTGTTCCCAGTTCTGCCACTGGGTCAGTTCTTCACTGTTCCCAGCGCTACCACTGCGTCACTGCTTCACTGTTCCCAGTTCTGTCACTGGGACACTGCTTCACTGTTCCCAGCTCTGTCACTGGGTCAGTGCTTCACTGTTCCCAGTTCTGCCACTGGGTCAGTTCTTCACTGTTCCCAGCGCTACCACTGCGTCACTGCTTCACTGTTCCCAGTTCTGTCACTGGGACACTGCTTCACTGTTCCCAGCTCTGTCACTGGGTCAGTGCTTCACTGTTCCCAGTTCTGCCACTGGGTCAGTTCTTCACTGTTCCCAGCGCTGTCACTGCGTCACTGCTTCAGTGTTCCCAGTTCTGTCACTGGGACACTGCTTCACTGTTCCCAGCTCTGTCACTGGGTCACTGCTTCACCGTTCCCATCTCTGTCACTGGGTTGCTGCTTCACTGTCCCAGCTGTGTCACTAGCCCCTGCTTCACTGTTCACAGCTCTGTCACTGGGTCATTGCTTCACTGTTCCCTGCTCCATCACTGGGTCATTGCTTCACTGTCCCAGCTCTTCCACTGGGTCTCTTCTTTACTGTTTCCAGCTCTGTCACAGGGTCACTGCTTCACTGTTCCCAGCTCTGTCACTGGCTCACTGCTTCACTGTTTCCAGCTCTGTCACTGGATCAGTGCATCACTGTTTCCATTTCTGTCACTGGTCTGCTCCTTCACTGTCCCTGCTCTGTCACAGGGTCAGTGCTTCACTGTTCCCAGCTCTGCCACTGGGTCAGTGCTTCACTGTTCCCAGCTCTGTCACCGCGTCAGTTCTTCATTGTTCCCAGTTCTATCACTGGGTCACTGCTTCACTGTTCCCAGCTCTGTCACTGGGTCAGTGCTTCACTGTTCCCAGCTCTGTCACAGGGTCATTTCTTCACTGTTCCCAGCTCTGTCATTGGGTCAGTGCTTCACTGTTCCCAGCTCTGTCACTGGGTCATTGCTTCACTGTTCCCAGCTCTGTCACTGGTCTTTGCTTCACAGTTCCCAGCTCTGTCACTGGGTCATTGCCTCACTGTCCCAGCTCTTCCACTGGGTCTCTTCTTCACTGTTTCCAACTCTGTCACAGGGTCACTGCTTCACTGTTTCCAGCTCTGTCAATGGGTCAGTGCTTCACGGTTCCCAGTTCTGCCACTGGGTCAGTTCTTCACTGTGCACAGCTCTGTCACCGCGTCAGTGCTTCACTGTTCCCAGTTCTGTCACTGGGTCACTGCTTCACTGTTTCCACCTCTGTCACTGGGTCAGTGCTTCACTGTTCCCAGCTCAGCCACTGGGTCGTTTCTTCACTGTGCCCAGCTCTGCCACCAGGTCACTGATTCACTCTCCCACCTCTGCAACTGGGTCACTACTTCACTGTTTTCAGCTCTATTACTGGGTCAGTGATTCACTGTTCCCAGCTCTGTCACAGGGTCAGTGCTTCACTGTTTCCAGCTCTGTCACTGGATCAGTGCTTCACTGTTCCCAGCTCTGTCACTGGGTCAGTGCTTCACTGTTCCCTTCTCTGCCACTGGGTCACTGCTTCACTGTTCCCAGCTCTGTCACAGGGTCATTTCTTCACTGTTCTCAGCTCTGTCACTGGGTCAGTGCTTCACTGTTCCCAGCTCCATCACTGGTTTACTGCTTCACTGTTCCCAGTTCTGTCACTGGGCTGCTCCTTCAATGTCCCTGCTCTGTCACTGTGTCAGTGCTTCACTGTTCCCAGCTCCATCACTGGTTTACTGCTTCACTGTTCGCAGCTCTGTCACAGGATCAGTGCTTCACTGTTCCCAGCTCTTTCACTGGTTCACTGCTTCACTGTTCCCAGCTTTGTCACAGGGTCAGTGCTTCACTGTTCCCAGCTCTGTCACCTGTTCACTGCTTCACTGTTCCCAGCTCTGTCACTGGGTCAGTGCTTCACTGTTCCCAGCTCTGACACTGGGTCAGTGCTTCACTGTTCCCAGCTCGGTCACTGGGTCAGTGCTTCACTTTTCCCTTCTCTGCCACTGGGTCACTGCTTCACTGTTCCCAGTTCTGTCACTGGGCTGCTCCTTCACTGTCCCTGCTCTGTCACTGTGTCAGTGCTTCACTGTTCCCAGCTCTGTCACTGGTTTACTGCTTCACTGTTCCCAGCTCTGTCACAGGGTCAGTGCTTCACTGTTCCCAGCTCTGTCACTGGTTCACTGCTTCACTGTTCCCAGCTTTGTCACCTGTGCACTGCTTCATTGTTCCTAGCTCTGTCACCTGTTCACTGCTTCACTGTTCCCAGCTCTGTCACTTTTCAGTGCTTCACTGTTCCCAGCTCTGTCACTGGGTCAGTGCTTCACTGTTCACAGCTCTGTCACTGGGTCTGTGCTTCACTGTTCCCAGCTCTGTCACTGGGTCTGTGCTTCACTGATCCCAGCTCTGTCACTGGGTCAGTGCTTCACTGTCCCAGTTCTTCCAGTGTGTCACTGCTTCACTGTTCCCAACTCTGCCACTGGTCACTGCTTCACTATTCCCAACTCTGCCACTGGTCACTGCTTCACTGTTCCCAGCTCTGTCACTGGGTCACAGCTTCACTGTTCCCATCTCTGCCACCAGGTCACTGCATCACTGTTCCCAGATCTGACTCTGGGTCATTTGTTCACTATTTCCAGCTCTGTCACTGGATCAGTATTTCACTGTTCCCAGTTCTGTCACTGGGTCACTGCTTCACTGTTCCCAGCTCTGTCACAGGGTCATTTCTTCACTGTTCTCAGCTCTGTCACTGGGTCAGTGCTTCACTGTTCCCAGTTCTGTCACTGGGCTGCTCCTTCACTGTTCCCTGCTCTGTCACTGTGTCAGTGCTTCACTGTTCCCAGCTCCATCACTGGTTTACTGCTTCACTGTTCCCAGCTCTGTCACAGGGTCAGTGCTTCACTGTTCCCAGCTCTGTCACTGGTTCACTGCTTCACTCTTCCCAGCTTTGTCACTGGGTCAGTGCTTCACTGTTCCCAGCTCTGTCACTGGGTCAGTGCTCCACTGTTCCCAGCTCTGTCACTGGGTCTGTGCTTCACTGTTCCCAGCTCTGTTACTGGGTCTGTGCTTCACTGTTCCCAGCTCTGTCACTGGGTCAGTGCTTCACTGTCCCAGTTCTTCCAGTGTGTCACTGCTTCACTGTTCCCAACTCTGCCACTTGTCACTGCTTCACTGTTCCCAGCTCTTTCACTGGGTCATTGCTTCACTGTTCCCAGCTCCACCACTGGGTCACTGATTCTCTGTTCCCAGCTCTGTCACTGGGTCATTGCTTCTCTGTTACCAGTTCTGTCACTGGGTCAGTGCTTCCCTGTTCCCAGCTCTGTCACTGGGTCACTGCTTCACTGTTCCTAGCTCTGCCACTGGGTCAGTGCTTCACTGTTCCCAGCTCGGTCACTGCCTCATTGTTCCCAGCGCTGTCACTGTGTCAGTGCTTTACTGTTTACAGCTCTGTCACTGGGTCACTGTTTCACTGTTCCCATCTCTGCCACCGGGTCACTACATCACTGTTCCCATATCTGACTCTGGGTCATTTGTTCACTATCTCCAGCTCTGTCACTGGATCAGTATTTCACTGTTCCCAGTTCTGTCACTGGCTCACTGCTTCACTGTTTCCAGCTCTGTCACTGGGTCAGTGCTTCACTGTTCCCAGTTCTGCCATTGGGTCAGTTCTTCACTGTTCCCAGCGCTGCCACTGTGTCACTGCTACACTGTTCCCAGTTCTGTCACTAGGACACTGCTTCACTGTTCCCAGCTCTGTCACTGGGTCACTGCTTCACTGTTCCCAGCTCTGTCACTGAGTCAGTGCTTCACTGTTCCCAGCTCTGCCACTGGGTCACTGCTTCACCATTCCCATCTCTGTCACTGGGTTGCTGCTTCACTGTCCCAGCTGTGTCACTAGCCCCAGCTTCACTGTTTCCAGCTCTGTCACTGGATCTGTGCTTCACTGTTCCCAGCTCTGCCACTGGGTCACTGCTTCACTGTTCCCAGCTCTGTCTCTGGGTCATTTCTTCACTCTTCCCAGCTCTGTCTTTGGGTCAGTGCTTCACTGTTCCCAGCTCTGTCACTGGGTCATTGCTTCACTCTTCCCAGCTCTGTCACTGGGTCTTTGCTTCACTGTTCCCAGCTCTGTCACTGGGTCATTGCTTCACTGCCCTCTTTTGCCACTGGGTCAGTGCTTCACTATCCCCAGCTCGTTCACTGCTTCACTATTCCCTGCACGGCCACTGCTTCACTGTTCACAGCTCTGTCACTGGGTCACTGCTTCACTGTTTCCTGCTCTGCCACTGGGTCACTGCTTCACTGTGCCCAGCTCTGTCACTGGGTTGCTCCTTCACTCTCCATGCTCTGTCACTGGGTCAGTGCTTCACTGTTCCTAGCTCTGCCACTAGGTCAGTGCTTCACTGTTCCCAGCTCTATCACTGGGTCAGTGCTTCACTGTTCCTAGCTCTGCCACTAGGTCAGTGCTTCACTGTTCCCAGCTCTATCACTGGGTCAGTGCTTCACTGTTCCTAGCTCTGCCACTAGGTCAGTGCTTCATTGTTCCCAGCTCTGTCAACGGGTGACTGCTTCACTGTCCCTGCTCTTCCAATGTGTCACTGCTTCACTGTCCCACCTCTGCCACTGGTTTACTGCTTCACCTTTCCCAGCTCTGTCACTGGGTCATGCTTCACTGTTCCCAGCTCTGTCACTGGGTCAGTGCTTCACCTTTCCCAGCTCTGTCACTGGGTCATGCTTCACTGTTCCCAGCTCTGTCACTGGGTCATGCTTCACTGTTCCCAGCTCTGTCACTGGGTCAGTGCTTCACTGTTTCCAGCTCTGTCACTGGATCAGTGCTTCACTGTTTCCTGCTCTGTCATTGGGTTAGCGCTTCACTGTTACCAGCTCTGTCACTGGGTCAGTTCTTCACTGTTCCCAGCTCTGTCACTGGGTCTCTGCTTCACTGTTCCCAGCTCTGTCACTGGGTCAGTGCTTCACTGTTTCCAGCTCTGTCACTGGATCAGTGCTTCACTGTTTCCTGCTCTGTCATTGGGTTAGCGCTTCACTGTACCCAGCTCTGTCACAGAATCAGTGCTTCACTGTTCCCAGTTCTCTCACTGGGTCAGTTCTTCACTGTTCCCAGCTCTGTCACAGGGTCATTGCTTCACTGTTCCCAGCTCTGTCACTGGGTCATTCCTTCACTGTTCCCTGCTCTGTCAATGGGTCAGTCCTTCACTGTTACCAGCTCTGACACTGGGTCGTTGCTTCACTGTTCCCAGCTCTGTCACTGGGTCATTTCTTCACTATTCCCAGCTTTGTCACTGGGTTGCTCCTTCACTGTCTCAGCTCTGTCACTGGGTCAGTGCTTCACTGTTCCCAGTTCTGCCACTGGGTCAGTTCTTCACTGTTCCCAGCGCTGCCACTGCGTCACTGCTTCACTGTTCCCAGTTCTGTCACTGGGACACTGCTTCACTGTTCCCAGCTCTGTCACTGGGTCAGTGCTTCACTGTTCCCAGCTCTGTCACTGGGTTGCTGCTTCACTATCCCAGCTGTGTCACTAGCCCCTGCTTCACTGTTCACAGCTCTGTCACTGGGTCATTGCTTCACTGTTCCCTGCTCCGTCACTGGGTCATTGCTTCACTGTCCCAGCTCTTCCACTGGGTCTCTTCTTTACTGTTTCCAGCTCTGTCACAGGGTCAGTGCTTCACTGTTCCCAGCTCTGTCACTGGCTCACTGCTTCACTGTTTCCAGCTCTGTCACTGGATCAGTGCATCACTGTTTCCATTTCTGTCACTGGTCTGCTCCTTCACTGTCCCTGCTCTGTCACAGGGTCAGTGCTTCACTGTTCCCAGCTCTGCCACTGGGTCAGTGCTTCACTGTTCCCAGCTCTGTCACCGCGTCAGTTCTTCATTGTTCCCAGTTCTGTCACTGGGTCACTGCTTCACTGTTCCCAGCTCTGTCACTGGGTCAGTGCTTCACTGTTTCCAGCTCTGTCACTGGATCAGTGCTTCACTGTTTCCTGCTCTGTCATTGGGTTAGCGCTTCACTGTTACCAGCTCTGTCACTGGGTCAGTTCTTCACTGTTCCCAGCTCTGTCACTGGGTCTCTGCTTCACTGTTCCCAGCTCTGTCACTGGGTCAGTGCTTCACTGTTTCCAGCTCTGTCACTGGATCAGTGCTTCACTGTTTCCTGCTCTGTCATTGGGTTAGCGCTTCACTGTACCCAGCTCTGTCACAGAATCAGTGCTTCACTGTTCCCAGTTCTCTCACTGGGTCAGTTCTTCACTGTTCCCAGCTCTGTCACAGGGTCATTGCTTCACTGTTCCCAGCTCTGTCACTGGGTCATTCCTTCACTGTTCCCTGCTCTGTCAATGGGTCAGTCCTTCACTGTTACCAGCTCTGACACTGGGTCGTTGCTTCACTGTTCCCAGCTCTGTCACTGGGTCATTTCTTCACTATTCCCAGCTTTGTCACTGGGTTGCTCCTTCACTGTCTCAGCTCTGTCACTGGGACAGTGCTTCACTGTTCCCAGTTCTGCCACTGGGTCAGTTCTTCACTGTTCCCAGCGCTGCCACTGCGTCACTGCTTCACTGTTCCCAGTTCTGTCACTGGGACACTGCTTCACTGTTCCCAGCTCTGTCACTGGGTCAGTGCTTCACTGTTCCCAGCTCTGTCACTGGGTTGCTGCTTCACTATCCCAGCTGTGTCACTAGCCCCTGCTTCACTGTTCACAGCTCTGTCACTGGGTCATTGCTTCACTGTTCCCTGCTCCGTCACTGGGTCATTGCTTCACTGTCCCAGCTCTTCCACTGGGTCTCTTCTTTACTGTTTCCAGCTCTGTCACAGGGTCAGTGCTTCACTGTTCCCAGCTCTGTCACTGGCTCACTGCTTCACTGTTTCCAGCTCTGTCACTGGATCAGTGCATCACTGTTTCCATTTCTGTCACTGGTCTGCTCCTTCACTGTCCCTGCTCTGTCACAGGGTCAGTGCTTCACTGTTCCCAGCTCTGCCACTGGGTCAGTGCTTCACTGTTCCCAGCTCTGTCACCGCGTCAGTTCTTCATTGTTCCCAGTTCTGTCACTGGGTCACTGCTTCACTGTTCCCAGCTCTGTCACTGGGTCAGTGCTTCACTGTTCCCAGCTCTGTCACAGGGTCATTTCTTCACTGTTCCCAGCTCTGTCATTGGGTCAGTGCTTCACTGTTCCCAGCTCTGTCACAGGGTCATTTCTTCACTGTTCCCAGCTCTGTCATTGGGTCAGTGCTTCACTGTTCCCAGCTCTGTCACTGGGTCATTGCTTCACTGTTCCCAGCTCTGTCACTGGTCTTTGCTTCACAGTTCTCAGCTCTGTCACTGGGTCATTGCCTCACTGTCCCAGCTCTTCCACTGGGTCTCTTCTTCACTGTTTCCAACTCTGTCACAGGGTCACTGCTTCACTGTTTCCAGCTCTGTCAATGGGTCAGTGCTTCACGGTTCCCAGTTCTGCCACTGGGTCAGTTCTTCACTGTGCACAGCTCTGTCACCGCGTCAGTGCTTCACTGTTCCCAGTTCTGTCACTGGGTCACTGCTTCACTGTTTCCAGCTCTGCCACTGGGGGTCACTGCTTCACCGTTCCCATCTCTGTCACTGGGTTGCTGCTTCACTATCCCAGCTGTGTCACTAGCCCCTGCTTCACTGTTCACAGCTCTGTCACTGGGTCATTGCTTCACTGTTCCCTGCTCCGTCACTGGGTCATTGCTTCACTGTCCCAGCTCTTCCACTGGGTCTCTTCTTTACTGTTTCCAGCTCTGTCACAGGGTCAGTGCTTCACTGTTCCCAGCTCTGTCACTGGCTCACTGCTTCACTGTTTCCAGCTCTGTCACTGGGTCAGTGCATCACTCTTTCCATTTCTGTCACTGGTCTGCTCCTTCACTGTCCCTGCTCTGTCACAGGGTCAGTGCTTCACTGTTCCCAGCTCTGTCACTGGATCAGTGCTTCACTGTTCCCAGCTCTGTCACTGGGTCAGTGCTTCACTGTTCCCTTCTCTGCCACTGGGTCACTGCTTCACTGTTCCCAGCTCTGTCACAGGGTCATTTCTTCACTGTTCTCAGCTCTGTCACTGGGTCAGTGCTTCACTGTTCCCAGCTCCATCACTGGTTTACTGCTTCACTGTTCCCAGTTCTGTCACTGGGCTGCTCCTTCAATGTCCCTGCTCTGTCACTGTGTCAGTGCTTCACTGTTCCCAGCTCCATCACTGGTTTACTGCTTCACTGTTCGCAGCTCTGTCACAGGATCAGTGCTTCACTGTTCCCAGCTCTTTCACTGGTTCACTGCTTCACTGTTCCCAGCTTTGTCACAGGGTCAGTGCTTCACTGTTCCCAGCTCTGTCACCTGTTCACTGCTTCACTGTTCCCAGCTCTGTCACTGGGTCAGTGCTTCACTGTTCCCAGCTCTGACACTGGGTCAGTGCTTCACTGTTCCCAGCTCGGTCACTGGGTCAGTGCTTCACTGTTCCCTTCTCTGCCACTGGGTCACTGCTTCACTGTTCCCAGCACTGTCACAGCGTCATTTCCTCACTGTTCTCAGCTCTGTCACTGGGTCAGTGCTTCATTGTTCCCAGTTCTGTCACTGGGCTGCTCCTTCACTGTCCCTGCTCTGTCACTGTGTCAGTGCTTCACTGTTCCCAGCTCCATCACTGGTTTACTGCTTCACTGTTCCCAGTTCTGTCACTGGGCTGCTCCTTCAATGTCCCTGCTCTGTCACTGTGTCAGTGCTTCACTGTTCCCAGCTCCATCACTGGTTTACTGCTTCACTGTTCGCAGCTCTGTCACAGGATCAGTGCTTCACTGTTCCCAGCTCTTTCACTGGTTCACTGCTTCACTGTTCCCAGCTTTGTCACAGGGTCAGTGCTTCACTGTTCCCAGCTCTGTCACTGGTTCACTGCTTCACTGTTCCCAGCTTTGTCACCTGTGCACTGCTTCATTGTTCCCAGCTCTGTCACCTGTTCACTGCTTCACTGTTCCCAGCTCTGTCACTTTTCAGTGCTTCACTGTTCCCAGCTCTGTCACTGGGTCAGTGCTTCACTGTTCACAGCTCTGTCACTGGGTCTGTGCTTCACTGTTCCCAGCTCTGTCACTGGGTCTGTGCTTCACTGTTCCCAGCTCTGTCACTGGGTCAGTGCTTCACTGTCCCAGTTCTTCCAGTGTGTCACTGCTTCACTGTTCCCAACTCTGCCACTGGTCACTGCTTCACTGTTCCCAGCTCTGTCACTGGGTCAGTGCTTCACTGTTCCCAGCTCTATCACTGGGTCACTGCTTCACTGTTCCCAGCTCTGTCACTGGGTCATTGCTTCACTGCTCCCAGCTCTGTCACTGGTCACTATTTCACTGTTCCCAGTTCTGTCACTGGGTCAGTGCTTCCCTGTTCCCAGCTCTGCCACTGGGTCAGTGCTTCACTGTTTCCAGCTCTGTCACTGGATCAGTGCTTCACTGTTTCCTGCTCTGTCATTGGGTTAGCGCTTCACTGTACCCAGCTCTGTCACAGAATCAGTGCTTCACTGTTCCCAGTTCTCTCACTGGGTCAGTTCTTCACTGTTCCCAGCTCTGACACAGGGTCATTGCTTCACTGTTCCCAGCTCTGTCACTGGGTCATTCCTTCACTGTTCCCTGCTCTGTCAATGGGTCAGTCCTTCACTGTTACCAGCTCTGACACTGGGTCGTTGCTTCACTGTTCCCAGCTCTGTCACTGGGTCATTTCTTCACTATTCCCAGCTTTGTCACTGGGTTGCTCCTTCACTGTCTCAGCTCTGTCACTGGGTCAGAGCTTCACTGTTCCCAGTTCTGCCACTGGGTCAGTTCTTCACTGTTCCCAGCGCTGCCACTGCGTCACTGCTTCACTGTTCCCAGTTCTGTCACTGGGACACTGCTTCACTGTTCCCAGCTCTGTCACTGGGTCAGTGCTTCACTGTTCCCAGCTCTGCCACTGGGGGTCACTGCTTCACCGTTCCCATCTCTGTCACTGGGTCACTGCTTCACCGTTCACAGCTCTGTCACTGGGTCATTGCTTCACTGTTCCCTGCTCTGTCACAGGGTCATTGCTTCACTGTCCCAGCTCTTCCACTGGGTCTCTTCTTTACTGTTTCCAGCTCTGTCACAGGGTCAGTGCTTCACTGTTCCCAGCTCTGTCACTGGCTCACTGCTTCACTGTTTCCAGCTCTGTCACTGGATCAGTGCATCACTGTTTCCATTTCTGTCACTGGTCTGCTCCTTCACTGTCCCTGCTCTGTCACAGGGTCAGTGCTTCACTGTTCCCAGCTCTGCCACTGGGTCAGTGCTTCACTGTTCCCAGCTCTGTCACCGCGTCAGTTCTTCATTGTTCCCAGTTCTGTCACTGGGTCACTGCTTCACTGTTCCCAGCTCTGTCACTGGGTCAGTGCTTCACTGTTCCCAGCTCTGTCACAGGGTCATTTCTTCACTGTTCCCAGCTCTGTCATTGGGTCAGTGCTTCACTGTTCCCAGCTCTGTCACAGGGTCATTTCTTCACTGTTCCCAGCTCTGTCATTGGGTCAGTTCTTCACTGTGCACAGCTCTGTCACCGCGTCAGTGCTTCACTGTTCCCAGTTCTGTCACTGGGTCACTGCTTCACTGTTTCCAGCTCTGTCACTGGGTCAGTGCTTCACTGTTCCCAGCTCAGCCACTGGGTCGTTTCTTCACTGTGCCCAGCTCTGCCACCAGGTCACTGATTCACTCTCCCACCTCTGCCACTGGGTCACTACTTCACTGTTTTCAGCTCTATTACTGGGTCAGTGATTCACTGTTCCCAGCTCTGTCACAGGGTCAGTGCTACACTGTTTCCAGCTCTGTCACTGGATCAGTGCTTCACTGTTTCCAGCTCTGTCACTGGGTCAGTGCTTCACTGTTCCCTTCTCTGCCACTGGGTCACTGCTTCACTGTTCCCAGCTCTGTCACAGGGTCATTTCTTCACTGTTCTCAGCTCTGTCACTGGGTCAGTGCTTCACTGTTCCCAGCTCCATCACTGGTTTACTGCTTCACTGTTCCCAGTTCTGTCACTGGGCTGCTCCTTCAATGTCCCTGCTCTGTCACTGTGTCAGTGCTTCACTGTTCCCAGCTCCATCACTGGTTTACTGCTTCACTGTTCGCAGCTCTGTCACAGGATCAGTGCTTCACTGTTCCCAGCTCTTTCACTGGTTCACTGCTTCACTGTTCCCAGCTTTGTCACAGGGTCAGTGCTTCACTGTTCCCAGCTCTGTCACCTGTTCACTGCTTCACTGTTCCCAGCTCTGTCACTGGGTCAGTGCTTCACTGTTCCCAGCTCTGACACTGGGTCAGTGCTTCACTGTTCCCAGCTCGGTCACTGGGTCAGTGCTTCACTGTTCCCTTCTCTGCCACTGGGTCACTGCTTCACTGTTCCCAGCACTGTCACAGCGTCATTTCTTCACTGTTCTCAGCTCTGTCACTGGGTCAGTGCTTCACTGTTCCCAGTTCTGTCACTGGGCTGCTCCTTCACTGTCCCTGCTCTGTCACTGTGTCAGTGCTTCACTGTTCCCAGCTCTGTCACTGGTTTACTGCTTCACTGTTCCCAGCTCTGTCACAGGGTCAGTGCTTCACTGTTCCCAGCTCTGTCACTGGTTCACTGCTTCACTGTTCCCAGCTTTGTCACCTGTGCACTGCTTCATTGTTCCTAGCTCTGTCACCTGTTCACTGCTTCACTGTTCCCAGCTCTGTCACTTTTCAGTGCTTCACTGTTCCCAGCTCTGTCACTGGGTCAGTGCTTCACTGTTCACAGCTCTGTCACTGGGTCTGTGCTTCACTGTTCCCAGCTCTGTCACTGGGTCTGTGCTTCACTGATCCCAGCTCTGTCACTGGGTCAGTGCTTCACTGTCCCAGTTCTTCCAGTGTGTCACTGCTTCACTGTTCCCAACTCTGCCACTGGTCACTGCTTCACTGTTCCCAACTCTGCCACTGGTCACTGCTTCACTGTTCCCAGCTCTGTCACTGGGTCACAGCTTCACTGTTCCCATCTCTGCCACCAGGTCACTGCATCACTGTTCCCAGATCTGACTCTGGGTCATTTGTTCACTATTTCCAGCTCTGTCACTGGATCAGTATTTCACTGTTCCCAGTTCTGTCACTGGGTCACTGCTTCACTGTTCCCAGCTCTGTCACAGGGTCATTTCTTCACTGTTCTCAGCTCTGTCACTGGGTCAGTGCTTCACTGTTCCCAGTTCTGTCACTGGGCTGCTCCTTCACTGTTCCCTGCTCTGTCACTGTGTCAGTGCTTCACTGTTCCCAGCTCCATCACTGGTTTACTGCTTCACTGTTCCCAGCTCTGTCACAGGGTCAGTGCTTCACTGTTCCCAGCTCTGTCACTGGTTCACTGCTTCACTCTTCCCAGCTTTGTCACTGGGTCAGTGCTTCACTGTTCCCAGCTCTGTCACTGGGTCAGTGCTCCACTGTTCCCAGCTCTGTCACTGGGTCTGTGCTTCACTGTTCCCAGCTCTGTTACTGGGTCTGTGCTTCACTGTTCCCAGCTCTGTCACTGGGTCAGTGCTTCACTGTCCCAGTTCTTCCAGTGTGTCACTGCTTCACTGTTCCCAACTCTGCCACTTGTCACTGCTTCACTGTTCCCAGCTCTTTCACTGGGTCATTGCTTCACTGTTCCCAGCTCCACCACTGGGTCACTGATTCTCTGTTCCCAGCTCTGTCACTGGGTCATTGCTTCACTCTTCCCAGCTCTGTCACTGGGTCATTGCTTCACTGCCCTCTTTTGCCACTGGGTCAGTGCTTCACTATCCCCAGCTCGTTCACTGCTTCACTATTCCCTGCACGGCCACTGCTTCACTGTTCACAGCTCTGTCACTGGGTCACTGCTTCACTGTTTCCTGCTCTGCCACTGGGTCACTGCTTCACTGTGCCCAGCTCTGTCACTGGGTTGCTCCGTCACTCTCCATGCTCTGTCACTGGGTCAGTGCTTCACTGTTCCTAGCTCTGCCACTAGGTCAGTGCTTCATTGTTCCCAGCTCTGTCAACGGGTGACTGCTTCACTGTCCCTGCTCTTCCAATGTGTCACTGCTTCACTGTCCCACCTCTGCCACTGGTTTACTGCTTCACTGTTCCCAGCTCTGTCACAGGGTCAGTGCTTCACTGTTCGGAGCTCTGTCACTGGGTCATGCTTCACTGTTCCCAGCTCTGTCACTGGGTCAGTGCTTCACTGTTTCCAGCTCTGTCACTGGATCAGTGCTTCACTGTTTCCTGCTCTGTCATTGGGTTAGCGCTTCACTGTTACCAGCTCTGTCACTGGGTCAGTGCTTCACTGTACCCAGCTCTGTCACAGAATCAGTGCTTCACTGCTCCCAGTTCTCTCACTGGGTCAGTTCTTCACTGTTCTCAGCTCTGTCACAGGGTCATTGCTTCACTGTTCCCTGCTCTGTCACTGGGTCATTCCTTCACTGTTCCCTGCTCTGTCAATGGGTCAGTCCTTCACTGTTACCAGCTCTGACACTGGGTCGTTGCTTCACTGTTCCCAGCTCTGTCACTGGGTCATTTCTTCACTATTCCCAGCTTTGTCACTGGGTTGCTCCTTCACTGTCTCAGCTCTGTCACTGGGTCAGTGCTTCACTGTTCCCAGTTCTGCCACTGGGTCAGTTCTTCACTGTTCCCAGCGCTGCCACTGCGTCACTGCTTCACTGTTCCCAGTTCTGTCACTGGGACACTGCTTCACTGTTCCCAGCTCTGTCACTGGGTCAGTGCTTCACTGTTCCCAGCTCTGTCACTGGGTTGCTGCTTCACTATCCCAGCTGTGTCACTAGCCCCTGCTTCACTGTTCACAGCTCTGTCACTGGGTCATTGCTTCACTGTTCCCTGCTCCGTCACTGGGTCATTGCTTCACTGTCCCAGCTCTTCCACTGGGTCTCTTCTTTACTGTTTCCAGCTCTGTCACAGGGTCAGTGCTTCACTGTTCCCAGCTCTGTCACTGGCTCACTGCTTCACTGTTTCCAGCTCTGTCACTGGATCAGTGCATCACTGTTTCCATTTCTGTCACTGGTCTGCTCCTTCACTGTCCCTGCTCTGTCACAGGGTCAGTGCTTCACTGTTCCCAGCTCTGCCACTGGGTCAGTGCTTCACTGTTCCCAGCTCTGTCACCGCGTCAGTTCTTCATTGTTCCCAGTTCTGTCACTGGGTCACTGCTTCACTGTTCCCAGCTCTGTCACTGGGTCAGTGCTTCACTGTTCCCAGCTCTGTCACAGGGTCATTTCTTCACTGTTCCCAGCTCTGTCATTGGGTCAGTGCTTCACTGTTCCCAGCTCTGTCACAGGGTCATTTCTTCACTGTTCCCAGCTCTGTCATTGGGTCAGTGCTTCACTGTTCCCAGCTCTGTCACTGGGTCATTGCTTCACTGTTCCCAGCTCTGTCACTGGTCTTTGCTTCACTGTTCCCAGCTCTGTCACTGGGTCATTGCCTCACTGTCCCAGCTCTTCCACTGGGTCTCTTCTTCACTGTTTCCAACTCTGTCACAGGGTCACTGCTTCACTGTTTCCAGCTCTGTCAATGGGTCAGTGCTTCACGGTTCCCAGTTCTGCCACTGGGTCAGTTCTTCACTGTGCACAGCTCTGTCACCGCGTCAGTGCTTCACTGTTCCCAGTTCTGTCACTGGGTCAGTGCTTCACTGTCCCCAGCTCTGCCACTGGGTCACTGCTTCACCGTTCCCATCTCTGTCACTGGGTTGCTGCTTCACTATCCCAGCTGTGTCACTAGCCCCTGCTTCACTGTTCACAGCTCTGTCACTGGGTCATTGCTTCACTGTTCCCTGCTCTGTCACAGGGTCATTGCTTCACTGTCCCAGCTCTTCCACTGGGTCTCTTCTTCACTGTTTCCAGCTCTGTCACAGCGTCAGTGCTTCACTGTTCCCAGCTCTGTCACTGGCTCACTGCTTCACTGTTTCCAGCTCTGTCACTGGGTCAGTGCATCACTCTTTCCATTTCTGTCACTGGTCTGCTCCTTCACTGTCCCTGCTCTGTCACAGGGTCAGTGCTTCACTGTTCCCAGCTCTGTCACTGGATCAGTGCTTCACTGTTCCCAGCTCTGTCACTGGGTCAGTGCTTCACTGTTCCCTTCTCTGCCACTGGGTCACTGCTTCACTGTTCCCAGCTCTGTCACAGGGTCATTTCTTCACTGTTCTCAGCTCTGTCACTGGGTCAGTGCTTCACTGTTCCCAGCTCCATCACTGGTTTACTGCTTCACTGTTCCCAGTTCTGTCACTGGGCTGCTCCTTCAATGTCCCTGCTCTGTCACTGTGTCAGTGCTTCACTGTTCCCAGCTCCATCACTGGTTTACTGCTTCACTGTTCGCAGCTCTGTCACAGGATCAGTGCTTCACTGTTCCCAGCTCTTTCACTGGTTCACTGCTTCACTGTTCCCAGCTTTGTCACAGGGTCAGTGCTTCACTGTTCCCAGCTCTGTCACCTGTTCACTGCTTCACTGTTCCCAGCTCTGTCACTGGGTCAGTGCTTCACTGTTCCCAGCTCTGACACTGGGTCAGTGCTTCACTGTTCCCAGCTCGGTCACTGGGTCAGTGCTTCACTGTTCCCTTCTCTGCCACTGGGTCACTGCTTCACTGTTCCCAGCACTGTCACAGCGTCATTTCCTCACTGTTCTCAGCTCTGTCACTGGGTCAGTGCTTCATTGTTCCCAGTTCTGTCACTGGGCTGCTCCTTCACTGTCCCTGCTCTGTCACTGTGTCAGTGCTTCACTGTTCCCAGCTCCATCACTGGTTTACTGCTTCACTGTTCCCAGCTCTGTCACAGGGTCAGTGCTTCACTGTTCCCAGCTCTGTCACTGGTTCACTGCTTCACTGTTCCCAGCTTTGTAACCTGTGCACTGCTTCATTGTTCCCAGCTCTGTCACCTGTTCACTGCTTCACTGTTCCCAGCTCTGTCACTTTTCAGTGCTTCACTGTTCCCAGCTCTGTCACTGGGTCAGTGCTTCACTGTTCACAGCTCTGTCACTGGGTCTGTGCTTCACTGTTCCCAGCTCTGTCACTGGGTCTGTGCTTCACTGTTCCCAGCTCTGTCACTGGGTCAGTGCTTCACTGTCCCAGTTCTTCCAGTGTGTCACTGCTTCACTGTTCCCAACTATGCCACTGGTCACTGCTTCACTGTTCCCAGCTCTGTCACTGGGTCAGTGCTTCACTGTTCCCAGCTCTATCACTGGGTCACTGCTTCACTGTTCCCAGCTCTGTCACTGGGTCATTGCTTCACTGCTCCCAGCTCTGTCACTGGTCACTATTTCACTGTTCCCAGTTCTGTCACTGGGTCAGTGCTTCCCTGTTCCCAGCTCTGCCACTGGGTCAGTGCTTCACTGTTCCCAGCTCAGTCACTGCCTCATTGTTCCCAGCGCTGTCACTGTGTCAGTGCTTCACTGTTTACCGCTCTGTCACTGGGTCACTGCTTCACTGTTCCCATCTCTGCCACCGGGTCACTGCATCACTGTTCCCAGATCTGACTCTAGGTCATTTGTTCACTATTACCAGCTCTGTCACTGGATCAGTATTTCACTGTTCCCAGTTCTGTCACTGGCTCACTGCTTCACTGTTTCCAGCTCTGTCACTGGGTCAGTGCTTCACTGTTCCCAGTTCTGTCACTGGGTTGCTCCTTCACTGTCTCAGCTCAGTCACTGGGTCAGTGCTTCACTGTTCCCAGTTCTGCCACTGGGTCAGTTCTTCACTGTTCCCAGCGCTGTCACTGCTTCACTGTTCCCAGTTCTGTCACTGGGACACTGCTTCACTGTTCCCAGCTCTGTCACTGGGTCAGTGCTTCACTGTTCCCAGCTCTGTCACTGGGTCAGTGCTTCACTGTTCCCAGCTCTGCCACTGGGTCACTGCTTCACCGTTTCCCTTCTCTGTCACTGTGTTGCTGCTTCACTGTCCCAGCTGTGTCACTAGCCCCTGCTTCACTGTTCACAGCTCTGTCACTGGGTCATTGCTTCACTGTCCCAGCTCTTCCACTGGGTCTCTTCTTCACTGTTTCCAGCTCTGTCACAGCATCAGTGCTTCACTGTTTCCAGCTCTGTCACTGGGTCAGTGCATCACTGTTTCCATTTCTGTCACTGGTCTGCTCCTTCACTGTCCCTGCTCTGTCACTGGGTCAGTGCTTCACTGTTCCCAGCTCTGCCACTTGGTCAGTGCTTCACTGTTCCCAGCTCTGTCACCGCGTCAGTTCTTCATTGTTCCCAGTTCTGTCACTGGGTCACTGCTTCACTGTTCCCAGCTCTTCACTGGGTCAGTTCTTCACTGTTCCCAGCTCTGTCACAGGGTCATTTCTTCACTGTTCCCAGCTCTGTCATTGGGTCACTGCTTCACTGTTCCCAGCTCTGTCACTGAGTCAGTGCTTCACTGTTCCCAGCTCTGCCACTGGGTCGTTTCTTCACTGTTCCCAGCTCTGCCACCAGGTCACTGATTCACTCTCCCACCTCTGCCACTGGGTCACTACTTCACTGTTTTCAGCTCTATTACTGGGTCAGTGATTCACTGTTCCCAGTTCTGTCACTGGGTCAGTGCTTCACTGTTCCCTTCTCTGCCACTGGGTCAGTGCTTCACTGTTCCCAGCTCAGTCACTGCCTCATTGTTCCCAGCGCTGTCACTGTGTCAGTGCTTCACTGTTTACCGCTCTGTCACTGGGTCACTGCTTCACTGTTCCCATCTCTGCCACCGGGTCACTGCATCACTGTTCCCAGATCTGACTCTAGGTCATTTGTTCACTATTACCAGCTCTGTCACTGGATCAGTATTTCACTGTTCCCAGTTCTGTCACTGGCTCACTGCTTCACTGTTTCCAGTTCTGTCACTGGGTCAGTGCTTCACTGTTCCCAGTTCTGTCACTGGGTTCCTCCTTCACTGTCTCAGCTCAGTCACTGGGTCAGTGCTTCACTGTTCCCAGTTCTGCCACTGGGTCAGTTCTTCACTGTTCCCAGCGCTGTCACTGCTTCACTGTTCCCAGTTCTGTCACTGGGACACTGCTTCACTGTTCCCAGCTCTGTCACTGGGTCAGTGCTTCACTGTTCCCAGCTCTGCCACTGGGTCACTGCTTCACCGTTTCCCTTCTCTGTCACTGTGTTGCTGCTTCACTGTCCCAGCTGTGTCACTAGCCCCTGCTTCACTGTTCACAGCTCTGTCACTGGGTCATTGCTTCACTGTCCCAGCTCTTCCACTGGGTCTCTTCTTCACTGTTTCCAGCTCTGTCACAGCATCAGTGCTTCACTGTTTCCAGCTCTGTCACTGGGTCAGTGCATCACTGTTTCCATTTCTGTCACTGGTCTGCTCCTTCACTGTCCCTGCTCTGTCACTGGGTCAGTGCTTCACTGTTCCCAGCTCTGCCACTTGGTCAGTGCTTCACTGTTCCCAGCTCTGTCACCGCGTCAGTTCTTCATTGTTCCCAGTTCTGTCACTGGGTCACTGCTTCACTGTTCCCAGCTCTTCACTGGGTCAGTTCTTCACTGTTCCCAGCTCTGTCACAGGGTCATTTCTTCACTGTTCCCAGCTCTGTCATTGGGTCAGTGCTTCACTGTTCCCAGCTCTGTCACTGGGTCAGTGCTTCACTGTTCCCAGCTCTGCCACTGGGTCGTTTCTTCACTGTGCCCAGCTCTGCCACCAGGTCACTGATTCACTCTCCCACCTCTGCCACTGGGTCACTACTTCACTGTTTTCAGCTCTATTACTGGGTCAGTGATTCACTGTTCCCAGTTCTGTCACTGGGTCAGTGCTTCACTGTTCCCTTCTCTGCCACTGGGTCACTGCTTCACTGTTCCCAGCTCTGTCACAGGGTCATTTCTTCACTGTTCTCAGCTCTGTCACTGGGTCAGTGCTTCACTGTTCCCAGCTCCATCACTGGTTTACTGCTTCACTGTTCCCAGTTCTGTCACTGGGCTGCTCCTTCACTGTCCCTGCTCTGTAACTGTGTCAGTGCTTCACTGTTCCCAGCTCCATCACTGGTTTACTGCTTCACTGTTCCCAGCTCTGTCACCTGTTCACTGCTTCACTGTTCCCAGCTCTGTCACTGGGTCAGTGCTTCACTGTTCCCAGCTCTGTCACTGGGTCAGTACTTCACTGTTCCCAGCTCGGTCACTGGGTCAGTGCTTCACTGTTCCCTTATCTGCCACTGGGTCAGTGCTTCACTGTTCCCAGTTCTGTCACTGGGCTGCTCCTTCACTGTCCCTGCTCTGTCACTGTGTCAGTGCTTCACTGTTCCCAGCTCCATCACTGGTTTACTGCTTCACTGTTCCCAGCTCTGTCACAGGGTCAGTGCTTCACTGTTCCCAGCTATGTCACTGGTTCACTGCTTCACTGTTCCCAGCTTTGTCACAGGGTCAGTGCTTCACTGTTCCCGGCTCTATCACCTGTTCACTTCTTCACTGTTCCCAGCTCTGTCACTGGGTCAGTGCTTCACTGTTCCCAGCTCTGTCACTGGGTCAGTGCTTTACTGTTCCCAGCTCTGTCACTGGGTCTGTCCTTCACTGTTCCCAGCTGTGTCACTGGGTCTGTGCTTCACTGTTCCCTTCTCTGCCACTGGGTCAGTGCTTCACTGTTCCCAGTTCTGTCACTGGGCTGCTCCTTCACTGTCCCTGCTCTGTCACTGTGTCAGTGCTTCACTGTTCCCAGCTCCATCACTGGTTTACTGCTTCACTGTTCCCAGCTCTGTCACAGGGTCAGTGCTTCACTGTTCCCAGCTATGTTACTGGTTCACTGCTTCACTGTTCCCAGCTTTGTCACAGGGTCAGTGCTTCACTGTTCCCGGCTCTGTCACCTGTTCACTTCTTCACTGTTCCCAGCTCTGTCACTGGGTCAGTGCTTCACTGTTCCCAGCTCTGTCACTGGGTCAGTGCTTTACTGTTCCCAGCTCTGTCACTGGGTCTGTCCTTCACTGTTCACAGCTGTGTCACTGGGTCTGTGCTTCACTGTTCCAAGCTCTGTCTCTGGGTCAGTGCTTCACTGTCCCAGTTCTTCCACTGTGTCACTGCTTCACTCTTCCCAACTCTGCCACTGGTCACTGCTTCACTGTTCCCAGCTCTGTCACTGGGTCAGTGCTTCACTGTTCCCAGCTCTGTCACTGGGTCATTGCTTCACTGTTCCCAGCTCTATCACTGGGTCACTGCTTCACTGTTCCCAGCTCTGTCACTGGGTCACTGCTTCACTGCTCCCAGCTCTGTCACTGGTCACTGTTTCACTGTTCCCAGTTCTGTCACTGGGTCAGTGCTTCCCTGTTCCCAGCTCTGCCACTGGGTCAGTGCTTCACTGTTCCCAGCTCGGTCACTGCCTCATTGTTCCCAGCGCTGTCACTGTGTCAGTGCTTCACTGTTTACAGCTCTGTCACTGGGTCACTGCTTCACTGTTCCCATCTCTGCCAGCGGGTCACTCCATCACTGTTCCCAGATCTGACTCTTGGTCATTTGTTCACTATTTCCAGCTCTGTCACTGGATCAGTATTTCACTGTTCCCAGTTCTGTGACTGGCTCACTGCTTCACTGTTTCCAGCTCTGTCACTGGGTCAGTGCTTCACTGTTCCCAGTTCTGTCACTGGGTTGCTCCTTCACTGTCTCAGCTCTGTCAATGGGTCAGTGCTTCACTGTTCCCAGTTCTGCCACTGGGTCAGTTCTTCACTGTTCCCAGCGCTGTCACTGCTTCACTGTTCCCAGTTCTGTTACTGGGACACTGCTTCACCGTTCCCATCTCTGTCACTGGGTTGCTGCTTCACTGTCCCAGCTGTGTCACTAGCCCCTGCTTCACTGTTCACAGCTCTGTCACTGGGTCATTGCTTCACTGTTCCCTGCTCCGTCACTGGGTCATTGCTTCACTGTCCCAGCTCTTCCACTGGGTCTCTTCTTCACTGTTTCGAGCTCTGTCACAGGGTCAGTGCTTCACTGTTCCCAGCTCTGTCACTGGCTCACTGCTTCACTGTTCCCAGCTCTTTCACTGGGTCAGTGCATCACTGTTTCCATTTCTGTCACTGGTCTGCACTTTCCCTGTCCCTGCTCTGTCACTGGGTCAGTGCTTCACTGTTCCCTGCTCTGCCACTGGGTCAGTGCTTCACTGTTTCCAGCTCTGTCACTGGGTCAGTGCTTCACGGTTCCCAATTCTGCCACTTGGTCAGTTCTTCACTGTTCCCAGCTCTGTCAAAGCGTCAGTGCTTCACTGTTCCCAGCTCTGCCACTGGGTCACTGCTTCACCGTTCCCATCTCTGTCACTGGGTTGCTGCTTCACTGTCCCAGCTGTGTCACTAGCCCCTGCTTCACTGTTCACAGCTCTGTCACTGGGTCATTACTTCACTGTTTCCAGCTCTGTCACAGGGTCAGTGCTTCACTGTTCCCAGCCCTGTCACTGCGTCACTGCTTCACTGTTTCCAGCCTGTCACTGTTTCACTGCTTCACTGTTCCCAGCTCTGTCACTGAGTCAGTGCTTCACTGTTCCCAGCTCTGTCACTGGGTCAGTGCTTCACTTTTCCCAGCTCTGCCACAGGGTCACTGCTTCACTGTTCCCATGTCTGTCATTGGGTCAGTGCTTCACTGTTCCCAGCTCTGCCAATGGGTCGTTTCTTCACTGTGCCCAGCTCTGCCACCAGGTCACTGATTCACTCTCCCACCTCTGCCACTGTGTCCCTGCTTCACTGTTTTCAGCTCTATTACTGGGTCAGTGATTCACTGTTCCCAGCTCTGTCACAGGGTCAGTGCTTCACTGTTTCCAGCTCTGTCACTGGATCAGTGCTTCACTGTCCCCAGCTCTGTCACTGGGTCACTGCTTCACTGTTCCCTGCTCTGTCACAGGGTCATTTCCTCACTGTTCTCAGCTCTGTCACTGGGTCAGTGCTTCACTGTTCCCAGTTCTGTCACTGGGCTGCTCCTTCACTGTCCCTGCTCTGTCACTGTGTCAGTGCTTCACTGTTCCCAGCTCCATCACTGGTTTACTGCTTCACTGTTCCCAGCTCTGTCACAGGGTCAGTGCTTCACTGTTCCCAGCTCTGTCACTGGTTCACTGCTTCACTGTTCCCAGCTTTGTCACCTGTGCACTGCTTCACTGTTCCCAGCTCTGTCACCTGTTCACTGCTTCACTGTTCCCAGCTCTGTCACTGGGTCAGTGCTTCACTGTTCCCAGCTCTGTCACTGGGTCAGTGCTTCACTGTTCCCAGCTCTGTCACTGGGTCTGTGCTTCACTGTTCCCAGCTCTGTCACTGGGTCAGTGCTTCACTGTCCCAGTTCTTCCAGTGTGTCACTGCTTCACTGTTCCCAACTCTGCCACTGGTCACTGCTTCACTGTTCCCAGCTCTGTCACTGGGTCAGTGCTTCACTGTTCCCAGCTCTATCACAGGGTCACTGCTTCACTGTTCCCAGCTCTGTCACTGGGTCAGTGCTTCACTGTTCCCAGCTCTGTCACTGGTCACTGTTTCACTGTTCCCAGTTCTGTCACTGGGTCAGTGCTTCCCTGTTCCCAGCTCTGTCACTGGGTCACTGCTTCACTGTTCCTAGCTCTGCCACTGGGTCAGTGCTTCACTGTTCCCAGCTCGGTCACTGCCTCATTGCTCCCAGTGCTGTCACTGTGTCAGTGCTTCACTGTTTACAGCTCTGTCACTGGGTCATTGCTTCACTGTTCCCATCTCTGCCACCGGGTCACTGCATCACTGTTCCCAGATCTGACTCTGGGTCTTTTGTTCACTATTTCCAGCTCTGTCACTGGATCAGTATTTCACTGTTCCCAGTTCTATCACTGGCTCACTGCTTCACTGTTCCCAGCTCTGTCACAGGGTCATTTCTTCACTGTTCTCAGCTCTGTCACTGGGTCAGTGCTTCACTGTTCCCAGTTGTGTCACTGGGCTGCTCCTTCACTGTCCCTGCTCTGTCACTGTGTCAGTGCTTCACTGTTCCCAGCTCCATCACTGGTTTACTGCTTCACTGTTCCCAGCTCTGTCACAGGGTCAGTGCTTCACTGTTTCCAGCTCTGTCACTGGTTCACTGCTTCACTGTTCCCAGCTTTGTCACAGGGTCAGTTCTTCACTGTTCCAGGCTCTGGCACCTGTTCACTGCTTCACTGTTCCCAGCTCTGTCACTGGTCAGTGCTTCACTGTTCCCAGCTCTGTCACAGGGTCATTTCTTCACTGTTCCCAGCTCTGTCATTGGGTCAGTGCTTCACTGTTCCCAGCTCTGTCACTGGGTCATTGCTTCACTGTTCCCAGCTCTGTCACTGGTCTTTGCTTCACTGTTCCCAGCTCTGTCACTGGGTCATTGCCTCACTGTCCCAGCTCTTCCACTGGGTGTCTTCTTCACTGTTTCCAACTCTGTCACAGGGTCAGTGATTCACTGTTCCCAGCTCTGTCACTGGGTCACTGCTTCACTGTTTCCAGCTCTGTCAATGGGTCAGGGCTTCACGGTTCCCAGTTCTGCCACTGGGTCAGTTCTTCACTGTTCCCAGCTCTGTCAAAGCGTCAGTGCTTCACTGTTCCCAGCTCTGCCACTGGGTCACTGCTTCACCGTTCCTATCTCTGTCACTGGGTTGCTGCTTCACTGTCCCAGCTGTGTCACTAGCCCCTGCTTCACTGTTCACAGCTCTGTCACTGGGTCATTACTTCACTGTTTCCAGCTCTGTCACAGGGTCAGTGCTTCTCTGTTCCCAGCTCTGTCACAGGGTCAGTGCTTCACTGTTTCCAGCCTGTCACTGTTTCACTGCTTCACTGTTCCCAGCTCTGTCACTGAGTCAGTGCTTCACTGTTCCCAGCTCTGTCACTGGGTCAGTGCTTCACTTTTCCCAGCTCTGCCACAGGGTCACTGCTTCACTGTTCCCATGTCTGTCATTGGGTCAGTGCTTCACTGTTCCCAGCTCTGCCAATGGGTCGTTTCTTCACTGTGCCCAGCTCTGCCACCAGGTCACTGATTCACTCTCCCACCTCTGCCACTGTGTCCCTGCTTCACTGTTTTCAGCTCTATTACTGGGTCAGTGATTCACTGTTCCCAGCTCTGTCACAGGGTCAGTGCTTCACTGTTTCCAGCTCTGTCACTGGATCAGTGCTTCACTGTCCCCAGCTCTGTCACTGGGTCACTGCTTCACTGTTCCCTGCTCTGTCACAGGGTCATTTCCTCACTGTTCTCAGCTCTGTCACTGGGTCAGTGCTTCACTGTTCCCAGTTCTGTCACTGGGCTGCTCCTTCACTGTCCCTGCTCTGTCACTGTGTCAGTGCTTCACTGTTCCCAGCTCCATCACTGGTTTACTGCTTCACTGTTCCCAGCTCTGTCACAGGGTCAGTGCTTCACTGTTCCCAGCTCTGTCACTGGTGCACTGCTTCACTGTTCCCAGCTTTGTCACCTGTGCACTGCTTCACTGTTCCCAGCTCTGTCACCTGTTCACTGCTTCACTGTTCCCAGCTCTGTCACTGGGTCAGTGCTTCACTGTTCCCAGCTCTGTCACTGGGTCAGTGCTTCACTGTTCCCAGCTCTGTCACTGGGTCTGTGCTTCACTGTTCCCAGCTCTGTCACTGGGTCAGTGCTTCACTGTCCCAGTTCTTCCAGTGTGTCACTGCTTCACTGTTCCCAACTCTGCCACTGGTCACTGCTTCACTGTTCCCAGCTCTGTCACTGGGTCAGTGCTTCACTGTTCCCAGCTCTGTCACTGGTCACTGTTTCACTGTTCCCAGTTCTGTCACTGGGTCAGTGCTTCCCTGTTCCCAGCTCTGTCACTGGGTCACTGCTTCACTGTTCCTAGCTCTGCCACTGGGGCAGTGCTTCACTGTTCCCAGCTCGGTCACTGCCTCATTGTTCCCAGCGCTGTCACTGTGTCAGTGCTTCACTGTTTACAGCTCTGTCACTGGGTCATTGCTTCACTGTTCCCATCTCTGCCACCGGGTCACTGCATCACTGTTCCCAGATCTGACTCTGGGTCTTTTGTTCACTATTTCCAGCTCTGTCACTGGATCAGTATTTCACTGTTCCCAGTTCTATCACTGGCTCACTGCTTCACTGTTCCCAGCTCTGTCACAGGGTCATTTCTTCACTGTTCTCAGCTCTGTCACTGGGTCAGTGCTTCACTGTTCCCAGTTGTGTCACTGGGCTGCTCCTTCACTGTCCCTGCTCTGTCACTGTGTCAGTGCTTCACTGTTCCCAGCTCCATCACTGGTTTACTGCTTCACTGTTCCCAGCTCTGTCACAGGGTCAGTGCTTCACTGTTTCCAGCTCTGTCACTGGTTCACTGCTTCACTGTTCCCAGCTTTGTCACAGGGTCAGTTCTTCACTGTTCCAGGCTCTGGCACCTGTTCACTGCTTCACTGTTCCCAGCTCTGTCACTGGGTCAGTGCTTCACTGTTCCCAGCTCTGTCACAGGGTCATTTCTTCACTGTTCCCAGCTCTGTCATTGGGTCAGTGCTTCACTGTTCCCAACTCTGTCACTGGGTCATTGCTTCACTGTTCCCAGCTCTGTCACTGGTCTTTGCTTCACTGTTCCCAGCTCTGTCACTGGGTCATTGCCTCACTGTCCCAGCTCTTCCACTGAGTGTCTTCTTCACTGTTTCCAACTCTGTCACAGGGTCAGTGATTCACTGTTCCCAGCTCTGTCACTGGGTCACTGCTTCACTGTTTCCAGCTCTGTCAATGGGTCAGTGCTTCACGGTTCCCAGTTCTGCCACTGGGTCAGTTCTTCACTGTTCACAGCTCTGACACCGCGTCAGTGCTTCACTGTTTCCAGTTCTGTCACTGGGTCACTGCTTCACTGTTTCCAGCTCTGTCAAAGCGTCAGTGCTTCACTGTTTCCAGCTCTGACACTGGGTCACTGCTTCACCGTTCCCATCTCTGTCACTGGGTCACTGCTTCACTGTTTCCAGCTCTGTCAAAGCGTCAGTGCTTCACCGTTCCCAGGTCTGTCACTGGGTTGCTGCTTCACTGTCCCAGCTCTGTCACTAGCCCCTGCTTCACTGTTCACAGCTCTGTCACTGGGTCATTACTTCACTGTTTCCAGCTCTGTCACAGGGTCAGTGCTTCACTGTTCCCAGCCCTGTCACTGCGTCACTGCTTCACTGTTTCCAGCCCTGTCACTGTTTCACTGCTTCACTGTTCCCAGCTCTGTCACTGAGTCAGTGCTTCACTGTTCCCAGCTCTGTCACTGGGTCAGTGCTTCACTTTTCCCAGCTCTGCCACAGGGTCACTGCTTCACTGTTCCCATGTCTGTCATTGGGTCAGTGCTTCACTGTTCCCAGCTCTGCCACTGGGTCGTTTCTTCACTGTGCCCAGCTCTGCCACCAGGTCACTGATTCACTCTCCCACCTCTGCCACTGGGTCACTGCTTCACTGTTTTCAGCTCTATTACTGGGTCAGTGATTCACTGTTCCCAGCTCTGTCACAGGGTCAGTGCTTCACTGTTTCCAGCTCTGTCACTGGATCAGTGCTTCACTGTTCCCAGCTCTGTCACTGGGTCACTGATTCACTGTTCCCTGCTCTATCACAGGGTCATTTCCTCACTGTTCTCAGCTCTGTCACTGGGTCAGTGCTTCACTGTTCCCAGTTCTGTCACTGGGCTGCTCCTTCACTGTCCCTGCTCTGTCACTGTGTCTGTGCTTCACTGTTCCCAGCTCCATCACTGGTTTACTGCTTCACTGTTCCCAGCTCCGTCACAGGGACAGTGCTTCATTGTTTCCAGCTCTGTCACTGGTTCACTGCTTCACTGTTCCCAGCTTTGTCACCTGTGCACTGCTTCACTGTTCCCAGCTCTGTCACTGGGTCAGTGCTTCACTGTTCCCAGCTCTGTCACCTGTTCACTGCTTCACTGTTCCCAGCTCTGTCACTGGGTCAGTGCTTCACTGTTCACAGCTCTGTCACTGGGTCAGTGTTTCACTGTTCCCAGCTCTGTCACTGGGTCTGTGCTTCACTGTTCCCAGCTCTGTCACTGGGTCAGTGCTTCACTGTCCCAGTTCTTCCAGTGTGTCACTGCTTCACTGTTCCCAACTCTGCCACTGGTCACTGCTTCACTGTTCCCAGCTCTGTCACTGGGTCAGTGCTTCACTGTTCCCAGCTCTATCACTGGGCCACTGCTTCACTGTTCCCAGCTCTGTCACTGGGTCAGTGCTTCACTGTTCCCAGCTCTGTCACTGGTCACAGTTTCACTGTTCCCAGTTCTGTCACTGGGTCAGTGCTTCCCTCTTCCCAGCTCTGTCACTGGGTCACTGCTTCACTGTTCCTAGCTCTGCCACTGGGTCAGTGCTTCACTGTTCCCAGCTCAGTCACTGCCTCATTGTTCCCAGCGCTGTCACTGTGTCAGTGCTTCACTGTTTACAGCTCTGTCACTGGGTCATTGCTTCACTGTTCCCATCTCTGCCACCGGGTCACTGCATCACTGTTCCCAAATCTGACTCTGGGTCTTTTGTTCACTATTTCCAGCTCTGTCACTGGATCAGTATTTCACTGTTCCCAGTTCTGTCACTGGCTCACTGCTTCACTGTTCCCAGCTCTGTCACAGGGTCATTTCTTCACTGTTCTCAGCTCTGTCACTGGGTCAGTGCTTCACTGTTCCCAGTTCTGTCACTGGGCTGCTCCTTCACTGTCCCTGCTCTGTCACTGTGTCAGTGCTTCACTGTTCCCAGCTCCATCACTGGTTTACTGCTTCACTGTTCCCAGCTCTGTCAAAGGGTCAGTGCTTCACTGTTTCCAGCTCTGTCACTGGTTCACTGCTTCACTGTTCCCAGCTTTGTCACAGGGTCAGTTCTTCACTGTTCCCAGCTCTGGCACCTGTTCACTGCTTCACTGTTCCCAGCTCTGTCACTGGGTCAGTGCTTCACTGTTCCCAGCTCTGCCACTGGGTCAGCGCTTCACTGTTCCCAGCTCTGTCACCGCGTCAGTTCTTCATTGTTCCCAGTTCTGTCACTGGGTCACTGCTTCACTGTTCCCAGCTCTGTCACTGGGTCAGTGCTTCACTGTTCCCAGCTCTGTCACAGGGTCATTTCTTCACTGTTCTCAGCTCTGTCACTGGGTCAGTGCTTCACTGTTCCCAGTTCTGCCACTGGGCTGCTCCTTCACTGTCCCTGCTCTGTCACTGTGTCAGTGCTTCACTGTTCCCAGCTCCATCACTGGTTTACTGCTTCACTGTTCCCAGCTCTGTCACAGGGTCAGTGCTTCACTGTTTCCAGCTCTGTCACTGGTTCACTGCTTCACTGTTCGCAGCTTTGTCACAGGGTCAGTTCTTCACTGTTCCAGGCTCTGGCACCTGTTCACTGCTTCACTGTTCCCAGCTCTGTCACTGGGTCAGTGCTTCACTGTTCCCAGCTCTGTCACAGGGTCATTTCTTCACTGTTCCCAGCTCTGTCATTGGGTCAGTGCTTCACTGTTCCCAGCTCTGTCACTGGGTCATTGCTTCACTGTTCCCAGCTCTGTCACTGGCCTTTGCTTCACTGTTCCCAGCTCTGTCACTGGGTCATTGCCTCACTGTCCCAGCTCTTCCACTGGGTGTCTTCTTCACTGTTTCCAACTCTGTCACAGGGTCAGTGATTCACTGTTCCCAGCTCTGTCACTGGGTCACTGCTTCACTGTTTCCAGCTCTGTCAATGGGTCAGTGCTTCACGGTTCCCAGTTCTGCCACTGGGTCAGTTCTTCACTGTTCACAGCTCTGACACCGCGTCAGTGCTTCACTGTTCCCAGTTCTGTCACTGGGTCACTGCTTCACTGTTTCCAGCTCTGTCACTGGGTCAGTGCTTCACTGTTTCCAGCTCTGACACTGGGTCACTGCTTCACCATTCCCATCTCTGTCACTGGGTTGCTGCTTCACTGTCCCAACTGTGTCACTAGCCCCTGCTTCACTGTTCACAGCTCTGTCACTGGGTCATTACTTCACTGTTTCCAGCTCTGTCACTGTTTCACTGCTTCACTGTTCCCAGCTCTGTCACTGAGTCAGTGCTTCACTGTTCCCAGCTCTGTCACTGGGTCAGTGCTTCACTTTTCCCAGCTCTGCCACAGGGTCACTGCTTCACTGTTCCCATGTCTGTCATTGGGTCAGTGCTTCACTGTTCCCAGCTCTGCCACTGGGTCGTTTCTTCACTGTGCCCAGCTCTGCCACCAGGTCACTGATTCACTCTCCCACCTCTGCCACTGGGTCACTGCTTCACTGTTTTCAGCTCTATTACTGTGTCAGTGATTCACTGTTCCCAGCTCTGTCACAGGGTCAGTGCTTCACTGTTTCCAGCTCTGTCACTGGATCAGTGCTTCACTGTTCCCAGCTCTGTCACTGGGTCACTGCTTCACTTTTCCCTGCTCTGTCACAGGGTCATTTCCTCACTGTTCTCAGCTCTGTCACTGGGTCAGTGCTTCACTGTTCCCAGTTCTGTCACTGGGCTGCTCCTTCACTGTCCCTGCTCTGTCACTGTGTCAGTGCTTCACTGTTCCCAGCTCCATCACTGGTTTACTGCTTCACTGTTCCCAGCTCTGTCACAGGGTCAGTGCTTCACTGTTTCCAGCTCTGTCACTGGATCAGTGCTTCACTGTTCCTAGCTCTGCCACTGGATCAGTGCTTCACTGTACCCAGCTCGGTCACTGCTTCATTTTTCCCAGCGCTGTCACTGTGTCAGTGCTTCACTTTTTACAGCTCTGTCACTGGGTCACTGCTTTACTGTTCACATCTCTGCCACCGGGTCACTCCATCACTGTTCCCAGATCTGACTCTGGGTCATTTGTTCACAATTTCCAGCTCTGTCACTGGATCAGTATTTCACTGTTCCCAGTTCTATCACTGGGTCACTGCTTCACTGTTCCCAGCTCTGCCACTGGGTCGTTTCTTCACTGTTCCCAGCTCTGTCACTGGGTCAGTGCTTCACTGTTCCCAGGTCTGTCACTGGGTCATTGCTTCACTGTTCCCAGCTCTGTCACTGGGTCACTGCTTCACTGTTCCCAGCTCTGTCACTGAGTCAGTGCTTCGCTGTTCCCAGCTCTGTCACTGGGTCTGTGCTTCACTGTTCCCAGCTCTTTCACTGGGTCTGTGCTTCACCGTTCCCAGCTCTGTCACTGGGTCTGTGCTTCACTGTTCCAGCTCTGTCACTGGTCACTGCTTCACTTTTCCCAGCTCTGCCACTGGGTCGTTTCTTCACTGTTCCCAGCGCTGTCACCCCGTCAGTGCTTCACTGTTCCCTGCTCTGCCACTGGGTCACTGCTTCACCATTCCCATCTCTGTCACTGGGTTGCTGCTTCACTATCCCAGCTGTGTCACTAGCCTCTGCTTCACTGTTCACAGCTCTCTCACTGGGTCATTGCTTCACTGTTCCCTGCTCCGTCACTGGGTCACTGCTTCACTGTTCCCAGCTCTGCCACTGGGTCGTTTCTTCACTGTTCCCAGCTCTGCCACTGGGTCAATGCTTCTCTGTTCCCAGCTCTGTCACAGGGTCATTTCTTCACTGTTCCCAGCTCTGTCACCGGGCCAGTGCTTCACTGTTCCCAGTTCTGTCACTGGGCTGCTCCTTCACTGTCCCTGCTCTGTCACTGTGTCAGTGCTTCACCGTTCCCGGCTCCATCACTGGTTTACTGCTTCACTGTTCCCAGCTCTATCACAGGGTCAGTGCTTCACTGTTCCCAGCTCTGTCACTGGTTCACTGCTTCACTGTTCCCAGCTCTGTCACAGGGTCAGTGCTTCACTGTTCCCAGCTCTGTCTCTGGGTCAGTGCTTCACTGTCCCAGCTCTTCCAGTGTGTCACTGCTTCAATGTTCCCAACTCTGCCACTGGTCACTGCTTCACTGTTCCTTTCTCTGTCACTGGGTCAGTGCTTCACTGTTCCCAGCTCTGTCACTGGGTCAGTGCTTCACTGTTCCCAGCTCTGTCACTGGTTCAGTGCTTCACTTTTCTCAGCTCTGTCACTGGGTCAGTGCTTCACTGTTCCCAGCTCTGTCACTGGGTCAGTGCTTCACTGTTTCCAGCTCTGTCACTGGGTCAGTGCTTCACTGTTCCCAGCTCTGTCACTGGGTCACTGCTTCCCTGTTCCCAACTCTGTCACTGGTTCACTGGTACACTGTTCCCAGCTCTGTCACTGGTCACTGTTTCACTGTTCCCAGTTCAGTCACTGGGTCAGTGCTTCCCTGTTCCCAGCTCTGTCACTGGGTCACTGCTTCACTGTTCCTAGCTCTGCCACTGGGTCAGTGCTTCACTGTACCCAGCTCGGTCACTGCTTCATTTTTCCCAGCGCTGTCACTGTGTCAGTGCTTCACTTTTTACAGCTCTGTCACTGGGTCACTGCTTCACTGTTCACATCTCTGCCACCGGGTCACTCCATCACTGTTCCCAGATCTGACTCTGGGTCATTTGTTCACTATTTCCAGCTCTGTCACTGGATCAGTATTTCACTGTTCCCAGTTCTATCACTGGGTCACTGCTTCACTGTTCCCAGCTCTGTCACTGGGTCAGTGCTTCACTGTTCCCAGGTCTGTCACTGGGTCATTGCTTCACTGTTCCCAGATCTGTCACACGGTCAGTGCTTCACTGTTCCGCAGTCTGCAACTGGGTCACTGCTTCACTGTGCCTGGCTCTGCCACTGGGTCACTGCTACACTTTTCCCAGTTCTATCACTGGGTCAGTGCTTCACTGTTCCCAGCTCCGTCACTGGGTCACTGCTTCACTGTTCCCAGCTCTGCCACTGGGTCGTTTCTTCACTGTTCCCAGCTCTGCCACTGGGTCAATGCTTCTCTGTTCCCAGCTCTGTCACAGGGTCATTTCTTCACTGTTCCCAGCTCTGTCACCGGGCCAGTGCTTCACTGTTCCCAGTTCTGTCACTGGGCTGCTCCTTCACTGTCCCTGCTCTGTCACTGTGTCAGTGCTTCACCGTTCCCGGCTCCATCACTGGTTTACTGCTTCACTGTTCCCAGCTCTATCACAGGGTCAGTGCTTTACTGTTCCCAGCTCTGTCACTGGTTCACTGCTTCACTGTTCCCAGCTCTGTCACAGGGTCAGTGCTTCACTGTTCCCAGCTCTGTCTCTGGGTCAGTGCTTCACTGTCCCAGCTCTTCCAGTGTGTCACTGCTTCAATGTTCCCAACTCTGCCACTGGTCACTGCTTCACTGTTCCTTTCTCTGTCACTGGGTCAGTGCTTCACTGTTCCCAGCTCTGTCACTGGGTCAGTGCTTCACTGTTCCCAGCTCTGTCACTGGTTCAGTGCTTCACTTTTCTCAGCTCTGTCACTGGGTCAGTGCTTCACTGTTCCCAGCTCTGTCACTGGGTCAGTGCTTCACTGTTTCCATCTCTGTCACTGGGTCAGTGCTTCACTGTTCCCAGCTCTGTCACTGGGTCACTGCTTCCCTGTTCCCAACCCTGTCACTGGTTCACTGGTACACTGTTCCCAGCTCTGTCACTGGTCACTGTTTCACTGTTCCCAGTTCAGTCACTGGGTCAGTGCTTCCCTGTTCCCAGCTCTGTCACTGGGTCACTGCTTCACTGTTCCTAGCTCTGCCACTGGGTCAGTGCTTCACTGTACCCAGCTCGGTCACTGCTTCATTTTTCCCAGCGCTGTCACTGTGTCAGTGCTTCACTTTTTACAGCTCTGTCACTGGGTCACTGCTTCACTGTTCACATCTCTGCCACCGGGTCACTCCATCACTGTTCCCAGATCTGACTCTGGGTCATTTGTTCACTATTTCCAGCTCTGTCACTGGATCAGTATTTCACTGTTCCCAGTTCTATCACTGGGTCACTGCTTCACTGTTCCCAGCTCCGTCACTGGGTCACTGCTTCACTGTTCCCAGCTCTGCCACTGGGTCGTTTCTTCACTGTTCCCAGCTCTGCCACTGGGTCAATGCTTCTCTGTTCCCAGCTCTGTCACAGGGTCATTTCTTCACTGTTCCCAGCTCTGTCACCGGGCCAGTGCTTCACTGTTCCCAGTTCTGTCACTGGGCTGCTCCTTCACTGTCCCTGCTCTGTCACTGTGTCAGTGCTTCACCGTTCCCGGCTCCATCACTGGTTTACTGCTTCACTGTTCCCAGCTCTATCACAGGGTCAGTGCTTCACTGTTCCCAGCTCTGTCACTGGTTCACTGCTTCACTGTTCCCAGCTCTGTCACAGGGTCAGTGCTTCACTGTTCCCAGCTCTGTCTCTGGGTCAGTGCTTCACTGTCCCAGCTCTTCCAGTGTGTCACTGCTTCAATGTTCCCAACTCTGCCACTGGTCACTGCTTCACTGTTCCTTTCTCTGTCACTGGGTCAGTGCTTCACTGTTCCCAGCTCTGTCACTGGGTCAGTGCTTCACTGTTCCCAGCTCTGTCACTGGTTCAGTGCTTCACTTTTCTCAGCTCTGTCACTGGGTCAGTGCTTCACTGTTTCCAGCTCTGTCACTGGGTCAGTGCTTCACTGTTCCCAGCTCTGTCACTGGGTCACTGCTTCCCTGTTCCCAACTCTGTCACTGGTTCACTGGTACACTGTTCCCAGCTCTGTCACTGGTCACTGTTTCACTGTTCCCAGTTCAGTCACTGGGTCAGTGCTTCCCTGTTCCCAGCTCTGTCACTGGGTCACTGCTTCACTGTTCCTAGCTCTGCCACTGGGTCAGTGCTTCACTGTACCCAGCTCGGTCACTGCTTCATTTTTCCCAGCGCTGTCACTGTGTCAGTGCTTCACTTTTTACAGCTCTGTCACTGGGTCACTGCTTCACTGTTCACATCTCTGCCACCGGGTCACTCCATCACTGTTCCCAGATCTGACTCTGGGTCATTTGTTCACTATTTCCAGCTCTGTCACTGGATCAGTATTTCACTGTTCCCAGTTCTATCACTGGGTCACTGCTTCACTGTTCCCAGCTCTGTCACTGGGTCAGTGCTTCACTGTTCCCAGGTCTGTCACTGGGTCATTGCTTCACTGTTCCCAGCTCTGTCACTGGGTCAGTGCTTCACTGTTCCCAGCTCTGTCACTGAGTCAGTGCTTCGCTGTTCCCAGCTCTGTCACTGGGTCTGTGCTTCACTGTTCCCAGCTCTTTCACTGGTTCTGTGCTTCACTGTTCCCAGCTCTGTCACTGGGTCTGTGCTTCACTGTTCCAGCTCTGTCACTGGTCACTGCTTCACTGTTCCCAGCTCTGCCACTGGGTCGTTTCTTCACTGTTCCCAGCGCTGTCACCCCATTAGTGCTTCACTGTTCCCAGCTCTGCCACTGGGTCACTGCTTCACCGTTTCCATCTCTGTCACTGGGTTGCTGCTTCACTGTCCCAGCTGTATCACTAGCCCCTGCTTCACTGTTCACAGCTCTCTCACTGGGTCATTGCTTCACTGTTCCCTGCTCCGTCACTGGGTCACTGCTTCACTGTTCCCAGTTCTGCCACTGGGTCGTTTCTTCACTGTTCCCAGCTCTGTCACTGGGTCAGTGCTTCACTGTTCCCAGGTCTGTCACTGGGTCATTGCTTCACTATTCCCAGCTCTGTCACTGGGTCATTGCTTCACTGTTCCCAGCTCTGTCACTGGGTCATTGCTTCACTGTCCCAGCTCTTCCACTGGGTCTCTTCATCACTGTTTCCAGCTCTGTCACAGTGTCAGTGCTTCACTGTTCCCAGCTCTGTCACTGGGTCACTGCTTCACTGTTTCCAGCTCTGTCACTGGGTCAGTGCTTCACTGTTCCCAGCTCTGCCACTGGGTCAGTGCTTCACTGTTCCCAGCTCTGCCACTGGGTCACTGCTTCACTGCTCCTAGCTCTGTCACTGGGTCAGTGCTTCCCTGTTCCCAGCTCTTTCACTGGGTCACTGCTTCACTGTTCCGAGCTCTGCCACTGGTTCAGTGCTTCACTGTACCCAGCTCGGTCACTGCTTCATTGTTCCCAGCGCTGTCACTGTGTCAGTGCTTCACTGGTTACAGCTCTGTCACTGGGTCACGGCTTCACTGTTCACATCTCTGCCACCGGGTCACTCCATCACTGTTCCCAGATCTGACTCTGGGTCATTTGTTCACTATTTCCAGCTCTGTCACTGGATCAGTATTTCACTGTTCCCAGTTCTATCACTTGGTCACTGCTTCACTGTTCCCAGCTCTGCCACTGGGTCGTTTCTTCAGCGTTCCCAGCTCTGTCACTGGGTCAGTGCTTCACTGTTCCCAGCTCTGTCACTGGGTCAGGACTTCACTGTTCCCAGGTCTGTCACTGGGTCATTGCTTCACTGTTCCCAGCTCTTTCACTGGGTCAGTGCTTCACTGATCCGAGCACTCTCACTGAGTCAGTGCTTCGCTGTTCCCAGCTCTGTCACTGGGTCAGTGCTTCACTGTTCCCAGCTCTGTCACTGGGTCTGTGCTTCACTGTTCCCAGTTCTGCCACTGGGTCAGTTCTTCACTGTTTCCAGCGCTGTCACCCCGTCAGTGCTTCACTGTTCCCAGTTCTGTCACTGGGTCACTGCTTCACTGTTCCCAGCTCTGTCTCTGGGTCAGTGCTTCACTGTTCCCAGCTCTGCCACTGGGTCACTGCTTCACCGTTCCCATCTCTGTCACTGGGTTGCTGCTTCACTGTCCCAAATGTATCCCTAGCCCCTGCTTCACTGTTCCCAGCTCTGTCACTGTGTCACTGCTTCGCTGTTCCCAGCTCTGTCACTGGGTCAGTGCTTCACTGTTCCCAGCTCTTTCACTGGGTCTGTGCTTCACTGTCCCCAGCTCTATCACTGGGTCATTGCTTCCCTGTTCCCAGCTCTGTCACTGGGTCAGTGCTTCACTGTTCCCAGTTCTGCCACTGGGTCAGTTCTTCACTGTTCCCAGCGCTGTCACCCCGTCAGTGCTTCACTGTTCCCAGTTCTGTCACTGGGTCACTGCTTCACTGTTCCCCGTTCTGTCTGTGGGTCAGTGCTTCACTGTTACCACCTCTGCCACTGGGTCACTGCTTCACCATTCCCATCTCTGTCACTGGGTTGCTGCTTCACTGTCCCATTTGTATCACTAGCCCCTGCTTCACTGTTCACAGCTCTGTCACTGGGTCAGTGCTTCACTGTTCCCTGCTCCATCACTGGGTCACTGCTTCACTGTTCCCAGCTCTGCCACTGGGTCGTTTCTTCACTGTTCCCAGCTCTGTCACTGGGTCAGTGCATCACTGTTCCCAGGTCTGTCACTGGGTCATTGCTTCACTATTCTCAGCTCTGTCACTGGGTCATTGCTTCACTGTCCCAGCTCTTCCACTGGGTCTCTTCTTCACTGTTTCCAGCTCTGTCACAGTTTCAGTGCTTCACTGTTCCCTGCTCTGTCACTGGGTCACTGCTTCATTGTTTCCAGCTCTGTCACTGGGTCAGTGCTTCACTGTTTCCAGCTCTCTCACTGGGTCAGTGCTTCACTGTTCCCAGCTCTGCCACTGCGTCACTGCTTCACTATCCCAGCTCTGTCACTGGCCCCTGCTTCACTGTTCCCAGCTCTGTCACTGGGTCAGTGCTTCCCTGTTCCCAGCTCTGTCACTGGGTCACTGCTTCACTGTTCCTAGCTCTGCCACTGGGTCAGTGCTTCACTGTTCACAGCTCTGTCACTGGGTCAGTGCTTCACTGTTCACAGCTCTGTCACTGGGTCAGTGCTTCACTGTTCACAGCTCTGTCACTGGGTCATTACTTCACTGTTTCCAGCTCTGTCACAGGGTCAGTGCTTCACTGTTCCCAGCTCGGTCAGTGCTTCATTGTTCCCAGCGCTGTCACTGTGTCAGTGCTTCACTGTTTACAGCTCTGTCACTGGGACACTGCTTCACTGTTCTCATCTCTGCCACCGGGTCACTCCATCACTGTTCCCAGATCTGACACTGGGTCATTTGCTCACTATTTCCAGCTCTGTCACTGGATCAGTATTTCACTGTTCCCAGTTCTATCACTGGGTCACTGCTTCACAGTTCCCAGCTCTGCCACTGGGTCGTTTCTTCACTGTTCCCAGCTGTTTCACTGGGTCAGTGCTTCACTGTTCCCAGGTCTGTCACTGGGTCATTGCTTCACTGTTCCCCGCTCTGTCACTGGGTCAGTGCTTCACTGTTCCCAGCTCTGTCACTGAGTCAGTGCTTCGCTGTTCCCAGCTCTGTCACTGAGTCAGTGCTTCACTGTTCCCAGCTCTGTCACTGGGTCAGTGCATCACTGTTCCCAGCTCTGTCACTGGGTCGGTGCTTCACTGTTCCCAGCTCTGTCACTGGGTCAGTGCTTCACTGTTTCCAGCTCTGTCACTGGGACAGTGCTTCACTGTTCCCAGCTCTCTCACTGGGTCACTGCTTCACTGTTCCCAGCTCTGTCACTGGGTCACTGCTTCACTGTTCCCAGCTCTGTCACTGATCAGTGTTTCACTGTTCCCAGGTCTGTCACTGGGTCAGTGCTTCCCTGTTCCCAGCTCTGTCACTGGGTCACTGCTTCACTGTTCCTAGCTCTGCCACTGGGTCAGTGCTTCACTGTTCCCAGCTCGGTCACTGCTTCATTGTTCCCAGCGCTGTCACTGTGTCAGTGGCTCACTGTTTACAGCTCTGTCACTGGGTCACTGCTTCACTGTTCACATCTCTGCCACCGGGTCATTCCATCACTGTTCCCAGATCTGACTCTGGGTCATTTGTTCACTATTTCCAGCTCTGTCACTGGATCAGTATTTCACTGTTCTCAGTTCTATCACTGGGTCACTGCTTCACTGTTCCCAGCTCTGCCACTGGGTCGTATCTTCACTGTTCCCAGCTCTGTCACTGGGTCAGTGCTTCACTGTTCCCAGGTCTGTCACTGGGTCATTGCTTCACTGTTCCCAGCTCTATCACTGGGTCTGTGCTTCACTGTTCCCAGCTCTGTCACTGGGTCAGTGCTTCACTGTTCCCAGTTCTGCCACTGGGTCAGTTCTTCACTGTTCCCAGCGCTGTCACACCGTCAGTGCTTCACTGTTCCCAGTTCTGTCACTGGGTCACTGCTTCACTGTTCCCAGCTCTGTCTCTGGGTCAGTGCTTCACTGTTCCCAGCTCTGTCACTGGGTCAGTGCTTCACTGTTCCCAGCTCTGTCACTGGGTCAGTGCTTCACTGTTCCCAGCTCTGTCACTGGGTCACTGCTTCACTGTTCCCAGCTCTGTCTCTGGGTCAGTGCTTCACTGTTCCCAGCTCTGTCACTGGGTCAGTGCTTCACTGTTCCCAGCTCTGCCACTGGGTCACTGCTTCACCGTTCCCATCTCTGTCACTGGGTTGCTGCTTCACTGTCCCAGCTGTATCACTAGCCCCTGCTTCACTGTTCACAGCTCTGTCACTGGGTCATTGCTTCACTGCTCCCTGCTCCGTCACTGGGTCACTGCTTCACTGTTCCCAGCTCTGCCACTGGGTCGTTTCTTCACTGTTCCCAGCTCTGTCACTGGGTCAGTGCTTCACTGTTCCCAGGTCTGTCACTGGGTCATTGCTTCACTATTCCCAGCTCTGTCACTGGGTCATTGCTTCACTGTTCCCAGCTCTGTCACTGGGTCATTGCTTCACTGTCCCAGCTCTTCCACTGTGTCTCTTCTTCACTGTTTCCAGCTCTGTCACTGGATCAGTATTTCACTGTTCCCAGTTCTATCACTGTGTCACTGCTTCACTGTTCCCAGCTCTGCCACTGGGTCGGTTCTTCACTGTTCCCAGCTCTGTCACTGGGACAGTGCTTCATTCTTCCCAGGTCTGTCACTGGGTCATTGCTTCACTGTTCCCCGCTCTGTCACTGGGTCAGTGCTTCACTGTTCCCAGCTCTGTCACTGAGTCAGTGCTTCGCTGTACCCAGCTCTGTCACTGGGTCGGTGCTTCACTGTTCCCAGCTCTGTCACTGTGTCAGTGCTTCACTGTTCCCAGATCTGCCACTGGGTCAGTTCTTCACTGTTCCCAGCGCTGTCACCCCGTCAGTGCTTCACTGTTCCCAGTTCTGTCACTGGGTCACTGCTTCACTGTTCCCAGCTCTGTCTCTGGGTCAGTGCTTCACCGTTCCCATCTCTGTCACTGGGTCACTGCTTCACTGTTCCCAGCTCTGTCACTGGTTCAGTGCTTTACTGTTCCCAGCTCTGCCACTGGGTCACTGCTTCACCGTTCCCAGTTCTGTCACTGGGTTGCTGCTTCACTATCCCAGCTGTGTCACTAGCCCCTGCTTCACTGTTCACAGCTCTGTCACTGGGTCATTGCTTCACTGTCCCCTGCTCCGTCACTGGGTCACTGCTTCACTGTTCCCAGCTCTGCCACTGGGTCGTTTCTTCACTGTCCCTGCTCTGTCACTGGGTCAGTGCTTCACTGTTCCCAGGTCTGTCACTGGGTCATTGCTTCACTATTCCCAGCTCTGTCACTGGGTCATTGCTTCACTGTTCCAAGCTCTGTCACTGGGTCATTGTTTCACTGTCCCAGCTCTTCCCCTGGGTCTCTTCTTCACTGTTTCCAGCTCTGTCACAGTGTCACTGCTTCACTGTTCCCAGCTCTGTCACTGGGTCACTGCTTCACCTTTTCCAGCTCTGCCACTGGGTCAGTGCTTCACTGTTCCCAGCTCTGCCACTGGGTCACTGCTTCACTGTCCCAGCTCTGTCACTGGCCCCTGCTTCACTGTTCCCAGCTCTGTCATTTGGAAGGTGCTTCACTGTTCCCAGTTCTTTCACTGGGACACTGCTTCACTGTTCCCAGCTCTGTCACTGGGTCAGTGCTTCACTCTTCCCTGCTCTGCCACTGGGTCACTGCTTCACCGTTCCCATCTCTGTCACTGGGCTGCTGCTTCACTGTTCCCAGCTCTGTCACAGGGTCATTTCTTCATTGTTCCCAACTCTGTCATTGGGTCAGTGCTTCACTGTTCCCAGCTCTGTCACTGGGTCATTTCTTCACTGTTCCCAGCTCTGTCACTGGGTCATTGCCTCACTGTCCCAACTCTTCCACTGGGTCTCTTCTTCACTGTTTCCAACCCTGTCACAGGGTCAGTGCTTCACTGTTCCCAGCTCTGTCACAGGGTCAGTGCTTCACTGTTCCCAGCTCTGTCATCGGGTCAGTGCTTCACTGTTTCCATCTCTGTCACTGGGTCAGTGCTTCACTGTTTCCTGCTCTGTCACTGGGTCAGTGCTTCACTGTTCCCAGTTCTGTCACTGGTTTGCTCCTTCGCTGTCTCAGCTCTGTCACTGGGTCAGTGCTTCACGGTTCCCAATTCTGCCACTGGGTCAGTTCTTCACTGTTCCCAGCTCTGTCACCGCGTCAGTGCTTCACTGTTCCCAGTTCTGTCACTGGGTCACTGCTTCACTGTTCCCAGCTCTGTCACTGGGTAAGTGCTTCACTGTTCCCAGCTCTGCCACGGGTCACTGCTTCACCATTCCCATCTCTGTCACTGGGTTGCTGCTTCACTGTCCCAGCTGTGTCACTAGCCCCTGCTTCACTGTTCACAGCTCTGTCACTGGGTCATTACTTCACTGTTTCCAGCTCTGTCACAGGGTCAGTGCTTCACTGTTCCCAGCTCTGTCTCTGGGTCAGTGCTTCACTGTCCCAGCTCTTCCAGTGTGTCACTGCTTCACTGTTCCCAACTCTGCCACTTGTCACTGCTTCACTGTTCCTTTCTTTGTCACTGGGTCAGTGCTTCACTGTTTCCAGCTCTGTCACTGGGTCAGTGCTTCACTGTTTCCAGCTCGGTCACTGCTTCATTGTTCCCAGCGCTGTCACTGTGTCAGTGCTTCACTGTTTACAGCTCTGTCACTGGGTCACTGCTTCACTGTTCACATCTCTGCCACCGGGTCACTCCATCACTGTTCCCAGATCTGACTCTGGGTCATTTGTTCACTATTTCCAGCTCTGTCACTGGATCAGTATTTCACTGTTCCCAGTTCTGTCACTGGGTCAGTGCTTCACTGTTCCCAGCTCTGTCACTGGGTCAGTGCTTCACTGTTCCCAGCTCTGAAAATGGGTCAGTGCTTCACTGTTCCCAGCTCTGTCACTGGGTCAGTGCTTCACTGTTTCCAGCTCTGTCACTGGGTCAGTGCTTCACTGTTTCCAGCTCGGTCACTGCTTCATTGTTCCCAGCGCTGTCACTGTGTCAGTGCTTCACTGTTTACAGCTCTGTCACTGGGTCACTGCTTCACTGTTCACATCTCTGCCACCGGGTCACTCCATCACTGTTCTCAGATCTGACTCTGGGTCATTTGTTCACTATTTCCAGCTCTGTCACTGGATCAGTATTTCACTGTTCCCAGTTCTATCACTGTGTCACTGCTTCACTGTTCCCAGCTCTGCCACTGGGTCGTTTCTTCACTGTTCCCAGCTCTGTCACTGGATCAGTGCTTCACTGTTCCCAGGTCTGTCACTGGGTCATTGCTTCACTGTTCCCCGCTCTGTCACTGGGTCAGTGCTTCACTGTTCCCAGCTCTGTCACTGAGTCAGTGCTTCGCTGTTCCCAGTTCTGTCACTGGGTCAGTGCTTCACTGTTCCCAGCTCTTTCACTGGGTCTGTGCTTCACTGTTCCCAGCTCTGTCACTGGGTCTGTGCTTCACTGTTCCCAGTTCTGCCACTGGGTCAGTTCTTCACTGTTCCCAGCGTTGTCACCCCGTCAGTGCTTCACTGTTCCCATTTCTGTCACTGGGTCACTGCTTCACTGTTCCCAGCTCTGTCTCTGGGTCAGTGCTTCACTGTTCCCAGCTCTGTCTCTGGGTCAGTGCTTCACTGTTCCCAGCTCTGCCACTGGGTCACTTCTTCACCGTTCCCATCTCTGTCACTGGGTTGCTGCTTCACTGTTCCCAGCTCTGTCACTGGGTCATTGCTTCACTGTCCCAGCTCTTCCACTGGGTCTCTTCTTCACTGTTTCCAGCTCTGTCACAGTGTCAGTGCTTCACTGTTCCCTGCTCTGTCACTGGGTCAGTGCTTCACTGTTTCCAGCTCTGTCACTGGGTCAGTGCTTCACTGTTCCCAGCTCTGCCACTGGGTCAGTGCTTCACTGTTCCCAGCTCTGCCACTGGGTCACTGCTTCACTGTCCCAGCTCTGTCACTGGCCCCTGCTTCTCTGTCCCCAGTTCTGTCACTGGGTCAGTGCTTCACTGTTCCCAGCTCTGTCACTGGGTCACTGCTTCACTGTTCCCAGCTCTGCCACTGCGTCACTGCTTCACTATCCCAGCTCTGTCACTGGCCCCTGCTTCACTGTTCCCAGCTCTGTCACTGGGTCAGTGCTTCCCTGTTCCCAGCTCTGTCACTGGGTCACTGCTTCACTGTTCCTAGCTCTGCCACTGGGTCAGTGCTTCACTGTTCACAGCTCTGTCACTGGGTCAGTGCTTCACTGTTCACAGCTCTGTCACTGGGTCAGTGCTTCACTGTTCACAGCTCTGTCACTGGGTCATTACTTCACTGTTTCCAGCTCTGTCACAGGGTCAGTGCTTCACTGTTCCCAGCTCGGTCACTGCTTCATTGTTCCCAGCGCTGTCACTGTGTCAGTGCTTCACTGTTTACAGCTCTGTCACTGGGTCACTGCTTCACTGTTCTCATCTCTGCCACCGGGTCACTCCATCACTGTTCCCAGATGTGACACTGGGTCATTTGCTCACTATTTCCAGCTCTGTCACTGGATCAGTATTTCACTGTTCCCAGTTCTATCACTGGGTCACTGCTTCACAGTTCCCAGCTCTGCCACTGGGTCGTTTCTTCACTGTTCCCAGCTGTGTCACTGGGTCAGTGCTTCACTGTTCCCAGGTCTGTCACTGGGTCATTGCTTCACTGTTCCCCGCTCTGTCACTGGGTCAGTGCTTCACTGTTCCCAGCTCTGTCACTGAGTCAGTGCTTCGCTGTTCCCAGCTCTGTCACTGAGTCAGTGCTTCACTGTTCCCAGCTCTGTCACTGGGTCAGTGCATCACTGTTCCCAGCTCTGTCACTGGGTCGGTGCTTCACTGTTCCCAGCTCTGTCACTGGGTCAGTGCTTCACTGTTTCCAGCTCTGTCACTGGGTCAGTGCTTCACTGTTTCCAGCTCTGTCACTGGGACAGTGCTTCACTGTTCCCAGCTCTCTCACTGGGTCACTGCTTCACTGTTCCCAGCTCTGTCACTGGGTCACTGCTTCACTGTTCCCAGCTCTGTCACTGATCAGTGTTTCACTGTTCCCTGGTCTGTCACTGGGTCAGTGCTTCCCTGTTCCCAGCTCTGTCACTGGGTCACTGCTTCACTGTTCCTAGCTCTGCCACTGGGTCAGTGCTTCACTGTTCCCAGCTCGGTCACTGCTTCATTGTTCCCAGCGCTGGCACTGTGTCAGTGGCTCACTGTTTACAGCTCTGTCACTGGGTCACTGCTTCACTGTTCACATCTCTGCCACCGGGTCATTCCATCACTGTTCCCAGATCTGACTCTGGGTCATTTGTTCACTATTTCCAGCTCTGTCACTGGATCAGTATTTCACTGTTCTCAGTTCTATCACTGGGTCACTGCTTCACTGTTCCCAGCTCTGCCACTGGGTCGTATCTTCACTGTTCCCAGCTCTGTCACTGGGTCAGTGCTTCACTGTTCCCAGGTCTGTCACTGGGTCATTGCTTCACTGTTCCCAGCTCTATCACTGGGTCTGTGCTTCACTGTTCCCAGCTCTGTCACTGGGTCAGTGCTTCACTGTTCCCAGTTCTGCCACTGGGTCAGTTCTTCACTGTTCCCAGCGCTGTCACACCGTCAGTGCTTCACTGTTCCCAGTTCTGTCACTGGGTCACTGCTTCACTGTTCCCAGCTCTGTCTCTGGGTCAGTGCTTCACTGTTCCCAGCTCTGTCACTGGGTCAGTGCTTCACTGTTCCCAGCTCTGCCACTGGGTCACTGCTTCACCGTTCCCATCTCTGTCACTGGGTTGCTGCTTCACTGTCCCAGCTGTATCACTAGCCCCTGCTTCACTGTTCACAGCTCTGTCACTGGGTCATTGCTTCACTGCTCCCTGCTCCGTCACTGGGTCACTGCTTCACTGTTCCCAGCTCTGCCACTGGGTCGTTTCTTCACTGTTCCCAGCTCTGTCACTGGGTCAGTGCTTCACTGTTCCCAGGTCTGTCACTGGGTCATTGCTTCACTATTCCCAGCTCTGTCACTGGGTCATTGCTTCACTGTTCCCAGCTCTGTCACTGGGTCATTGCTTCACTGTCCCAGCTCTTCCACTGTGTCTCTTCTTCACTGTTTCCAGCTCTGTCACTGGATCAGTATTTCACTGTTCCCAGTTCTATCACTGTGTCACTGCTTCACTGTTCCCAGCTCTGCCACTGGGTCGGTTCTTCACTGTTCCCAGCTCTGTCACTGGGACAGTGCTTCATTCTTCCCAGGTCTGTCACTGGGTCATTGCTTCACTGTTCCCCGCTCTGTCACTGGGTCAGTGCTTCACTGTTCCCAGCTCTGTCACTGAGTCAGTGCTTCGCTGTACCCAGCTCTGTCACTGGGTCGGTGCTTCACTGTTCCCAGCTCTGTCACTGTGTCAGTGCTTCACTGTTCCCAGATCTGCCACTGGGTCAGTTCTTCACTGTTCCCAGCGCTGTCACCCCGTCAGTGCTTCACTGTTCCCAGCTCTGTCTCTGGGTCAGTGCTTCACCGTTCCCATCTCTGTCACTGGGTCAGTACTTCACTGTTCCCAGCTCTGTCACTGGGTCACTGCTTCACTGTTCCCAGCTCTGTCACTGGGTCAGTGCTTCACTGTTCCCAGCTCTGCCACTGGGTCACTGCTTCACCGTTCCCATCTCTGTCACTGGGTTGCTGCTTCACTATCCCAGCTGTGTCACTAGCCCCTGCTTCACTGTTCACAGCTCTGTCACTGGGTCATTGCTTCACTGTCCCCTGCTCCGTCACTGGGTCACTGCTTCACTGTTCCCAGCTCTGCCACTGGGTCGTTTCTTCACTGTCCCTGCTCTGTCACTGGGTCAGTGCTTCACTGTTCCCAGGTCTGTCACTGGGTCATTGCTTCACTATTCCCAGCTCTGTCACTGGGTCATTGCTTCACTGTTCCAAGCTCTGTCACTGGGTCATTGTTTCACTGTCCCAGCTCTTCCCCTGGGTCTCTTCTTCACTGTTTCCAGCTCTGTCACAGTGTCACTGCTTCACTGTTCCCAGCTCTGTCACTGGGTCACTGCTTCACCTTTTCCAGCTCTGCCACTGGGTCAGTGCTTCACTGTTCCCAGCTCTGCCACTGGGTCACTGCTTCACTGTCCCAGCTCTGTCACTGGCCCCTGCTTCACTGTTCCCAGCTCTGTCATTTGGAAGGTGCTTCACTGTTCCCAGTTCTTTCACTGGGACACTGCTTCACTGTTCCCAGCTCTGTCTCTGGGTCAGTGCTTCACTGTTCCCAGCTCTGTCACTGGGTCAGTGCTTCACTGTTCCCAGCTCTGCCACTGGGTCACTGCTTCACCGTTCCCATCTCTGTCACTGGGTTGCTGCTTCACTGTCCCAGCTGTATCACTAGCCCCTGCTTCACTGTTCACAGCTCTGTCACTGGGTCATTGCTTCACTGCTCCCTGCTCCGTCACTGGGTCACTGCTTCACTGTTCCCAGCTCTGCCACTGGGTCGTTTCTTCACTGTTCCCAGCTCTGTCACTGGGTCAGTGCTTCACTGTTCCCAGGTCTGTCACTGGGTCATTGCTTCACTATTCCCAGCTCTGTCACTGGGTCATTGCTTCACTGTTCCCAGCTCTGTCACTGGGTCATTGCTTCACTGTCCCAGCTCTTCCACTGTGTCTCTTCTTCACTGTTTCCAGCTCTGTCACTGGATCAGTATTTCACTGTTCCCAGTTCTATCACTGTGTCACTGCTTCACTGTTCCCAGCTCTGCCACTGGGTCGGTTCTTCACTGTTCCCAGCTCTGTCACTGGGACAGTGCTTCATTCTTCCCAGGTCTGTCACTGGGTCATTGCTTCACTGTTCCCCGCTCTGTCACTGGGTCAGTGCTTCACTGTTCCCAGCTCTGTCACTGAGTCAGTGCTTCGCTGTACCCAGCTCTGTCACTGGGTCGGTGCTTCACTGTTCCCAGCTCTGTCACTGTGTCAGTGCTTCACTGTTCCCAGATCTGCCACTGGGTCAGTTCTTCACTGTTCCCAGCGCTGTCACCCCGTCAGTGCTTCACCGTTCCCAGCTCTGTCACTGGGTCAGTGCTTCACCGTTCCCATCTCTGTCACTGGGTTGCTGCTTCACTATCCCAGCTGTGTCACTAGCCCCTGCTTCACTGTTCCCAGCTCTGCCACTGGGTCACTGCTTCACCATTCCCATCTCTGTCACTGGGTTGCTGCTTCACTATCCCAGCTGTGTCACTAGCCCCTGCTTCACTGTTCACAGCTCTGTCACTGGGTCATTGCTTCACTGTCCCCTGCTCCGTCACTGGGTCACTGCTTCACTGTTCCCAGCTCTGCCACTGGGTCGTTTCTTCACTGTCCCTGCTCTGTCACTGGGTCAGTGCTTCACTGTTCCCAGGTCTGTCACTGGGTCATTGCTTCACTATTCCCAGCTCTGTCACTGGGTCATTGCTTCACTGTTCCAAGCTCTGTCACTGGGTCATTGTTTCACTGTCCCAGCTCTTCCCCTGGGTCTCTTCTTCACTGTTTCCAGCTCTGTCACAGTGTCACTGCTTCACTGTTCCCAGCTCTGTCACTGGGTCACTGCTTCACCTTTTCCAGCTCTGCCACTGGGTCAGTGCTTCACTGTTCCCAGCTCTGCCACTGGGTCACTGCTTCACTGTCCCAGCTCTGTCACTGGCCCCTGCTTCACTGTTCCCAGCTCTGTCATTTGGAAGGTGCTTCACTGTTCCCAGTTCTTTCACTGGGACACTGCTTCACTGTTCCCAGCTCTGCCACTGGGTCAGTGCTTCACTGTTCCCAGCTCTGCCACTGGGTCACTGCTTCACTGTCCCAGCTCTGTCACTGGCCCCTGCTTCACTGTTCCCAGCTCTGTCATTTGGAAGGTGCTTCACTGTTCCCAGTTCTTTCACTGGGACACTGCTTCACTGTTCCCAGCTCTGTCACTGGGTCAGTGCTTCACTCTTCCCTGCTCTGCCACTGGGTCACTGCTTCACCGTTCCCATCTCTGTCACTGGGCTGCTGCTTCACTGTCCCAGCTCTGTCACAGGGTCATTTCTTCATTGTTCCCAACTCTGTCATTGGGTCAGTGCTTCACTGTTCCCAGCTCTGTCACTGGGTCATTTCTTCACTGTTCCCAGCTCTGTCACTGGGTCATTGCCTCACTGTCCCAACTCTTCCACTGGGTCTCTTCTTCACTGTTTCCAACCCTGTCACAGGGTCAGTGCTTCACTGTTCCCAGCTCTGTCACAGGGTCAGTGCTTCACTGTTCCCAGCTCTGTCATCGGGTCAGTGCTTCACTGTTTCCATCTCTGTCACTGGGTCAGTGCTTCACTGTTTCCTGCTCTGTCACTGGGTCAGTGCTTCACTGTTCCCAGTTCTGTCACTGGTTTGCTCCTTCGCTGTCTCAGCTCTGTCACTGGGTCAGTGCTTCACGGTTCCCAAGTCTGCCACTGGGTCAGTTCTTCACTGTTCCCAGCTCTGTCACCGCGTCAGTGCTTCACTGTTCCCAGTTCTGTCACTGGGTCACTGCTTCACTGTTCCCAGCTCTGTCACTGGGTAAGTGCTTCACTGTTCCCAGCTCTGCCACGGGTCACTGCTTCACCATTCCCATCTCTGTCACTGGGTTGCTGCTTCACTGTCCCAGCTGTGTCACTAGCCCCTGCTTCACTGTTCACAGCTCTGTCACTGGGTCATTACTTCACTGTTTCCAGCTCTGTCACAGGGTCAGTGCTTCACTGTTCCCAGCTCTGTCTCTGGGTCAGTGCTTCACTGTCCCAGCTCTTCCAGTGTGTCACTGCTTCACTGTTCCCAACTCTGCCACTTGTCACTGCTTCACTGTTCCTTTCTTTGTCACTGGGTCAGTGCTTCACTGTTCCCAGCTCTGTCACTGGGTCAGTGCTTCACTGTTCCCAGCTCTGTCACTGGGTCAGTGCTTCACTGTTCCCAGCTCTGAAAATGGGTCAGTGCTTCACTGTTCCCAGCTCTGTCACTGGGTCAGTGCTTCACTGTTTCCAGCTCTGTCACTGGGTCAGTGCTTCACTGTTTCCAGCTCGGTCACTGCTTCATTGTTCCCAGCGCTGTCACTGTGTCAGTGCTTCACTGTTTACAGCTCTGTCACTGGGTCACTGCTTCACTGTTCACATCTCTGCCTCCGGGTCACTCCATCACTGTTCCCAGATCTGACTCTGGGTCATTTGTTCACTATTTCCAGCTCTGTCACTGGATCAGTATTTCACTGTTCCCAGTTCTGTCACTGGGTCAGTGCTTCACTGTTCCCAGCTCTGTCACTGGGTCAGTGCTTCACTGTTCCCAGCTCTGAAAATGGGTCAGTGCTTCACTGTTCCCAGCTCTGTCACTGGGTCAGTGCTTCACTGTTTCCAGCTCTGTCACTGGGTCAGTGCTTCACTGTTTCCAGCTCGGTCACTGCTTCATTGTTCCCAGCGCTGTCACTGTGTCAGTGCTTCACTGTTTACAGCTCTGTCACTGGGTCACTGCTTCACTGTTCACATCTCTGCCACCGGGTCACTCCATCACTGTTCTCAGATCTGACTCTGGGTCATTTGTTCACTATTTCCAGCTCTGTCACTGGATCAGTATTTCACTGTTCCCAGTTCTATCACTGTGTCACTGCTTCACTGTTCCCAGCTCTGCCACTGGGTCGTTTCTTCACTGTTCCCAGCTCTGTCACTGGATCAGTGCTTCACTGTTCCCAGGTCTGTCACTGGGTCATTGCTTCACTGTTTCCAGCTCTGTCACTGGGTCAGTGCTTCACTGTTCCCAGCTCTGTCACTGAGTCAGTGCTTTGCTGTTCCCAGTTCTGTCACTGGGTCAGTGCTTCACTGTTCCCAGCTCTTTCACTGGGTCTGTGCTTCACTGTTCCCAGCTCTGTCACTGGGTCAGTGCTTCACTGTTCCCAGTTCTGCCACTGGGTCAGTTCTTCACTGTTCCCAGCGTTGTCACCCCGTCAGTGCTTCACTGTTCCCATTTCTGTCACTGGGTCACTGCTTCACTGTTCCCAGCTCTGTCTCTGGGTCAGTGCTTCACTGTTCCCAGCTCTGCCACTGGGTCACTTCTTCACCGTTCCCATCTCTGTCACTGGGTTGCTGCTTCACTGTTCCCAGCTCTGCCACTGGGTCGTTTCTTCACTGTTCCCAGCTCTGTCACTGGGTCAGTGCTTCACTGTTCCCAGGTCTGTCACTGGGTCATTGATTCACTATTCCCAGCTCTGTCACTGGGTCATTGCTTCACTGTTCCCAGCTCTGTCACTGGGTCATTGCTTCACTGTCCCAGCTCTTCCACTGGGTCTCTTCTTCACTGTTTCCAGCTCTGTCACAGTGTCAGTGCTTCACTGTTCCCTGCTCTGTCACTGGGTCAGTGCTTCACTGTTTCCAGCTCTGTCACTGGGTCAGTGCTTCACTGTTCCCAGCTCTGCCACTGGGTCAGTGCTTCACTGTTCCCAGCTCTGCCACTGGGTCACTGCTTCACTGTCCCAGCTCTGTCACTGGCCCCTGCTTCTCTGTCCCCAGTTCTGTCACTGGGTCAGTGCTTCACTGTTCCCAGCTCTGTCACTGGGTCACTGCTTCACTGTTCCTAGCTCAGCCATTGGGTCAGTGCTTCACTGTTCCCAGCTCGGTCACTGCTTCATTGTTCCCAGCGCTGTCACTGTGTCAGTGCTTCACTGTTTACAGCTCTGTCACTGGGTCACTGCTTCACTGTTCACATCTCTGCCACCGGGTAACTTCATCACTGTTCCCAGATCTGACTCTGGGTCCTTTGTTCACTATTTCCAGCTCTGTCACTGGATCAGTATTTCACTGTTCCCAGTTCTATCACTGGGTCACTGCTTCACTGTTCCCAGCTCTGCCACTGGGTCGTTTCTTCACTTTTCCCAGCTCTGTCACTGGGTCAGTGCTTCACTGTTCCCAGGTCTGTCACTGTGTCATTGCTTCACTGTTCCCAGCTCTGTCACTGGGTCAGTGCTTCACTGTTCCCAGCTCTGTCACTGAGTCAGTGCTTCGCTGTTCCCAGTTCTGTCACTGGGTCAGTGCTTCACTGTTCCCAGCTCTGTCACTGGGTCTGTGCTTCACTGTTCCCAGCTCTGTCACTGGGTCTGTGCTTCACTGTTCCCAGCTCTGTCACTGGGTCAGTGCTTCACTGTTCCCAGTTCTGCCACTGGGTCAGTTCTTCACTGTTCCCAGCGCTGTCACCCCGTCAGTGCTTCACTGTTCCCAGCTCTGTCTCTGGGTCAGTGCTTCACTGTTCCCAGCTCTGCCACTGGGTCACTGCTTCACTGTTCCCATCTCTGTCACTGGGTTGCTGCGTCACTGTCTCAACTGTATCACTAGCCCCTGCTTCACTTTTCACAGCTCTGTCACTGGGTCATTGCTTCACTGTTCCCTGCTCCGTCACTGGGTCACTGCTTCACTGTTCCCAGCTCTGCCACTGGGTCGTTTCTTCACTGTTCCCAGCTCTGTCACTGGGTCAGTGCTTCACTGTTCCCAGCTGTGTCACTGGGTCATTTCTTCACTGTTCCCAGCTCTGTCACTGGGTCTTTGCTGCACTGTTCCCAGCTCTGTCACTGGGTCATTGCCTCACTGTCCCAGCTCTTCCACTGGGTCTCTTCTTCACTGTTTCCAACACTTTCACAGGGTCAGTGCTTCACTGTTCCCAGCTCTGTCACTGGGTCAGTGCTTCACTGTTTCCAGCTCTGTCACTGGGTCAGTGCTTCACTGTTTCCTGCTCTGTCACTGGGTCAGTGCTTCACGGTTCCCAATTCTGCCACTGGGTCAGTTCTTCACTGTTCCCAGCTCTGTCAAAGCGTCAGTGCTTCACTGTTCCCAGTTCTGTCACTGGGTCACTGCTTCACTGTTCCCAGCTCTGTCACTGGGTCTGTGCTTCACTGTTCCCAGCTCTGTCACTGGGTCAGTGCTTCACTGTTCCCAGTTCTGCCACTGGGTCAGTTCTTCACTGTTCCCAGCGTTGTCACCCCGTCAGTGCTTCACTGTTCCCATTTCTGTCACTGGGTCACTGCTTCACTGTTCCCAGCTCTGTCTCTGGGTCAGTGCTTCACTGTTCCCAGCTCTGTCACTGGGTCACTGCTTCACCGTTCCCATCTCTGTCACTGGGTTGCTGCTTCACTGTCCCAGCAGTGTCACGAGCCCCTGCTTCAATGTTCACAGCACTGTCACTGGGTCATTACTTCACTGTTTCCAGCTCTGTCACAGGGTCAGTGCTTCACTGTTCCCAGCTCTGTCTCTGGGTCAGTGCTTCACTGTCCCAGCTCTTCCAGTGTGTCACTGCTTCACTGTTCCCAACTCTGCCACTGGTCACTGCTTCACTGTTCCTTTCTCTGTCACTGGGTCAGTGCTTCACTGTTCCCAGCTCTGTCACTGGGTCAGTGCTTCACTGTTCCCAGCTCTGTCACTGGGTCAGTGCTTCACTGTTCCCAGCTCTGTCACTGGGTCAGTACTTCACTGTTCCCAGCTCTGTCACTGGGTCAGTGCTTCACTGTTCCCAGCTCTGTCACTGGGTCAGTGCTTCACTGTTTCCAGCTCTGTCACTGGGTCAGTGCTTCACTGTTCCCAGCTCTCTCACTGGGTCACTGCTTCCCTGTTCCCAGTTCTGTCACTGGGTCACTGCTTCACTGTTCCCAGCTCTGTCACTGGTCACTGTTTCACTGTTCCCAGTTCTGTCACTGGGTCAGTGCTTACCTGTTCCCAGCTCTGTCACTGGGTCACTGCTTCACTGTTCCTAGCTCTGCCACAGGGTCAGTGCTTCACTGTTCCCAGCTCGGTCACTGCTTCATTGTTCCCAGCGCTGTCACTGTGTCAGTGCTTCACTGTTTACAGCTCTGTCACTGGGTCACTGCTTCACTGTTCACATCTCTGCCACCGGGTCACTCCATCACTGTTCCCAGATCTGACTCTGGGTCATTTGTTCACTATTTCCAGCTCTGTCACTGGATCAGTATTTCACTGTTCCCAGTTCTATCACTGGGTCACTGCTTCACTGTTCCCAGCTCTGCCACTGGGTCGTTTCTTCACTGTTCCCAGCTCTGTCACTGGGTCAGTGCTTCACTGTTCCCAGCTCTGTCACTGAGTCAGTGCTTCGCTGTTCCCAGCTCTGTTACTGGGTCAGTCCATCACTGTTCCCAGCTCTTTCACTGGGTCTGTGCTTCACTGTTCCCAGCTCTGTCACTGGGTCAGTGCTTCACTGTTCCCAGCTCTGTCACTGGGTCAGTGCTTCACTGTTCCCAGTTCTGCCACTGGGTCAGTGCTTCACTGTTTCCAGCTCTGTCACTGGGTCAGTGCTTCACTGTTCCCAGCTCTGTCACTGGGTCTGTGCTTCACTGTTCCCAGCTCTGTCACTGGGTCTGTGCTTCACTGTTCCCAGCTCTGTCACTGGGTCAGTGTTTCACTGTTCCCAGCTCTGCCACTGGGTCACTGCTTCACCGTTCCCATCTCTGTCACTGGGTTGCTGCTTCACTGTCCCAGCTGTGTCACTAGCCCCTGCTTCACTGTTCACAGCTCTGTCACTGGGTCATTACTTCACTGTTTCCAGCTCTGTCACAGGGTCAGTGCTTCACTGTTCCCAGCTCTGTCACTGCGTCACTGCTTCACTGTTTCCAGCTCTGTCACTGGGTCTGTGCTTCACTGTTCCCATGTCTGTCACTGGGTCAGTGCTTCACTGTTCCCAGCTCTGCCACTGGGTCATTTCTTCACTGTGCCCAGCTCTGCCACCAGGTCACTGATTCACTCTCCCACCTCTGCCACTGGGTCACTGCTTCACTGTTTTCAGCTTTATCACTGGGTCAGTGATTCACTGTTCCCAGCTCTGTCACAGGGTCAGTGCTTCACTGTTTCCAGCACTGTCACTGGGTCAGTGCTTCACTGTTCCCTGCTCTGCCACTGGGTCACTGCTTCACTGTTCCCAGCTCTGTCACAGGGTCATTTCTTCACTGTTCCCAGCTCTGTCACTGGGTCAGTGCTTCACTGTTCCCAGTTCTGTCACTGGGCTGCTCCTTCACTGTCCCTGCTCTGTCACTGTTTCAGTGCTTCACTGTTCCCGGCTCCATCACTGGTTTACTGCTTCACTGTTCCCAGCTATGACAAAGGGTCAGTGCTTCACTGTTCCCAGCTCTGTCACTGGTTCACTGCTTCACTGTTCCCAGCTCTGTCACTGGGTCAGTGCTTCACTGTTCCCAGCTCTGTCACCTGTTCACTGCTTCACTGTTCCCAGCTCTGTCAAAGGGTCAGTGCTTCACTGTTACCAGCTCTGTCACTGGGTCAGTGATTCACTGTTCCCAGCTCTGTCACTGGGTCTGTGCTTCACTGTTCCCAGCACTGTCACTGGGTCTGTGCTTCACTGTTCCCAGATCTGTCACAGGGTCAGTGCTTCACTCTCCCAGCTCTTCCAGTGTGACACTGCTTCACTGTTCCCAACTCTGCCACTGGTCACTGCTTCACTGTTTCCAGCTCTGTCACTGGGTCAGTGCTTCACTGTTCCCAGCTCTATCACTGGGTCACTGCTTCACTGTTCCCAGCTCTGTCACTGGGTCACTGCTTCACTGTTCCCAGCTCTGTCACTGGTCACTGTTCCCAGTTCTGTCACTGGGTCAGTGCTTCACTGTTCCCAGCTCTGTCACTGGGTCACTGCTTCACTGTTCCCAGCTCTGCCACTGAGTCAGTGCTTCACTGTTCCCAGCTCGGTCACTGCTTCATTGTTCCCAGCGCTGTCACTGTGTCAGGCCTTCACTGTTTACAGCTCTGTCACTGGGTCACAGCTTCACTGTTCCCATCTCTGCCACCAGGTCACTGCATCACTGTTCCCAGATCTGACTCTGGGTCAGTTGTTCACTCTTTCCAGTTCTGTCACTGGATCAGTATTTCACTGTTCCCAGTTCTGTCACTGGGTCAGTGCTTCACTGTTCCCAGCTCTGTCACTGGGTCAGTGCTTCACTGTTCCCAGCTCTGTCACTGAGTCACTGCTTCACTGTTCCCAGCTGTGTCACTGGGTCAGTGCTTCACTGTTCCCAGCTCTGCCACTGGGTCACTGCTTCACCGTTCCCATCTCTGTCACTGGGTTGCTGCTTCACTGTCCCAGCTGTGTCACTAGCCCCTGCTTCACTGTTCACAGCTCTGTCACTGGGTCATTACTTCACTGTTTCCAGCTCTGTCACAGGGTCAGTGCTTCACTGTTCCCAGCTCTGCCACTGCGTCACTGCTTCACTGTTTCCAGCTCTGTCACTGGGTCTGTGCTTCACTGTTCCCATGTCTGTCACTGGGTCAGTGCTTCACTGTTCCCAGCTCTGCCACTGGGTCATTTCTTCACTGTGCCCAGCTCTGCCACCAGGTCACTGATTCACTGTCCCACCTCTGCCACTGGGTCACTGCTTCACTGTTTTCAGCTCTATCACTGGGTCAGTGATTCACTGTTCCCAGCTCTGTCACTGGGTCAGTGCTTCACTGTTCCCTGCTCTGCCACTGGGTCACTGCTTCACTGTTCCCAGCTCTGTCACAGGGTCATTTCTTCACTGTTCCCAGCTCTGTCACTGGGTCAGTGCTTCACTGTTCCCAGTTCTGTCACTGGGCTGCTCCTTCACTGTCCCTGCTCTGTCACTGTTGCAGTGCTTCACTGTTCCCGGCTCCATCACTGGTTTACTGCTTCACTGTTCCCAGCTATGACAAAGGGTCAGTGCTTCACTGTTCCCAGCTCTGTCACTGGTTCACTGCTTCACTGTTCCCAGCTCTGTCACAGGGTCAGTGCTTCACTGTTCCCAGCTCTGTCACCTGTTCACTGCTTCACTGTTCCCAGCTCTGTCAAAGGGTCAGTGCTTCACTGTTACCAGCTCTGTCACTGGGTCAGTGCTTCACTGTTCCCAGCTCTGTCACTGGGTCTGTGCTTCACTGTTCCCAGCACTGTCACTGGGTCTGTGCTTCACTGTTCCCAGATCTGTCACAGGGTCAGTGCTTCACTCTCCCAGCTCTTCCAGTGTGACACTGCTTCACTGTTCCCAACTCTGCCACTGGTCACTGCTTCACTGTTTCCAGCTCTGTCACTGGGTCACTGCTTCACTGTTCCCAGCTCTGTCACTGGTCACTGTTCCCAGTTCTGTCACTGGGTCAGTGCTTCACTGTTCCCAGCTCTGTCACTGGGTCACTGCTTCACTGTTCCCAGCTCTGCCACTGAGTCAGTGCTTCACTGTTCCCAGCTCGGTCACTGCTTCATTGTTCCCAGCGCTGTCACTGTGTCAGGCCTTCACTGTTTACAGCTCTGTCACTGGGTCACAGCTTCACTGTTCCCATCTCTGCCACCAGGTCACTGCATCACTGTTCCCAGATCTGACTCTGGGTCAGTTGTTCACTCTTTCCAGTTCTGTCACTGGATCAGTATTTCACTGTTCCCAGTTCTGTCACTGGGTCACTGCTTCACTGTTCCCAGCTCTGCCACTGGGTCGTTTCTTCACTGTTCCCAGCTCTGTCACTGGGTCAGTGCTTCACCGTTCCCAGGTCTGTCACTGGGTTGCTGCTTCACTTTCCCAGCTGTGTCACTAGCCCCTGCTTCACTGTTCACAGCTCTGTCACTGGGTCATTACTTCACTGTTTCCAGCTCTGTCACAGGGTCAGTGCTTCACTGTTCCCAGCTCTGTCACTGCGTCACTGCTTCGCTGTTTCCAGCTCTGTCACTGGGTCTGTGCTTCACTGTTCCCATGTCTGTCACTGGGTCAGTGCTTCACTGTTCCCAGCTCTGCCACTGGGTCATTTCTTCACTGTGCCCAGCTCTGCCACCAGGTCACTGATTCACTCTCCCACCTCTGCCACTGGGTCACTGCTTCACTGTTTTCAGCTCTATCACTGGGTCAGTGATTCACTGTTCCCAGCTCTGTCACAGGGTCAGTGCTTCACTGTTTCCAGCACTGTCACTGGGTCAGTGCTTCACTGTTCCCTGCTCTGCCACTGGGTCACTGCTTCACTGTTCCCAGCTCTGTCACAGGGTCATTTCTTCACTGTTCCCAGCTCTGTCACTGGGTCAGTGCTTCACTGTTCCCAGTTCTGTCACTGGGCTGCTCCTTCACTGTCCCTGCTCTGTCACTGTTTCAGTGCTTCACTGTTCCCGGCTCCATCACTGGTTTACTGCTTCACTGTTCCCAGCTATGACAAAGGGTCAGTGCTTCACTGTTCCCAGCTCTGTCACTGGTTCACTGCTTCACTGTTCCCAGCTCTGTCACAGGGTCAGTGCTTCACTGTTCCCAGCTCTGTCACCTGTTCACTGCTTCACTGTTCCCAGCTCTGTCAAAGGGTCAGTGCTTCACTGTTACCAGCTCTGTCACTGGGTCAGTGCTTCACTGTTCCCAGCTCTGTCACTGGGTCTGTGCTTCACTGTTCCCAGCACTGTCACTGGGTCTGTGCTTCACTGTTCCCAGATCTGTCACAGGGTCAGTGCTTCACTCTCCCAGCTCTTCCAGTGTGACACTGCTTCACTGTTCCCAACTCTGCCACTGGTCACTGCTTCACTGTTTCCAGCTCTGTCACTGGGTCAGTGCTTCACTGTTCCCAGCTCTGTCACTGGGTCACTGCTTCACTGTTCCCAGCTCTGTCACTGGGTCACTGTTCCCAGTTCTGTCATTGGGTCAGTGCTTCACTGTTCCCAGCTCTGTCACTGGGTCACTGCTTCACTGTTCCCAGCTCTGCCACTGAGTCAGTGCTTCACTGTTCCCAGCTCGGTCACTGCTTCATTGTTCCCAGCGCTGTCACTGTGTCAGGCCTTCACTGTTTACAGCTCTGTCACTGGGTCACAGCTTCACTGTTCCCATCTCTGCCACCAGGTCACTGCATCACTGTTCCCAGCTCTGTCACTGGGTCATTGCTTCACTGTTCCCAGCTCTGTCACTGGGTCACTGCTTCACTGTTCCCAGCTCTGTAACTGGGTCAGTGCTTCACTGTTCCCTGCTCCGTCACTGGGTCACTGCTTCACTGTTCCCATCTCTGTCACTGTGTCACTGCTTCACTGTTCCCAGCTCTGCCACTGGGTCATTTCTTCACTGTTCCCGGCTGTGTCACCGCGTCAGTGCTTCACTGTTCCCAGCTCTGTCACTGGGTCATTGCTTCACTGTTCCCAGCTCTGTCACTGTGTCAGTGCTTCACTGTTTACAGCTCTGTCACTGGGTCATTGCTTCACTGTTCCCATCTCTGCCACCAGGTCACTGCATCACTGTTCCCAGATCTGACTCTGGGTCAGTTGTTCACTCTTTCCAGTTCTGTCACTGGATCAGTATTTCACTGTTCCCAGTTCTGTCACTGGGTCACTGCTTCACTGTTCCCAGCTCTGCCACTGGGTCATTTCTTCACTGTTCCCAGCTCTGTCACTGGGTCAGTGCTTCACCGTTCCCAGGTCTGTCACTGGGTCAATGCTTCACTGTTCCCAGCTCGGTCACTGGGTCATTGCTTCACTGTTCCCAGCTCTGTCACTGGGTCAGTGCTTCACTGTTCCAAGCTCTGTCACAGGGTCAGTGTTTCACTGTTCCCAGCTCTGTCACTGGGTCAGTTCTTCACTGTTCCCAGCGCTGTCACCGCCTCAGTTTTTCACTGTTCCCAGTTCTGTCCTTGGGTCACTGCTTCACTGTTCCCAGCTCTGTCACTGGGTCAGTCCTTCACTGTTCCCAGCTCTGCCACTGGGTCACTGCTTCACCGTTCCCAGCTCTGTCACTGTGTCACTGCTTCACTGTCCCAGCTGTGTCACTAGCCCCTGCTTCACTGTCCCAGCTGTGTCACTAGCCCCTGCTTCACTGTTCCCAGTTCTGTCACTGGGTCACTGCTTCACTGTTCCCAGCTCTGCCACTGGGTCGTTTCTTCACTGTTCCCAGCTCTGTCACTGGGTCAGTGCTTCACCGTTCCCAGGTCTGTCACTGGGTCATTGCTTCACTGTTCCCAGCTCTGTCACTGGGTCAGTGCTTCACTGTTCCCAGCTCTGTCACTGGGTCAGTGCTTCACTGTTCCCAGCTCTGTCACTGGGTCTGTGCTTCACTGTTCCCAGCTCTGTAACTGGGTCAGTGCTTCACTGTTCCCAGCTCTGTCACTGGGTCATTGCTTCACTGTTCCCTGCTCCGTCACTGGGTCACTGCTTCACTGTTCCCAGCTCTGCCACTGGGTCGTTTCTTCACTGTTCCCAGCTGTGTCACCGCGTCAGTGCTTCACTGTTCCCAGTTCTGTCACTGGGTCAGTGCTTCACTGTCCCAGCTCTGTCACTAGCCCCTGCTTCACTGTTCACAGCTCTGTCACTGGGTCATTACTTCACTGTTTCCAGCTCTGTCACAGGGTCACTGCTTCACTGTTCCCAGCTCGGTCACTGCTTCATTGTTCCCAGCGCTGTCACTGTGTCAGTGCTTCACTGTTTACAGCTCTGTCACTGGGTCATTGCTTCACTGTTCCCATCTCTGCCACCAGGTCACTGCATCACTGTTCCCAGATCTGACTCTGGGTCAGTTGTTCACTCTTTCCAGTTCTGTCACTGGATCAGTATTTCACTGTTCCCAGTTCTGTCACTGGGTCACTGCTTCACTGTTCCCAGCTCTGCCACTGGGTCATTGCTTCACTGTTCCCAGCTCTGTCACTGTGTCAGTGCTTCACTGTTCCCAGCTCTGTCACTGGGTCAGTGCTTCACTGTTCCCAGCTCTGTCACTGGGTCAGTGTTTCACTGTTCCCAGCTCTGTCACTGGGTCGGTGCTTCACTGTTCCCAGCTCTGTCACTGGGTCTGTGCTTCACTGTTCCCAGTTCTGCCACTGGGTCAGTTCTTCACTGTTCCCAGCGCTGTCACCGCCTCAGTGCTTCACTGTTCCCAGTTCTGTCCTTGGGTCACTGCTTCACTGTTCCCAGCTCTGTCACTGGGTCAGTCCTTCACTGTTCCCAGCTCTGCCACTGGGTCACTGCTTCACCGTTCCCAGCTCTGTCACTGGGTTGCTGCTTCACTGTCCCAGCTGTGTCACTAGCCCCTGCTTCACTGTTCACAGCTCTGTCACTGGGTCATTGCTTCACTGTTCCCTGCTCCGTCACTGGGTCACTGCTTCACTGTTCCCAGCTCTGCCACTAGGTCGTTTCTTCACTGTTCCCAGCTCTGTCACCGCGTCAGTGCTTCACTGTTCCCAGTTCTGTCACTGGGTCACTGCTTTACTGTTCCCAGCTCTGTCACTGGGTCAGTGCTTCACTGTTCCCAGCTCTGTCACTGGGTCAGTGCTTCACTGTTCCAAGCTCTGTCACAGGGTCAGTGTTTCACTGTTCCCAGCTCTGTCACTGGGTCAGTTCTTCACTGTTCCCAGCGCTGTCACCGCCTCAGTTTTTCACTGTTCCCAGTTCTGTCCTTGGGTCACTGCTTCACTGTTCCCAGCTCTGTCACTGGGTCAGTCCTTCACTGTTCCCAGCTCTGCCACTGGGTCACTGCTTCACCGTTCCCAGCTCTGTCACTGTGTCACTGCTTCACTGTCCCAGCTGTGTCACTAGCCCCTGCTTCACTGTTCCCAGCTCTGTCACTGGGTCACTGCTTCACTGTTCCCAGCTCTGCCACTGAGTCAGTGCTTCCCTGTCCCCAGCTCTGTCACTGGGTCACTGCTTCACTGTTCCTAGCTCTGCCACTGGGTCAGTGCTTCACTGTTCCCAGCTCGGTCACTGCTTCATTGTTCCCAGCGCTGTCACTGTGTCAGGCCTTCACTGTTTACAGCTCTGTCACTGGGTCACAGCTTCACTGTTCCCATCTCTGCCACCAGGTCACTGCATCACTGTTCCCAGATCTGACTCTGGGTCAGTTGTTCACTCTTTCCAGTTCTGTCACTGGATCAGTATTTCACTGTTCCCAGTTCTGTCACTGGGTCACTGCTTCACTGTTCCCAGCTCTGCCACTGGGTCGTTTCTTCACTGTTCCCAGCTCTGTCACTGGGTCAGTGCTTCACCGTTCCCAGGTCTGTCACTGGGTCATTGCTTCACTGTTCCCAGCTCTGTCACTGGGTCAGTGCTTCACTGTTCCCAGCTCTGTCACTGGGTCAGTGCTTCACTGTTCCCAGCTCTGTCACTGGGTCTGTGCTTCACTGTTCCCAGCTCTGTAACTGGGTCAGTGCTTCACTGTTCCCAGCTCTGTCACTGGGTCATTGCTTCACTGTTCCCTGCTCCGTCACTGGGTCACTGCTTCACTGTTCCCAGCTCTGCCACTGGGTCGTTTCTTCACTGTTCCCAGCTGTGTCACCGCGTCAGTGCTTCACTGTTCCCAGTTCTGTCACTGGGTCAGTGCTTCACTGTCCCAGCTCTGTCACTAGCCCCTGCTTCACTGTTCACAGCTCTGTCACTGGGTCATTACTTCACTGTTTCCAGCTCTGTCACAGGGTCACTGCTTCACTGTTCCCAGCTCGGTCACTGCTTCATTGTTCCCAGCGCTGTCACTGTGTCAGTGCTTCACTGTTTACAGCTCTGTCACTGGGTCATTGCTTCACTGTTCCCATCTCTGCCACCAGGTCACTGCATCACTGTTCCCAGATCTGACTCTGGGTCAGTTGTTCACTCTTTCCAGTTCTGTCACTGGATCAGTATTTCACTGTTCCCAGTTCTGTCACTGGGTCACTGCTTCACTGTTCCCAGCTCTGCCACTGGGTCATTGCTTCACTGTTCCCAGCTCTGTCACTGTGTCAGTGCTTCACTGTTCCCAGCTCTGTCACTGGGTCAGTGCTTCACTGTTCCCAGCTCTGTCACTGGGTCAGTGATTCACTGTTCCCAGCTCTGTCACTGGGTCGGTGCTTCACTGTTCCCAGCTCTGTCACTGGGTCTGTGCTTCACTGTTCCCAGTTCTGCCACTGGGTCAGTTCTTCACTGTTCCCAGCGCTGTCACCGCCTCAGTGCTTCACTGTTCCCAGTTCTGTCCTTGGGTCACTGCTTCACTGTTCCCAGCTCTGTCACTGGGTCAGTCCTTCACTGTTCCCAGCTCTGCCACTGGGTCACTGCTTCACCGTTCCCAGCTCTGTCACTGGGTTGCTGCTTCACTGTCCCAGCTGTGTCACTAGCCCCTGCTTCACTGTTCACAGCTCTGTCACTGGGTCATTGCTTCACTGTTCCCTGCTCCGTCACTGGGTCACTGCTTCACTGTTCCCAGCTCTGCCACTAGGTCGTTTCTTCACTGTTCCCAGCTCTGTCACCGCGTCAGTGCTTCACTGTTCCCAGTTCTGTCACTGGGTCACTGCTTTACTGTTCCCAGCTCTGTCACTGGGTCAGTGCTTCACTGTTCCCAGCTCTGCCACTGGGTCACTGCTTCACCGTTCCCAGCTCTGTCACTGGGTTGCTGCTTCACTGTCCCAGCTCTGTCACTAGCCCCTGCTTCACTGTTTCCAGCTCTGTCACTGGGTCATTACATCACTGTTTCCAGCTCTGTAACAGGGTCAGTGCTTCACTGTTCCCAGCTCTGTCACTGCATCACTGCTTCACTGTTTCCAGCTCTGTCACTGGGTAAGTGCTTCACTGTTCCCAGCTCTGTCACTGGGTCAGTGCTTCACTGTTCCCAGCTCTGTCACTGGGTCAGTGATTCACTGTTTTCAGCTCTATCACTGGGTCAGTGATTCACTGTTCCCAGCTCTGTCACTGGGTCAGTGCTTCACTGTTTCCAGCTCTGTCACTGGATCAGTGCTTCACTGTTCCCAACTCTGCCACTGGGTCACTGCTTCACTGTTCCCAGCTCTGTCACAGGGTCATTTCTTCACTGTTCCCAGCTCTGTCACTGGATCAGTGCTTCACTGTTCCCAGTTTTGTCACTGGGCTGTTCCTTCAATGTTCCTGCTCTGTCACTGTGTCAGTGCTTCACTGTTCCCAGCTCCATCATTGGTTTACTGCTTCACTGTTCCCAGGTCTGTCACTGGGTCATTGCTTCACTATTCCCAGCTCTGTCACTGGGTCATTGCTTCACTGTGAACAGCTCTGTCACTGGGTCATAGCTTCACTGTCCCAGCTCTTCCACTGGGTCTCTTCTTCACTGTTTCCAGCTCTGTCACAGTGTCAGTGCTTGACTGTTCCCAGCTCTGTCACTGGGTCACTGCTTCACTGTTCCCTGCTCTGCCACTGGGTCACTGCTTCACTGTTCCCAGCTCTGTCACAGGGTCATTTCTTCACTGTTCCCAGCTCTGTCACTGGGTCAGTGCTTCACTGTTCCCAGTTCTGTCACTGGGCTGCTCCTTCACTGTCCCTGCTCTGTCACTGTTTCAGTGCTTCACTGTTCCCGGCTCCATCACTGGTTTACTGCTTCACTGTTCCCAGCTATGACAAAGGGTCAGTGCTTCACTGTTCCCAGCTCTGTCACTGGTTCACTGCTTCACTGTTCCCAGCTCTGTCACTGGGTCAGTGCTTCACTGTTCCCAGCTCTGTCACCTGTTCACTGCTTCACTGTTCCCAGCTCTGTCAAAGGGTCAGTGCTTCACTGTTACCAGCTCTGTCACTGTGTCAGTGCTTCACTGTTCCCAGCTCTGTCACTGGGCTTGTGCTTCACTGTTCCCAGCACTGTCACTGGGTCTGTGCTTCACTGTTCCCAGATCTGTCACAGGGTCAGTGCTTCACTCTCCCAGCTCTTCCAGTGTGACACTGCTTCACTGTTCCCAACTCTGCCACTGGTCACTGCTTCACTGTTTCCAGCTCTGTCACTGGGTCAGTGCTTCACTGTTCCCAGCTCTATCACTGGGTCACTGCTTCACTGTTCCCAACTCTGTCACTGGGTCACTGCTTCACGGTTCCCAGCTCTGTCACTGGTCACTGTTCCCAGTTCTGTCACTGGGTCAGTGCTTCACTGTTCCCAGCTCTGTCACTGGGTCACTGCTTCACTGTTCCCAGCTCTGCCACTGAGTCAGTGCTTCACTGTTCCCAGCTCGGTCACTGCTTCATTGTTCCCAGCGCTGTCACTGTGTCAGGCCTTCACTGTTTACAGCTCTGTCACTGGGTCACAGCTTCACTGTTCCCATCTCTGCCACCAGGTCACTGCATCACTGTTCCCAGATCTGACTCTGGGTCAGTTGTTCACTCTTTCCAGTTCTGTCACTGGATCAGTATTTCACTGTTCCCAGTTCTGTCACTGGGTCACTGCTTCACTGTTCCCAGCTCTGCCACTGGGTCGTTTCTTCACTGTTCCCAGCTCTGTCACTGGGTCAGTGCTTCACCGTTCCCAGGTCTGTCACTGGGTCATTGCTTCACTGTTCCCAGTTCTGTCACTGGGTCAGTGCTTCACTGTTCCCAGCTCTGTCACTGGGTCAGTGCTTCACTGTTCCCAGCTCTGTCACTGGGTCAGTGCTTCACTGTTCCCAGCTCTGTCACTGGGTCAGTGCTTCACTGTTCCCAGCTCTGTCACTGGGTCATTGCTTCACTGTTCCCTGTTCCGTCACTGGGTCACTGCTTCACTGTTCCCAGCTCTGCCACTGGGTCGTTTCTTCACTGTTCCCAGCTGTGTCACCGCGTCAGTGCTTCACTGTTCCCAGTTCTGTCACTGGGTCACTGCTTCACCGTTCCCAGCTCTGTCACTGGGTTGCTGCTTCACTGTCCCAGCTCTGTCACTAGCCCCTGCTTCACTGTTCACAGCTCTGCCACTGGGTCATTACTTCACTGTTTACAGCTCTGTCACTGGGTCATTGCTTCACTGTTCCCATCTCTGCCACCAGGTCACTGCATCACTGTTCCCAGATCTGACTCTGGGTCAGTTGTTCACTCTTTCCAGTTCTGTCACTGGATCAGTATTTCACTGTTCCCAGTTCTGTCACTGGGTCACTGCTTCACTGTTCCCAGCTCTGCCACTGGGTCATTTCTTCACTGTTCCCAGCTCTGTCACTGGGTCAGTGCTTCACTGTTCCCAGCTCTGTCACTGGGTCAGGACTTCACTGTTCCCAGCTCTGTCACTGGGTCAGTGCTTCACTGTTTACAGCTCTGTCACTGGGTCAGTGCTTCACTGTTCCCAGCTCTGTCACTGGGTCAGTGTTTCACTGTTCCCAGCTCTGTCACTGGGTCGGTGCTTCACTGTTCCCAGCTCTGTCACTGGGTCTGTGCTTCACTGTTCCCAGTTCTGCCACTGGGTCAGTGCTTCACTGTTCCCAGCGCTGTCACCGCCTCAGTGCTTCACTGTTCCCAGTTCTGTCACTGGGTCAGGACTTCACTGTTCCCAGCTCTGTCACTGGGTCATTGCTTCACTGTTCCCAGCTCTGTCACTGGGTCACTGCTTCACTGTTCCCAGCTGTGTCACTGGGTCAGTGCTTCACTGTTCCCAGCTCTGTCACTGGGTCATTGCTTCACTGTTCCCTGCTCCGTCACTGGGTCACTGCTTCACTGTTCCCAGCTCTGCCACTAGGTCGTTTCTTCACTGTTCCCAGCTCTGTCACCGCGTCAGTGCTTCACTGTTCCCAGTTCTGTCACTGGGTCACTGCTTCACTGTTCCCAGCTCTGTCACTGGGTCAGTGCTTCACTGTTCCCAGCTCTGCCACTGGGTCACTGCTTCACCATTCCCATCTCTGTCACTGGGTTGCTGCTTCACTGTCCCAGCTCTGTCACTAGCCCCTGCTTCACTGTTTCCAGCTCTGTCACTGGGTCATTACGTCACTGTTTCCAGCTCTGTAACAGGGTCAGTGCTTCACTGTTCCCAGCTCTGTCACTGCGTCACTGCTTCACTGTTTCCAGCTCTGTCACTGGGTAAGTGCTTCACTGTTCCCAGCTCTGTCACTGGGTCAGTGCTTCACTGTTCCCAGCTCTGTCACTGGGTCAGTGCTTCACTGTTTTCAGCTCTATCACTGGGTCAGTGATTCACTGTTCCCAGCTCTGTCACTGGGTCAGTGCTTCACTGTTTCCAGCTCTGTCACTGGATCAGTGCTTCACTGTTCCCAACTCTGCCACTGGGTCACTGCTTCACTGTTCCCAGCTCTGTCACAGGTTCATTTCTTCACTGTTCCCAGCTCTGTCACTGGATCAGTGCTTCACTGTTCCCAGTTCTGTCACTGGGCTGCTCCTTCAATGTCCCTGCTCTGTCACTGTGTCAGTGCTTCACTGTTCCCAGCTCCATCACTGGTTTACTGCTTCACTGTTCCCAGGTCTGTCACTGGGCCATTGCTTCACTATTCCCAGCTCTGTCACTGGGTCATTGCTTCACTGTTAACAGCTCTGTCACTGGGTCATAGCTTCACTGTCCCAGCTCTTCCACTGGGTCTCTTCTTCACTGTTTCCAGCTCTGTCACAGTGTCAGTGCTTGACTGTTCCCAGCTCTGTCACTGGGTCACTGCTTCACTGTTTCCAGCTCTGTCACTGGGTCAGTGCTTCACTGTTTACAGCTCTGTCACTGGGTCAGTGCTTCACTGTTCCCAGCTCTGTCACTGGGTCAGTGTTTCACTGTTCCCAGCTCTGTCACTGGGTCGGTGCTTCACTGTTCCCAGCTCTGTCACTGGGTCTGTGCTTCACTGTTCCCAGTTCTGCCACTGGGTCAGTGCTTCACTGTTCCCAGCGCTGTCACCGCCTCAGTGCTTCACTGTTCCCAGTTCTGTCACTGGGTCAGGACTTCACTGTTCCCAGCTCTGTCACTGGGTCATTGCTTCACTGTTCCCAGCTCTGTCACTGGGTCACTGCTTCACTGTTCCCAGCTGTGTCACTGGGTCAGTGCTTCACTGTTCCCAGCTCTGTCACTGGGTCATTGCTTCACTGTTCCCTGCTCCGTCACTGGGTCACTGCTTCACCTTTCCCAGCTCTGCCACTAGGTCGTTTCTTCACTGTTCCCAGCTCTGTCACCGCGTCAGTGCTTCACTGTTCCCAGTTCTGTCACTGGGTCACTGCTTCACTGTTCCCAGCTCTGTCACTGGGTCAGTGCTTCACTGTTCCCAGCTCTGCCACTGGGTCACTGCTTCACCATTCCCATCTCTGTCACTGGGTTGCTGCTTCACTGTCCCAGCTCTGTCACTAGCCCCTGCTTCACTGTTTCCAGCTCTGTCACTGGGTCATTACGTCACTGTTTCCAGCTCTGTAACAGGGTCAGTGCTTCACTGTTCCCAGCTCTGTCACTGCGTCACTGCTTCACTGTTTCCAGCTCTGTCACTGGGTAAGTGCTTCACTGTTCCCAGCTCTGTCACTGGGTCAGTGCTTCACTGTTCCCAGCTCTGTCACTGGGTCAGTGCTTCACTGTTTTCAGCTCTATCACTGGGTCAGTGATTCACTGTTCCCAGCTCTGTCACTGGGTCAGTGCTTCACTGTTTCCAGCTCTGTCACTGGATCAGTGCTTCACTGTTCCCAACTCTGCCACTGGGTCACTGCTTCACTGTTCCCAGCTCTGTCACAGGTTCATTTCTTCACTGTTCCCAGCTCTGTCACTGGATCAGTGCTTCACTGTTCCCAGTTCTGTCACTGGGCTGCTCCTTCAATGTCCCTGCTCTGTCACTGTGTCAGTGCTTCACTGTTCCCAGCTCCATCACTGGTTTACTGCTTCACTGTTCTCAGGTCTGTCACTGGGCCATTGCTTCACTATTCCCAGCTCTGTCACTGGGTCATTGCTTCACTGTTAACAGCTCTGTCACTGGGTCATAGCTTCACTGTCCCAGCTCTTCCACTGGGTCTCTTCTTCACTGTTTCCAGCTCTGTCACAGTGTCAGTGCTTGACTGTTCCCAGCTCTGTCACTGGGTCACTGCTTCACTGTTTCCAGCTCTGTCACTGGGTCAGTGCTTCACTGTTCCCAGCTCTGCCACTGGGTCAGTGCTTCACTGTTCCCAGCTCTGCCACTGGGTCACTGCTTCACCGTTCCCAGTTCTGTTACTGGGTCTCTGCTTCACTCTCCCAGCTCTGTCACTGGCCCCTGCTTCACTGTTCCCAGCTCTGTCACAGGGTCACTGCCTCACTGCCCTGTGCTGCCATTGGGTCAGTGCTTCACTGTTCCAAGCTCGGTCACTGCTTCACTGTTCCCAGCTCTTCTTCTGGGTCACTGCTTCACTGTTCCCAGCTCTTCCACTGGGTCACTGCTTCACTGTTCCCAGCTCTGCCATTGGGTCACTGCATCACTGCTGTCTGCTGCCACTGGTCACTGCTTCACTGTTCCCAGCTCTGTCACTGGGTCACTGCTTCACTGTTCCCAACTCTTTCACTGGGTCACTGCTTCACTGTTCCCAGCTCTGTCACTGGGTCACTGTTTCACTGTTTCCAGTTCTGTCACTGGGTCAGTGCTTCCCTGTTCCCAGCTCTGTCACTGGGTCACTGCTTCACCTTTCCCAGCTCTGTCACTGGTCACTGCTTCACTGTTCCCAGCTCTGCCACTGGGTCACTGCTTCACTGTTCCCAGCTCTTCCCCTGGGTCACTGCTTCACTGCCATGTGCTGCCACTGGTCACTGCTTCACTGTTCCCAGCTCTGCCACTGGGTCACTGCTTCACTGTTCCCAGCTCTTCCACTGGGTCACTGCTTCACTGCCATGTGCTGCCACTGGTCAGTGCTTCACTGTTCCCAGCTCTGCCACTGGTCAGTGCTTTACTGTTCCCAGCTCTGTCACTGGGTCATTGCTTCACTGTTCCCAGCTCTGTCACTGGGTCACTGCTTCACTGTTCCCAGCTCTGTCACTGGGTCACTGCTTCACTGTTCCCATCTCTGTCACTGGGTCACTGTTATACTGTTCCCAGTTCTGTCACTGGGTCCGTGCATCAGTGTTCCCAGCTCTGTCACTGGGTCACTGCTTCACTGTTCCCAGCTCTGCCTTTGGGTCAGTGCTTCACTGTTCCCAGTTCTGCCACTGGTCAGTGCTTTACTGTTCCCAGCTCTGTCACTGGGTCATTGCTTCACTGTTCCCAGCCCTGTCACTGGGTCACTGCTTCACTATTCCCAGCTCTGTCACTGGGTCACTGCTTCACTGTTCCCATCTCTGTCACTGGGTCACTGTTTTACTGTTCCCAGTTCTGTCACTGGGTCCGTGCATCAGTGTTCCCAGCTCTGTCACTGGGTCACTGCTTCACTGTTCCCTGCTCTGCCACTGGGTCAGTGCTTCACTGTTCCCAGCTCTTCCACTGGGTCACCGCTTCACTGTTCCCCACTCGGTCACTGCTTCACTGTTCCCAGCTCTTCCCCTGGGTCACTGCTTCACTGCCATGTGCTGCCACTGGTCACTGCTTCACTGTTCCCAGCTCTGCCACTGGGTCACTGCTTCACTGTTCCCAGCTCTTCCACTGGGTCACTGCTTCACTGCCATGTGCTGCCACTGGTCAGTGCTTCACTGTTCCCAGCTCTGCCACTGGTCAGTGCTTTACTGTTCCCAGCTCTGTCGCTGGGTCATTGCTTCACTGTTCCCAGCTCTGTCACTGGGTCACTGCTTCACTGTTCCCAGCTCTGTCACTGGGTCACTGCTTCACTGTTCCCATCTCTGTCACTGGGTCACTGTTATACTGTTCCCAGTTCTGTCACTGGGTCCGTGCATCAGTGTTTCCAGCTCTGTCACTGGGTCACTGCTTCACTGTTCCCAGCTCTGCCTTTGGGTCAGTGCTTCACTGTTCCCAGTTCTGCCACTGGTCAGTGCTTTACTGTTCCCAGCTCTGTCACTGGGTCATTGCTTCACTGTTCCCAGCCCTGTCACTGGGTCACTGCTACACTATTCCCAGCTCTGTCACTGGGTCACTGCTTCACTGTTCCCATCTCTGTCACTGGGTCACTGTTTTACTGTTCCCAGTTCTGTCACTGGGTCCGTGCATCAGTGTTCCCAGCTCTGTCACTGGGTCACTGCTTCACTGTTCCCAGCTCTGCCACTGGGTCAGTGCTTCACTGTTCCCAGCTCTTCCACTGGGTCACCGCTTCACTGTTCCCATCTCTGTCACTGGGTCACTGTTTTACTGTTCCCAGTTCTGTCACTGGGTCCGTGCATCAGTGTTCCCAGCTCTGTCACTGGGTCACTGCTTCATTGTTCCCAGCTCTGTCACTGGGTCACTGCTTCACTGTTCCCAGCTCTGTCACTGGGTCAGTGCTTCACTGTTCCCAGCTCTGTCACTGGGTCAGTGCATCACTGTTCCCAGGTCTGTCTCTGGGTTATTGCATCACTGTTCCCAGCTCTGTCACTGGTCACTGCATCACTGTTCCCAGCTCTGTCACTGGTCACTGCTTCACTGTTCCCATCTCTGTCACAGGTTAACTGCTTCACTCTTCCCAACTCTGTCACTGGGTCACTGCTTCACTGTTCCCTGTTCTGTCACAGGGTCAGTGCTTCACTGTTCCCAGCTCTGTCACCGGGTCAGTGCTTCACTGTTCCCAGCTCTGTCACAGGGTCAGTGCTTCTCTGTTCCCAGCTCTGTCACTGGGTCACTGTTTTACTGTTCCCAGTTCTGTCACTGGGTCCGTGCATCAGTGTTCCCAGCTCTGTCACTGGGTCACTGCTTCACTGTTCCCAGCTCTGCCACTGGGTCAGTGCTTCACTGTTCCCAGCTCTTCCACTGGGTCACCGCTTCACTGTTCTCATCTCTGTCACTGGGTCACTGTTTTACTGTTCCCAGTTCTGTCACTGGGTCCGTGCATCAGTGTTCCCAGCTCTGTCACTGGGTCACTGCTTCATTGTTCCCAGCTCTGTCACTGGGTCACTGCTTCACTGTTCCCAGCTCTGTCACTGGGTCAGTGCTTCACTGTTCCCAGCTCTGTCACTGGGTCAGTGCATCACTGTTCCCAGGTCTGTCTCTGGCTTATTGCATCACTGTTCCCAGCTCTGTCACTGGTCACTGCATCACTGTTCCCAGCTCTGTCACTGGTCACTGCTTCACTGTTCCCATCTCTGTCACAGGTTAACTGCTTCACTCTTCCCAACTCTGTCACTGGGTCACTGCTTCACTGTTCCCTGTTCTGTCACAGGGTCAGTGCTTCACTGTTCCCAGCTCTGTCACTGGGTCAGTGCTTCACTGTTCCCAGCTCTGTCACAGGGTCAGTGCTTCTCTGTTCCCAGCTCTGTCACTGGGTCACTGCTTCACTGTTCCCAGCTCTGTCACTGGGTCACTGCTTCACTCTTCCCAACTCTGTCACTGGTTCACTGCTTCATTGTTCCCTGCTCTGTCACAGGGTCAGTGCTTCTCTGTTCCCAGCTCTGTCACTGGGTCACTGTTTCACTGTTCCCAGCTCTGTCACAGGGTCAGTGCTTCACTGTTCCCAGCTCCATCACTGGTTCACTGCCTCACAGTTCCCAGCTCTGTCACACGGTCAGTGCTTCACTGTTTTCAGCTCTGTCACTGGGTCAGTGCTTCACTGTTTTCAGCTCTGTCACAGGGTCAGTGCTTCACTGTTCCCAGCACTGCCCCCCCGCCCACTGCGCCCCCCCCCCCTCCCCCTGCCGTCTGGTTCCTCCATTTCCCCCCTCACCTCCATTGCAACAGTAAGGGGGGGAGGGTGGGAGCAGATGTATGGAGAAAACCGGATGCTTGTGGTTGGTTGCGATGCCTTGCATGGCGTAATAGCCCAGGAGCTCTCATGATCCAGCCTTGAGTCTGAGGAATGGTCACACGGGTGAGATCAGGGCTGCCCTGTGAGCTGTGTCGGCAGCGTCAGTTGGAGGGACAGTCAACACTGAACCCCTGCCAGAATCCAGGCTCAGCAGGTTCCTCTTTTCCTCTATTGTTCTCTGGATGTGGGTGTCGCTGGCTGGGTCAACCTTTATTTCCCATCCTAATTGCCCTTGAGAAGGTGGTGGTGAGCTGCCTTCTTGAACCGCTGCAGTCCCTGTGGTGTAGGTACACCTACAGTGCTGTTAGGGGGGCGAGTTCCAGGATTTTGACCCAGCGACAGTGAATGAACGGTGATATATTTCCAAGTCAGGATGGTGAGTGACTTGGAGGGGAACTTCCAGGTGGTGGTGTTCCCCATGTGTCTGCTGCCTTGTCCTTCTAGTTGGTAGTGGTTGTGGGTTTGGAAGGTGCTGTCTAAGGAGCCTTGGTGAGTTGCTGCAGTGCATCTTGTAGATGGTACACACGCTGCTGCTACTGTGCGTCGGTGGTGGAGGGAGTGAATGTTTGTGGATGGGGTGCCAATCAAGCGGGGCTGCTTTGTCCTGGATGGTGTTGAGCTTCTTGAGTGTTGTGGGAGCTGCACTCATCCAGGCAAGTGGGGAGTATTCCATCACACTCCTGACTTGTGCCTTGTAGATGGTGGACAGGCTTTGGGGAGTCAGGAGGTGAGTTACTTGCCATTCCCAGTCTCTGACCCCCAGAGGACAATTCCTCTGCTCCATGGAAATGATTGGAAAGGAGAACAGGGAATCAGCCGGGGAGAGAGATTGGCTCGGGTAGAGTCTGGACCTTGATGCAAGGACATGTTGTGTGGAAGGGATCCGCTCTCCTCACTTGCTGCTTTTTCAATTTTACAATTGAAAAATGTCACCTAGCAGCAGAAACCCCGAGTATCGATCCTGATTCCACATGGTCCGGTCACCATGAACATTATCAGCTTATGGCCAAGGCTGAATAATCATCTGCAGGTCCTGGTGTCCAGGGGCAGGACCTGGGGTCCAGCGGCAGGACCTGGGGTCCAGGGGCAGGACCTGGGGTCCAGGGGCAAGACCTGGGGTCCAGGGGCAGGTCTCGGGGTCCAGGGGCAGGACCTGGGGTCCAGGGGCAGGACCTGGGGTCCAGGGGCAGGTCCCGGGGTCCAGCGGCAGGTCTCAGGGTCCAGGGGCAGGTCTCGGGGTCCAGGGGCAGGACCTGGGGTCCAGGGGCAGGTCTCGGGGTCCAGGGGCAGGTCTCAGGGCCCCAAGGCCGGACCTGGGGTCCAGGGGCAGGTCCTGGGGTCCAGGGGCAGGTCTCGGGGTCCAGGGGCAGGACCTGGGGTCCAGGGGTAGGTCTCGGGGTCCAGGGGCAGGTCCTGGGGTCCAGGGGCAGGTCTCGGGGTCCAGGGGCAGGTCTCGGGGTCCAGGGGCAGGACCTGGGGTCCAGGGGCAGGTCTCGGCGTCCAGGGGCAGGACCTGGGGTCCAGGGGCAGGACCTGGGGTCCAGGGGCAGGTCTCGGGGTCCAGGGGCAGGTCTCGGGGTCCAGGGGCAGGTCTCGGGGTCCAGGGGCAGGTCTCGGGGTCCAGGGGCAGGGTCTGGGGTCCAGGGGCAGGACCTGGGGTCCAGGGGCAGGACCCGGGGTCCAGGGGCAGGTCTCGGGGTCCAGGGGCAGGTCTCGGGGTCCAGGGGCAGGTCTCGGGGTCCAGGGGCAGGACCTGGGGTCCAGGGGCAGGTCTCGGGGTCCAGGGGCAGGTCTCAGGGCCCCAAGGCAGGACCTGGGGTCCAGGGGCAGGACCTGGGGTCCAGGGGCAGGTCTCGGGGTCCAGGGGCAGGTCCTGGGGTCCAGGGGCAGGTCTCGGGGTCCAGGGGCAGGACCTGTGGTCCAGGGGCAGGTCCCGGGGTCTAGGGGCAGGACCTGGGGTCCAGGGGCAGGACCTGGGGTCCAGGGGCAGGACCTGGGGTCCAGGGGCAGATCTCGCGGCCCAGGGGCAGGACCTGGGGTCCAGGGGCAGGATGTGGGGTCCAGGGGCAGGTCTCGGTGTCCAGGGGCAGGACCTGGGGTCCAGGGGCAGGTCTCGGGGTCCGGGGCAGGTCCCGTGGTCCAGGGGCAGGTCTCGGGGTCCAGGGGCAGGATCTGGGGTCCAGGGGCAGGTCTCGGGGTCCAGGGGCAGGACCTGGGGTCCAGGGGCAGGACCTGGTGTCCAGGGACAGGTCTCGGGGTCCAGGGGCAGGTCTCGGGGTCCAGGGGCAGGACCTGGGGTCCAGGGGCAGGACCTGGGGTCCAGGGGCAGGACCTGGGGTCCAGGGGCAGGTCTCGGTGTCCAGGGGCAGGTCTCGGGGTCCAGGGGCAGGACCTGGGGTCCAGGGGCAGGACCTGGGGTCCAGGGGCAGGTCTCTGGGTCCAGGGGCAGGACCTGGGGTCCAGGGGCATGTCTCGGGGTCCAGGGACAGGTCTCAGGGTCCAAGGACAGGCTGTGATTTCGTCTGCAGCCAAAACCCTGCATGTGAAACAGCCCCAGTGACTCGGATACTGGTGACACTTTGTGGGATTCCCCAAATGTAGTTTACCCTTCAGGACAGGGAGCTGGGCTCAGATCAGCTCCTCAAGTCATGTGGAAATCAACTGCAGAACCTTCGTGATGCGTGTGTGTGTCTCTGTGCATTGGGTGTGTGTGTTATAAAGATGTGTTCTATAGAATATTCATTTAAAATGTGATCAGCTGGACATGAATATATATATGTATGAAACTTTTTGAAAAGAACACTTCTAATATCTTTTAATAAGGACTCTGGCCTACAGCAGCTGTCTGGTTGCATTTGTGAAGGACATGGGCTGCTTTATGGTTACACAGTCAGGGGAGCTCTGAGGCATTGGCTAAGATAAGCCCAAAGTGAAACCAGAGAGAGGTTACCCAGCCCAGCATTTGGATGTAAAATATACTTGATTTTGAACTGAGTCAGAGACTAGCACGGGGACAACAGCTTTCCCCCCTTTCTCTAAAGCCTCTCATCAAAGCTGAACTGTTTGTGATTTGAAAACCTACCAGAAGACCTCATTGCTGCAAACCAAGAGATCTGCAAGGAGGATTCCAAATCAACGTCACTGTCTCCTAGAGAAATGAGAATCAACCAGCTCCGAGTGCAGAGCAACTGGTCCCAAGATCAAGCAGCTTCTGTGGAAAATGACCCTTCTGAAGTGAACAAGGATTGGACAATCCGTGAATTTTTTTTCCAATTCTTTTTTCCTTTTTAACTTCAAACTCTGTTATAACCAACCAATCAGTGGGACAAAGAGAGGAGTAAGTTCGCCCCTCCAAACCTGGTCATAATGTACTTGAGTAAGAGTGTGTATGTATGTGTACACATTATTATGCATGTCTCTGAATGTGTATTTGATTGTGGTGAGTGTCTTTGTTTATGTTAATGCACTGAGGGTGCTTGTGGGTGTGTCTGTGTGTTTATGAGCTCTGTGTTTAGTGGTGACTTGGGAATGTTAGTGTGTGTGCATTGTGAAATGTTTCTGTGTTTGTAGGTGTTTTTGACTGAGTGTTTGTAATTGTGTGTTTCCATTTGTTGCCATGCGTGGGGTTGATCAGCATGGTTTCTCAGAAAGATATACTAATTCTCAGTGTTACTGGAATTTATCATAAAATAGTGGCCTGTGTGTGTGACTTAATTGGATTAAAGGCATCTGGTTTGAAAGCTTTGATGTAAACATGCTAAACATGGGGGATGTTTAGAATATAAGGTGTAAAAGGATATTTGCATGTTTTAATAAACCAAACTAGATTGTTTTCAAAGGAGGGGTGAAATGTGTCACCTAGTCAGGTGGAGTTTAGAAACAGTGTGTTTAATTTTCCCAAAGGTTACTGGTAAAACTTAGGGCTATGAGAGATTTTTATTATCAGAAAGGTAAAGTCCAAAGACACAGTGAAACAATGGGAATTTGCTTTTCAAGGGGAAAATATGTATAAAGGAGCAAAGGCTGTGTGTAAGGGTAGGCATTTTTAAGGTCTAACAAGTGTGAAAAGTCTTCAGAATCTGTGCCTCAAGCTGCTGTTTTCAAAGAACTGAAGTTAAGGAAACTCACTTTGAATTTGATTGGTTCAGGTTATTGTGTGTCACCTTGCCTGACTCTTGTAAAATCTACATCTCTTACTGTTGCCTTAACAGAAGTATTACTGGGAGTCAGACTAAGTAGGGGATTTAGATGTAATTTGTACATCTAAGTATGAGTTTAAAATAATTTCTTACTAATAAGCGTTTAATGTAGTTTTGTAAAAACCTGTAAGACTTGATGGTCTTTATTACGTCTGAATTTAAGGCAGGCACCTCGAAATTTATACAAACTGCAAAACAGGTTGTGGCACTTGTCTCAAGTTTCCCTTTGGGAGTGAACAACTCGGCATTCACCATCGGCATGTGTGAGGTTAGTGTGAGTTGGGACTTTAAACTAATTAGTGGGGGGGGGGGTGGAAAGAGGGTTCAATTGAAGGGAAGTTTAAAAAATCAAAAAGAAGCGAGAGCAGAGGTGCAGGGTAATGAAGAGGTGAACGATAAAGTGTGATAGGAAGGGGCAAAAGAGTGCAGCAGAAATCAGAACCAGAATGAGTAACAATGATTAAAAAGTCAAAGCTTAAAGCTCTATCTGAATGAGTGCAGCATTTGTAACAAGATAGATGAGTTGACAGTGCAAATAGAAATAAATGAATATGATTTGATATTCCAGAGACGTGGTTGCAGGGTGACCGAGACTGGGAACTCAACTTTCAAGGGTACTTGACATTCCGGAAAAATAGGCAGAAAGGAAAAGGAGGTGGGGTAGCTTTGTTAATATAGGAAGGTATCAGCGCGGTGGTGAGTAGCGATATAGGTGCAATAGATTGTAATGTGGAATCAGTTTGGGTGGAAATAAGGAATAGCAAGAGGAAGAAGTCACGGGTGGGAGTTGTCTATAGGCCCCTGTAGATTTGCCTCACTATAGGACAAAGTATAAATCGGGAAATAATGGAGGTGTGTAAGAAGGATGCTATAATTGTCATTGGGTGATTTTAATCTGTTTACTGACTGGGTAAATCAGATTGGCAGGGGTAACATAGAAGATGAATTTGTAGCGTGCACCAGGGATTGTTTCTTAGAGCAATACATTGCAGAACCTACCCGGAACGGGCTATTTTAGATTTAGTAATGTGCAATGAGGTGGAATTAATAAGAGATATCATAGTTAATGATCCTCTAAGGGGCAGCAATCACAACATGGCAGAATTTCAAATTCAGTTTGAGGGTGAGCAACTCGGGTCTCAAACCAGTGTCCTCAACTTAAATAAGGGCAATGACAGAGGTATGAAGAAAGAGTTGTCTAAAGCAGGCTGGGAAAATAGACTAAAGGGAAGGTCAGTGGATGAGCAGTAGCAGGCATTTAAGCAGATATTTCATAAAGCTCAGCAAAAATTTATCCCGGTCACAAAAAAGGACTCGATGAGAATGATAAACCACCCGTGGTTAACAAAGGTGGTGAAGGAGAGTATCCAATGAATAACTAAAGCATATAAAAGCGCTGAAAACTAGTGGTAAGCCAGAGGATTGAGAATGTTTTAGGAACAAGCAGCAGATGACTAAAAAGCTAATAAAGTGGGAGAAAATTGATTATGAAAGTAAACTGGCAAGAAATATAAAAACAAACAGCAAGAGTTTCTACAGGTATATAAAGAGAGAAAGAGTGGCGAATGTGAGTGTGGGGACCCTTGGAGGATGTGACTGGAGAATTGATAATGGGAAACAGGGAAACAGCAGATAATCTAAACCAATATTTTGCATTGGTCTTCATGGTGGAGGACACTATAAACATTCCAAAAATATCAGATAAACAAAGAGCTAATGGGAGGAAAGATCTTGTAACATTCTCTATCATGAGGGACAAAGTATTTGACAAACTAATGGAACTGAAGGCAGACAAGTCGCCAGGACCTGATAGTCTGCATCCAAGGGTTTTAAAGGAAGTGGCTGCAGAGATAGTGGAGGCATTGGTCGAAATATTCCAGAACTCACTGAATTCCGGGAGGGTCCCAGCAGATTGGAAAACCATTAATGTGACACCCCTGTTCAGGAAGGGAGGGAGACAAAAAGCAGGAAACTATAGGCCAGTCAGCCTAACATCTGTCATTGGGAAAATGTTAGAGTCGATTATTAAGGAAGAAATAGCAGGACATTTAGAAAAGCTTAACACAATCAAACAGAGTCAACATGGTTTTGCGAAAGGGAAATCATGTTTGACAAATTTGCCAGAGCTCTTTGAGGATATAACAAGCAAAGTTGATAAAGGGAAACCGGTGGATGGAGTGTATCTGGATTTCCAGAAGGAAATTGATAAGGTGCCACATAAAAGGTTACTGCACAAGATAGGAGTTCACGGTATTAGGGGTAATGTAATAGCATAGATTCAGGATTGTTAACACACACAAGACAGAGAGTTGGGATTAATGGGTCTTTTTCAGGTTGGAAAGACGTAACTAGTGGAGTGCCACAAGGATCAGTCCTAGGGCCTCTATTATTTACTATCTATATTAATGACTTGGAGGAGGGGGCAGAGTGTAATGTATCCAAATTTACTGACGATAGAAAAATAGGTGGGAGGGCGTGTTGTGATGAGGACATGTTGTGATGAGGACATAAGGAATCTGCAAGGGGATATAGATAGGCTGAGTGGGTGGACAAAAACTTGGCAGATGGAGTTTAATGTAGGAAAGTGAGGTCATGCACTTTGGTAGGAAGAATCAAAAGGCAGGCTATCTTTAGAGTGAGAGGTTAGTCAGTGTGTGAGGTTAGTCAGTGTGAGATTAGTCAGGGTGTGTGAGGTTAGTCAGGTTTTGAGATATCAGTCAGGGTGTTGATTGCAATGAACAGGTTTCTGTGCATTTCTGCTATGAGCCACTGGAGGGAGCTGTTTCCTGCTGAATGATGCAGAGCTGAAGAGATTGAGTAAACCAGGGAACTTCTCAATGGAAAATAAAACTCTCAGAAAAATCACCCAGAGAAAAATCACAGCGATAGCATCTCCAGCTAATGGAAGCATTCAAACAAAATCCACCGTGATTTTCCAGTGCTCAGCCATCCCTGAATGATTCCCGTCACTGCCTGTAGATTTGTTAGTTTAGTGGGAAGTGTTGAAGGGCCAGTTGTTAAAATTAAAGCAGTATTTGGTGAGGATGGGAGGGTTACGTTGCTTCATTGTTGGTTCCGGAATGATATTTGTATAACTGGTTCCCAGCAAACCAGGAGGTGGCTGTGTTTTCTGTACTCGGTTCCTGTGTGGTTCAAACAGCATCAGAGTTATCACTCTAGCCTAGTGCCCTGTTACACCACAGGCTGTAACCCCCTAACGCTGTAAGCCCCTAATCCAGCCTAGTGCCCCGTTACACCACAGTCTGTAACCCCCTAACGCTGTAACCCCCTAATCCAGCCTAGGGCCCCGTTACACCACAGGCTGTAACCCCCTAATCCAGCCTAGTGCCCTGTTACACCACAGGCTGTAACCCCCTAACGCTGTAACCCCCTAATCCAGCCTAGTGCCCTGTTACACCACAGGCTGTAACCCCCTAACACTGTAACCCCCTAATCCAGCCTAGTGCCCTGTTACACCACAGGCTGTAACCCCCTAACGCTGTAAGCCCCTAATCCAGCCTAGTGCCCTGTTACACCACAGGCTGTAACCCCCTAACGCTGTAAGCCCCTAATCCAGCCTAGTGCCCCGTTACACCACAGGCTGTAACCCCCTAACGCTGTAACCCCCTAATCCAGCCTAGTGCCCCGTTACACCACAGGCTGTAACCCCCTAACGCTGTAACCCCCTAATCCAGCCTAGTGCCCCGTTACACCACAGGCTGTAACCCCCTAACGCTGTAACCCCCTAATCCAGCCTAGTGCCCCGTTACACCACAGGCTGTAACAACCAGCTCCACCCAACTGTAACCCCCTAATCCAGCCTAGTGCCCCGTTACACCACAGGCTGTAACCCCCTAACGCTGTAACCCCCTAATCCAGCCTAGTGCCCCGTTACACCACAGGCTGTAACCCCCTAAAACTGTAACCCCCTAATCCAGCCTAGTGCCCCGTTACACCACAGGCTGTAACCCCCTAACGCTGTAACCCCCTAATCCAGCCTAGGGCCCCATTACACCACAGGCTGTAACCCCCTAAACCAGCCTAGTGCCCCGTTACACCACAGGCTGTAACCCCCTAACGCTGTAACCCCCTAATCCAGCCTAGTGCCCCATTACACCACAGGCTGTAACAACCAGCTTCCCCCAACTGTAACCCCCTAATCCAGCCTAGTGCCCCGTTACACCACAGGCTGTAACAACCAGCTTCCCCCAACTGTAACCCCCTAACCATTGCTCCTTATCTGTGACTGGCTGATGGCTGAATTTATTTGGATCGTGTAAGTATTTCTATTTTATTCACTCCCTAACCCAGTCATCCTGACAAACCTGGTCCTCAGTTTAGCTGTCTTTATATTTACCTTTCCATTAAACTTCCCATATTTATCATGGAAACTTCCTGTGTAAACATGTCACGCTGTAGTTACACCTTCATACAGGTAGTGGAGCTGTTAATATTCCCACTCACAGGAACTGGAGTGTAATTCAAGCAGGATAACTTCATACTTGGTAAAAGGTGACAGGAAGTGCTTTGTGGCAACAGATTTTTAATAAATGACAGGCCAGAAACAGTCTGTGGTGCTGAGAGAGACCGGGAGTTAAATGGTGTAGGGAACTGGGAGTGAAATGATTCCAGAGACCGGGAGTTTTGACTCCTGTGTATCAGTTGTTCTCCCTCTGTACAAGTATTTGCTCTTTCCTGTTGACTGAGTCCCTGCATTTGTGGGTGTTTGTTTCGGACTGTTGCTTTTCTCTGGATCTCTATATAACAGTAAGCTGGTGAATAAATTTTCTGTCTCACTTGCCTAAATCTCATTGTGCGAGATCCACTTGACCAGCTTGAGGAGGAGGGAGTTCATTTACATTTTTGTTTTTAATTAAAATTCCAGGACAAACGAATTTTTCACATTTCTTCTATGGTCATTCTGAGAGCAGTAATACTCCACAGGGATTGGGTGTGATCCATTGGGATTGTGTGCAATGGGATTGAACGGGAAGGGGTTTGGATCCATTGGGATTGTGTGCAATGGGATTGAACGGGAAGGGGTTTGGGTCCATTGGGATTGTGGACAGTGGGAGTGAACGGGAAGGGGTTTGGGTCCATTGGGATTGTGGACAGTGGGAGTGAACGGGAAGGGGTTTGGGATTTGGATTGTGGACAGTGGGAGTGAACAGGAAGGTGTTTGGGATTTGGATTGTGGACAGTGGGAGTGAACAGGAAGGTGTTTGGGACCATTGGGATTGTGGACAGTGGGAGTGAAGGGGAAGGGGTTTGGGTCCATGGGGATTGTGTACGGTGGGAGTGAAGGGGAAGGGTTTTGGGTCCATTGGGATTGTGTACAGTGGGAGTGAGTGGGAAGGGGTTTGGGTCCATTGGGATTGTGTACAGTGGGAGTGAACGGGAAGGGGTTTGGGATTTGGATTGTGGACAGTGGGAGTGAACAGGAAGGTGTTTGGGTCCATTGGGATTGTGGACAGTGGGAGTGAACGGCAAGAGGTTTGGGTCCATTGGGATTGTGGACAGTGGGAGTGAATGGGAAGGGGTTTGGGTCCATTGGGATTGTGTACAGTGGGAGTGAACGGGAAGGGGTTTGGGATTTGGATTGTGGACAGTGGGAGTGAACAGGAAGGTGTTTGGGTCCATTGGGATTGTGGACAGTGGGAGTGAACGGGAAGGGGTTTGGGTCCATTGGGATTGTGGACAGTGGGAGTGAATGGGAAGGGGTTTGGATCCATTGGGATTGTGTACAGTGGGAGTGAGTGGGAAGGGGTTTGGGTCCATTGGGATTGTGTACAGTGGGAGTGAACGAGAAGGGGTTTGGGATTTGGATTGTGGACAGTGGGAGTGAACGGCAAGAGGTTTGGGTCCATTGGGATTGTGGACAGTGGGAGTGAATGGGAAGGGGTTTGGGTCCATTGGGATTGTGGACAGTGGGAGTGAACGGGAAGGGGTTTGGGTCCATTGGGATTGTGTACTGAGGGAGTGAATGGGAAGGGGTTTGGGTCCATTGGGATTGTGTACAGTGGGAGTGAATGGGAAGGGGTTTGGGTCCATTGGGATTGTGGACAGTGGGAGTGAATGGGAAGGGGTTTGGGTCCATTGGGATTGTGGACAGTGGGAGTGAACAGGAAGGGGTTTGGGTCCATTGGGATTGTGGACAGTGGGAGTGAATGGGAAGGGGTTTGGGTCCATTGGGATTGTGTACAGTGGGAGTGAACGGGAAGGGGTTTGGGTCCATTGGGATTGTGGACAGTGGGAGTGAAGGGGAAGGGGTTTGGGTCCATTGGGATTGTGGATAGTGGGAGTGAACGAGAAGAGGTTTGGGATTGGGATTGTGGACAGTGGGAGTGAATGGGAAGGGGATTGGGATTGTGTACAATGGGAGTGAATGGGAAGGGGTTTGGGTCCATTGGGATTGTGGGCAGTGGGAGTGAACAGGAAGGGGTTTGGGTCCATTGGGATTGTGGACAGTGGGAGTGAATGGGAAGGGGTTTGGGATTGGGATTGTGTACAATGGGAGTGAATGGGAAGGGGTTTGGGTCCATTGGGATTGTGGGCAGTGGGAGTGAACGGGAAGGGGTTTGGGTCCATTAGGATTGTGGATTATTCGAGGTTCGATGTGGTTAATATACATGTAGAGGAACATAGCCACTTGTGTAATCTCACAGGGAAAGTTAGCATTTACAGGAAAGGAGGTGAGAATACAGCAGAGGAATATTTCTTCAAAGTGGAGGGAAGACAGAACAGGTAATGAAGCTGAAGTTGGGGGATTAATACCAGCTGCTTTCCGGATCTCGCTGAGCCCTGATCAACACAGCCGGTAGTAATGATGGACTGTAATGCTGAGATATTCCCTTAACACCAGGCAGTGTGGTATGAATTTTGAAAATTAATCAACCAATTAGAGCGAGCAGGCAGTTTACAAGCTGGAGTTAGCAAACTTTTCCACCTGTCCTGTCTTTAGATGGTCACCTGCCCTAAGAGCTCCTTCTGTCTCCCTCTGTCTGACCCATTTCTAATTAACCTGTATTGAAGGGCCTTCAGTATGTTAAAGTAGCTTTATAAATAAGACTTTTTAATAAAACTGTCCCTGCCTCACTCAGTCATGGGTTTTGATGAAAGGCAGACATGCATTTATATATAAGCAACAATTTTGATCTCAGGGTGTCTCAAAATGCTTTTAAAGTGCTTTTATTGTGTAGGAAACCCAATTTATGCAGAGTAAGGTCCTGATCTGTGGAAAAGCCAGTTAAAGCGGTTTGGTGATGGTGTTTGTGGGATTATTTGTTGGTCCAGGACACCACAGAAAACTCCCTTTTGCAAGTTGGAATCGGATCTTAATGGAGTGGAGATGGTGCTATTTCTACTGGAATGACACGGAGTGTCTAAAGGACTCATAAAACTTTCAATAGTTTCCATTGGAGAGAGTGTTTACAGACTGATCTGCTCTGAAAGATTCTCTAGTTACTGTGCTCAGGATTTAATGTTGGTGATATTGAAACACATTTCCCTATTTATTGCTTCAGCAGTTTGGAAAACAAACACAATCCACATCCAAAATAACTAAAGTGGCCCTTGCTCAGAGCATCTGATAGCCCTGCCCTATCTCTCCCACTGCCCCAGAACACAGTTCCAGTGTAATACTGACACATTAAACATGAGGTTCCCAGTTTGATTTCTGCCACCCCCAACCTGAGAACTCTCCTCCCTCATCCTCTGCCCTCCTCCCTCACCCAATAAGACCATAAGATGTAGGAGCAGAAGTAGGCCATTCGGTCCATCGAGTCTGCTCCGCCATTCAAAGAGATCATGGTTGATCTGATCATCCTCAACCCCACTTTCCTGCCTTTTCCCCATAACCCTTGATTCCCTTACTGATTAAAAATCTGTCTATCTCAGCCTTGAATATACTCAATGACCCAGCCTCTACAACCCTCTGCAGTAAAGAATTCCACAGATTGACTACCCTCTGAGAGAAGAAATCCCTCCTCATCACCCCCCTTTACTCTGAGATTATGCCCTCTGGTCCTAGGCTCTCCCACAAGGGGAAACAACCTCTCAGTATCTACCCTGTCAAACCCCCTAAGAATCTTATATGTTTCAATAAGGTCACCTCTCATTCTTCTAAACTCCAGTGAGTACAGGCCCAACCTACTCAACCTCTTCTCATAAGAAAATCCCTCCATCCCCGGGATCAACCTAGTGAACCTTCTCTGGACTGCCTCCAATGTCAGTATATCTTTCCTTAGATAAGGGGACCCAGAACTGTTCACAGTATTCTAGGTGTGGTCTAACTAGTGCCTTGTATAGTTTTAGCAAGACTTCCCTATTTTTATACTCCATACCCTTTGAAATAAAGGCCAACATTCCATTTGCCTTCCCTATTACCTGTTGAACTTGTATGTTAGCTTTTTGTGATTCATGCACAGGGACTCCCAAATCCCTCTGTGCTGCAGCTTTCTGCAGTCTTTCTCCATTTAAATAATATTCAGTTCCTCTATTCTTCCTGCCAAAGAGCATAACCTCACATTTTCCCACATTATATTCCATCTGCCAAATGTTATCCCACTCACTTAACCTGTTTATATCCCTCTGTAGACTCTTTGTGTCATCTTCACCACTTGCCTTCCCACCTATTTTTGTATCATCTGCAAATTTGGCGATAGTACATTCACTTCCCTCATCCAAGTCATTAATATATATTGTAAATAATTGAGGCCTCAGCACTGATCCCTATGGCACTCCACTAGTTACAGGTTGCTATCCCGAAAATGCCCCCCTTACCCAACTCTCTGTCTTCTATTAGTTAGCCAATCCTCTATCTGTGCTAATATACTGCCCCCAAAACCATGGGCTCATCTTATTAAGTAGCCTTACGTGCGGTACCTTATCAAACGCCTTTTGGAAATCCAAATGCATTACATCTGCTGGTTCCCCTTTATCTATCCTGCTTGTTACCTCCTCAAAGAATTCTAATTAATTTGTCAAACATGATTTCCCCTTCATGAAGCCTTGCTGACTCTGCTTGATTATATTATGTAATTCTAAATGCTCTGCTATAACATCCTTTATAATAGACTCTAACATTTTCCCAATGATAGATGTTAAGCTAACTGGCCTATAGTTACCTGTTTTTTGTCTCCCTCCCTTTTTGATTAAGGGTGTTACATTGGCAGTTTTCCAATCCCCTGGGACTTTTCCAGAATCTAGGGATTACTACTAGTGCATCCACTATCTCTGTAGCTACTTCCTTTAATATCCTAGGATGCAACCCTTCCAGGGTCCAGGGGACTTATCGGCCTTTAGCCCCATTAGTTTCCCTAGAAATTTTTCTCTAGTGACAGTTGTGTTTATTTCCTCCCCCTCTTTTGCCCCTTGATTATTTAGTATTTTTGGAATGCTATTAGTGTCTTCTACTGTGAAGACTGATGTATTTATTCAACTCCTTTGCCATTTCCTGGCTCCCCATTATAATTTCCCCAACCTCATTCTCTAAGGGGCCTATGTTCACTTTGGTCTCTCTCTTCCTTTTTATTTATTTAAAGAAGATCTTACTGTCTGCTGCCCTTCAGAACTGCTCAACCCCAGGACAGCTAGGCCATATTTCAGTGATGTAGAACATACAGTTAACCTTTTCTCCTCTTCCCTTTGATTCGGTTGTTCCTGGCTGTCGAATCTCAGGTATCGATTTTCTCGCTATTTTATCTTCAAAGTTTATTTTCTCCCTCTTTATTATTTTTTGTTGGTTTTTAAAACTTTCCCAATCCTCTGGGTAACCACTAACCTTTGCCACATTGTATGTTTTTTCTTACACTTTTATACTATCCTTAACTTCCTTAATTAACCTTGAGATAAAAACAAAAAAACTGCGGATGCTGGAAATCCAAAACAAAAACAGAATTACCTGGAAAAACTCAGTAGGTCTGGCAGCATCAGCGGAGAAGAAAAGAGTTCATGAGGACTCGAAACGTCAACTCTTTTCTTCTCCGCCGATGCTGCCAGACCTACTGAGTTTTTCCAGGTAATTCTGTTTTTGTTTTTGATTAACCTTGGTTGGTTTATCCCCTTCCTTGAATCCTTCTTCCTCACTGGGATATATTTTTGTTGTGAATCATGAACTATTTTCTTAAACGTCTGTCATTGTTCATCAACCATCTTTTTCTGCTAAACTCCTTTCCCAGTCCACTCCAGCCAACTCTGCCCTCATTCCTTTGTAATTACCCTTATTTCAGTTTAGCACAGTTGTTTCCGACCCAAGTTTCTCACTCTCAAACTGAATGCTAAATTTTACCATGTTATGGTCACTGTTTCCTCGGGGATCTGTTACTCTGAGATCATTCATTAAACCTGCCCCATTACAAATTACCAGATCCAAAATAGACTGATCCCTGGTTGGATCCACAACTTTTATTGTTCTAGGAAACTGTCCTGCATTCACTCTTGCTCGTGTCTACCTCTGCCTATTTGATTTTCCCAATATACATGAGGATTAACGTACTGCCTTTTTTACATGCCCTCATTATCTCCTGATTTATTCTCTGTCCTACAGCATAGCTACTCTTTCTGCCCTCCTCCATCACTGTCTTGAAGCTATTAATATAATGTTATTGGAATTTTTTTTATATAAGCAGCGGGTTAGTCTGTGGGTGTGTCTTAACTGGATTAAAGCCAGCTATTCTGGGTGCTTTGATGTGTACTAGTTTTGAGATGTAACCAGAGAATCGAGCATTGAAGGAGGGGAATGAAATCTGGCACCTAGCTAGCAGAGACCAAGCAATGTTTATATTACTAATAAAATTGGAACTATGAAAGGGGTTTTATTATTGGAAGAGGTGGAGTTCAATGCGGGTTGGTGATACAATGAGAATTTACATTCAATGAGATGCACTAGGTATAACAGATAGCAGTTTTGTGTGTGGAGGGCAGAGGCGATATAAGATCAAACCATGTAAGCCTACACCTGTGTCTGCAAAGGAACCAAAGTGAAAGGAACCTCATTTGAATTTGTAAGGTGTAAATGTTTTGCCTGGTGTCTGTTTAAAGTCTATGGGTTGTTGTTGCCTTAGTGGAGATTAGTTTGGGAATTTATTAAAAGTTATGATAGCAGTAAATTGTAGCCATGTGTATATATTTAACTTGTGTAAATTAATAAATGTCTCATATAGTTTGATATAAAAACCTTTCAAGAACCGATTGTCTGATTCATGAATTTTGAACTGCATCTCAAACATTCCACTTAAGAACATAGGTTATGACAGTTCTTTAAAGTTTCCCTCTGGGATTTTTAAATAACTCAGCTTTACCAACTGTCATAACCTTCTGCCCCCTCCCTACCCTCGCTCCCTACCCCCTCCTCCCTACCCCCTCTTCCCTACCCCCTCTTCCAACCCCCCTCCCTATCCCCTCCTCCCTATTCCCCTCCCTAGCCCCTCCTCCCTATTCCCTTCCCTACCCACCTCCTCCCTATTCCCCTCCCTACCCCCTCCTCCCTATTCCCCTCCCCACCCCCTCCTCCCTACGCCGTCCTCCCTATCCCCTCCTCCATATTCCCCTGCCTACACCCTCCTCCCCATTCCCCTCCCTACTCCCTCCTCCCTATTCCCCTCCCTACCCCCTCCTCCCTATTCCCCTCCTTATCCCCTCCTCCCTATTCCCCTCCCTATCCCCTCCTCCCAATTCCTCTCCCTAGCCCCTCCTCCCTACCACCTCCTCCCTATTTCCCTCCCTACCCCATCCTCCCTATTCCCCTCCCTACCCCCTCCTCCCTATTCCCCACTCTACCCACTCCTCCCTATTCCCTTCCTTATCCCCTCCTCCCTATTCCCCTCCCTATCCCCTCCTCCCAATTCCTCTCCCTAGCCCCTCCTCCCTACCACCTCCTCCCTATTCACCTCCCAGCCCCCTCCTCCCTATTCCCCTCCCTGCCCCCTCCTCCCTATTCCCCTCCCTAACACCTCCTCCCTACAACCCTCCTCCCTACCCCACTCCTCCTACCGCTCTCCTCCCTACCGCCCTCCTCTCTATCCCTTTCCTCTCTACCCCCTCCTCCCTATCCCACTCCTCCCTACCCCCTCCCATCCCCTGCTCACATCCCCTCCTCTCTATCCCCCTCCTCCCATCCCCTCCTCCCAATCCTCCTCCGAATTCCCCTCCCTATTCCCCCATTCCTATCACCCGATCCCCTCCCCCTCCCTATCCCCCATCCCCTCCCCCTCCCTATCCCCCATCCTCGCCCCCCCCATCCCGTATCCCCTCCCGGCTCCCTACCCTGCATCCCCTCCAACCTCCCTATCCCCCACCCCCTCCATCCTCCCTCTCCGCCCATTTCCTCCCTATCCCCCATCCCCTCCCACTCTCCCTACCCCCCACCCCCACCTCCACCTCCCTATCGACTCCTCCCTACACCCTCTTCCAACCCCCCTCCCAACCCCTCCTCCCTATTCCCCTCCCTACCCCCTCCTCCCTATTCCCCTCCCTACCCCCTCCTCCCTATTCCCCTCCCTACCCCCTCCTCCCTATTCCCCTCCCTACCCCCTCCTCCGTACCCCCTCCCATCCCCTCCTCACCCCTCCCTATCACCCACCTCCCTATCCCCTCCTCCCAATGCTCCTCCGAATTCCCCTCCCTATCCCCCCATCCCTATCACCCGATCCTCTCCCCCCTCCCTATTCCCCATCCCCTCCCCATCTCCTCCCCCTCCCTATCCCCCAAACCCAGCCCCTCCCTATCCCATCCCCTCCCCATCTCCTCCCCCTCCCTATCCCCCAAACCCAGCCCCTCCCTATCCCACCCCCTCCACCCTCCCTATCCCCCCCACCCCCTCCACCCTCCCTATCCTCCCACCGCCTCCACCCTCCCTATACCCCCACCGCCTCCACCCTCCCTATCCCCCATCCCCTCCCCCTCCCTATCCCCCATCCTCGACCCCCCATCCCGTATCCCCTCCCGGCTCCCTATCCCCATCCCCACCCCCTCCCTATCCCCATCCCCTCCCCCTCCCTATCCCCCATCCCCTCCACCCTCCCTACATCCCACTCCTCCACCCTCCCTATCCCCCCATTCCCTCCCTATCCCCCATCCCCTCCCACTCTCCCTACCCCCCAACCCCACCTCCCTATCCACTCCTCCCTACCCCCTTCCCCCTACCCCCTCCTCCCTATTCCACTCCCTACCCCCTCCTCCCTATTCCACTCCCTACCCCCTCCTCCCTATTCCCCCATCCCTATCCCCTATCCCCTCCCCCCTCCTCCCTAAACCCTCCTCCGTACCCCTCCCATCCCCTCCTCACCCACACCCATACCCTCCTCACCCCCTCCCTATCCCCCTCTTCCCATTCCTCCTCCGAATTCCCCTCCCTATTCCCGTCCCTATTCCCCCATCCCCTCCAACCTCCCTATCCCCCATCCCCATCCCCATCCCCATCCCGCATCCCGCATCCCCTCCCTATCCCCCCGCCTCCACCCTCCCTATCCCCCCGCCTCCACCCTCCCTATCACCCCACCGCCTCCACCCTCCCTATCCCCCCGCCTCCACTCTCCCTATCCCCCCACCGCCTCCACCCTCCCTATCCCCCCGCCTCCACCCTCCCTATCCCCCACCGCCTCCACCCTCCCTATCCCCCCACCGCCTCCACCCTCCCTATCCCCCCACCGCCTCCACCCTCCCTATCACCCCACCCCCTCCACCCTCCCTATCCCCCACCCCCTCCACCCTCCCTATCCCCCTACCCCCTCCACCCTCCCTATCCTCCCACCCCCTCCACCCTCCCTATCCCCCCACCGCCTCCACCCTCCCTATGCCCCCACCCCCTCCACCCTCCCTATCCCCCACCCCTCCACCCTCCCTATCCCCCTACCCCCTCCACCCTCCCTATCCTCCCACCCCCTCCACCCTCCCTATCCCCCCACCGCCTCCACCCTCCCTATCCCCCCACCCCCTCCACCCTCCCTATCCCCCATCCCCTCCCCCTCCCTATCCCCCATCCTCGCCCCCCCCCATCCCATATCCCCTCCCGGCTCCCTACCCTGCATCCCCTCCAACCTCCCTATCCCCCACCCCCTCCATCCTCCCTCTCCGCCCATTTCCTCCCTACCCCCCACCCCCACCTCCACCTCCCAATCGACTCCTCCCTACACCCTCTTCCAACCCCCCTCCCTACCCCTCCTCTCTATTCCCCTCCCTACCCCCTCCTCCCTATTCCCCTCCCTACCCCCTCCTACCTACCCCCTCCTCCCTATTCCCCTCCCTACCCCCTCCTGCCTATTCCCCTCCCTACCCCCTCCTCCCTATTCCCCTCCCTACCCCCTCCTCCCTATTCCCCTCCCTACCCCCTCCTCCCTATTCCCCTCCCTACCCCCTCCTCCGTACCCCCTCCCATCCCCTCCTCACCCCTCCCTATCACCCACCTCCCTATCCCCTCCTCCCAATGCTCCTCCGAATTCCCCTCCCTATCCCCCCATCCCTATCACCCGATCCTCTCCCCCCTCCCTATTCCCCATCCCCTCCCCATCTCCTCCCCCTCCCTATCCCCCAAACCCAGCCCCTCCCTATCCCATCCCCTCCACCCTCCCTATCCCCCATCCCCTCCCCTCCCTCCCCCCCACCCACTCCTCCCTATCCCCTCCTCGCTATTCCCCTCCCTAACCCCTACTCCCTACCCTACTCCTCCCTACCGCACTCCTCCATAACCCCTTCCTCTCTATCCCCTTCCTCTCTACCCCCTCCTCCCTATCCCACTCCTCCCTACCCCCTCCTCCGTACCCCCTCTAATCCACTCCTCCGTACCCCCTCCCATCCCCTCCTCACCCCCTCCCTATCCCCCTCCTCCCTATACCCCTCCTCCCAATCCTCCTCCGAATTCCTCTCCCTATTCCCCCATCCCCCCATCCCCTCCCCCCTCCTCCCTACCCCCTCCTCCGTACCCCCTCCCATCCCCTCCTCCGTGCCCCCTCCCATCCCCTCCCCCTCCCTATCCCCATCCCCTCCCCCTCCCTATCCCCATCCCCTCCCCCTCCCTATCCCCATCCCCTCCCACTCACTATCCCCATCCCCTCCCCCTCCCTATCCCCACATCCCCTCCCCCTCCCTATCCCCACATCCCCTCCCCCTCCCTATCTCCATCCCCTCCCCCTCCCTATCCCCATCCCCACCCCCTCCCTATCCCCATCCCCTCCCCCTCCCTATCCCCACATCCCCTCCCCCTCCCTATCCCCACATCCCCTCCCCCTCCCTATCTCCATCCCCTCCCCCTCCCTATCCCCATCCCCACCCCCTCCCTATCCCCATCCCCTCCCCCTCCCTATCCCCCATCCCCTCCACCCTCCCTACCCCCCAACCCCACCTCCCTATCCACTCCTCCCTACCCACTCCTCCCTATTCCCCTCCCTATTCCACTCCCTACCACCTCCTCCCTAAACCCTCCTCCGTACCCCTCCCATCCCCTCCTCACCCCCTCCCTATCCCCCTCTTCCCATTCCTCCTCCGAATTCCCCTCCCTATTCCCGTCCCTATTCCCCCATCCCTATCCCCTCCCCCCTCTCTAACCCCCCATCCCCTCCAACCTCCCTATCCCCCATCCCCATCCCTATCCCCATCCCGCATCCCGCATCCCCTCCCTATCCCCCCGCCTCCACCCTCCCTATCCCCCCGCCTCCACCCTCCCTATCCCCCCACCGCCTCCACCCTCCCTATCCCCCCGCCTCCACCCTCCCTATCCCCCCACCGCCTCCACCCTCCCTATCCCCCTACCGCCTCCACCCTCCCTATCCCCCCACCGCCTCCACCCTCCCTATCCCCCCACCCCCTCCACCCTCCCTAGCCCCCCACCGCCTCCACCCTCCCTATCCCCCCACCGCCTCCACCCTCCCTATCCCCCCACCGCCTCCACCCTCCCTATCCCCCCACCCCCTCCACCCTCCCTAGCCCCCCACCGCCTCCACCCTCCCTATCCCCCCACCCCCTCCACCCTCCCTATCCCCCCACCCCCTCCACCCTCCCTATCCCCCCACCCCCTCCACCCTCCCTATCCCCCCACCCCCTCCACCCTCCCTATCCCCCCACCCCCTCCACCCTCCCTATCCCCCCACCCCCTTCACCCTCCCTATCCCCTACCCCCTCCACCCTCCCTATCCCCCCACCCCCTCCACCCTCCCTATCCCCCCACCCCCTCCACCCTCCCTATCCCCCCACCCCCTCCACCCTCCCTATCCCCCCACCCCCTTCACCCTCCCTATCCCCTACCCCCTCCACCCTCCCTATCCCCCCACCACCTCCACCCTCCCTATCCCCTACCCCCTCCACCCTCCCTATCCCCCCACCCCCTCCACCCTCCCTATCCCCCCACCCCCTCCACCCTCCCTATCCCCCCACCCCCTCCACCCTCCCTATCCCCTACCCCCTCCTACCTATTCCCCTCCCCATCCCTCCTCCCTACCCCCTCTGACCTATCCGTTCCTTCCTTCCTAAATGCTCCTCCCTCACCCTCCAGCCTCACCACCTCAGCACGAACCCTCTGTCACCCCCGGCCCCGCCCCCCGCCCCCGGCCCCGCCCCCCCCCCCCCCCTGGCCTCCGGCCCCGCCCCCCCCCCACCCCCGTCCCCGGCCCCCCCCACCCCCGGCCCCGACCCCCCGGCCCCGCCCCCGGCCCCCGCCCCCGGCCCCTCCCCAGACCCCCGGCCCCGCCCCCCCACCCCCGGCCCCCACCCCCGGCCCCGCCCCCCCACCCCCGGCCCCGACTCCCGGCCCCGCCCCCCACCCCCGGCCCCGCCCCCCACCCCCGGCCCCGCCTCCTCCTCCTTCCCCCCCCACCCCCTCCATGGCCCCACCCCCTCCATGGCCCCACCCCCTCACCCACGCACAACCCAGGTCCCCACTTCCGGCCCCGCCCCCCCCGCACTGTGTTCTCCCCCGTGGGCGGGGTCTGGGCTGAGGCCGCTCGGCCCCTCTCTCCGTTTCCTGCCCCGGTCCCGGTCCCGGTCCCGGTCCCGTCCCCCCCCCCCCCCCCCATGTCCGGCCCGCGGCTCCTCCGCTCCGCCCGGACTTTCCTGACGGCCCCGGGGATTCTCCGGTTCCTCAACCGCCGGAGCCGCTCCCGGCCGCCCGCCCGGGGTAAGTGAGGGAGCGTCGGGCCCGAGAGAGGCCTTCACCCGGGGGGGGGTCACTACCCCCTCCCTACCCCCTCCCTCCTCCCCTACCCCCTCCCTCCTCCCCTACCCCCTCCCTCCTCCCCTACCCCCTCCCTACCCCCTCCCTCCTCCCCTACCCCCTCCCTCCTCCCCTACCCCCTCCTACCCCCTCCCTCCTCCCTACCCCCTCCCTACCCCCCTCCCTCCTCCCTCCTCCCCTACCCCCTCCCTCCTCCCTACCCCCTCCCTCCTCCCTACCCCCTCCCTCCTCCCTACCCCCCTCCCTACCCCCTCCCTCCTCCCCTACCCCCTCCCTACCCCCTCCCTCCTCCCTACCCCCTCCCTACCCCCTCCCTCCTCCCCTACCCCCTCCCTACCCCCTCCCTCCTCCCCTACCCCCTCCCTACCCCCTCCCTCCTCCCTCCTCCCCTACCCCCTCCCTCCTCCCCACCCCCTCCCTACCCCCTCCCTACCCCCTCCCTCCTCCCCTACCCCCTCCCTACCCCCTCCCTCCTCCCTCCTCCCCACCCCCTCCCTCCTCCCCTACCCTCTCCCTCCTCCCCTACCCCCTCACTACTCCCTCCCTCCTCCCCTACCCCCTCACTACCCCCTCCCTCCCTCCCTCCCTCCCACCCCTCCCTCCTCCCCTACCCTCTCCCTCCTCCCCTACCCCCTCACTACCCCCTCCCTCCTCCCCTACCCCCTCCCCAACCCCTACCCCCTCACTACCCCCCTCCCTCCTCCCCTACCCCCTCCCTCCTCCCCTACCCCCTCCCTCCTCCCCACCCCCTCCCTCCTCCCCTACCCCCTCCCCACCCCCTACCCCCTCACTAACCCCTCCCTCCTCCCCTACCCCCTCCCTCCTCCCCTACCCCCTCCCTCCTCCCCTACCCCCTCCCTACCCCCTCCCTACCCCCTCCCTCCTCCCCTACCCCCTCCCTCCTCCCCTACCCCCTCCCTCCTCCCCTACCCCCTCCCTCCTCCCCTACCCCCTCCCTACCCCCTCCCTCCTCCCCTACCCCCTCCCTCCTCCCCTACCCCCTCCCTACCCCCTCCCTCCTCCCCTACCCCCTCCCTCCTCCCCACCCCCTCCCTCCTCCCCTACCCCCTCCCTACCCCCTCCCTCCTCCCCTACCCCCTCCCTCCTCCCCTACCCCCTCACTACACCCTCCCTACCCCCTCCCTCCTCCCCTACCCCCTCACTACCCCCTCCCTACCCCCTCCCTCCTCCCCTACCCCCTCACTACCCCCTCCCTACCCCCACCCCCCTCCCCTACCCCCTCCCTCCTCCCCACCCCCTCACTACCCCCTCCCTACCCCCTCCCTCCTCCCCTACCCCCTCACTACTCCCTCCCTCCTCCCCTACCCCCTCACTACCCCCTCCCTACCCCCTCCCTCCTCCCCTACCCCCTCACTACTCCCTCCCTCCTCCCCACCCCCTCCCTCCTCCCCACCCCCTCCCTCCTCCCCACCCCCTCCCTCCTCCCCTACCCCCTCCCCACCCCCTCCCTCCTCCCCACCCCCTCCCTCCTCCCCTACCCCCTCACTACCCCCTACCCCCTCCCTACCCCCTCCCTCCTCCCCCACCCCCTCCCTCCTCCCCTACCCCCTCCCTCCTCCCCTACCCCCTCCCTACCCCCTCCCTCCTCCCCACCCCCTCCCTCCTCCCCTACCCCCTCCCTACCCCCTCCCTCCACCCCTACCCCCTCACTACCCCCTCCCTACCCCCACCCCCCTCCCCTACCCCTCCCTCCTCCCCTACCCTCTCACTACCCCCACCCCCCTCCCCTACCCCCTCCCTACCCCCACCCCCCTCCCCTACCCCCTCACTACCCCCTCCCTACCCCCACCCCCCTCCCCTACCCCCTCCCTCCTCCCCTACCCCCTCACTACCCCCACCCCCCTCCCCTACCCCCTCCCTACCCCCGCCCCCCTCCCCTACCCCCTCACTACCCCCTCCCTACCCCCACCCCCCTCCCCTACCCCCTCCCTCCTCCCCTACCCCCACCCCCCTCCCCTACCCCCTCACTACCCCCTCCCTACCCCCACCCCCCTCCCCTACCCCCACCCCCCTCCCCTACCCCCTCCCTCCTCCCCTACCCCCTCCCTCCTCCCCTCCCCCCTCCCCTACCCCCTCCCTCCTCCCCTACCCCCTCACTACCCCCTCCCTACCCCCACCCCCCTCCCCTACCCCCTCCCTACCCCCTCCCTCCTCCCCTACCCCCTCACTACCCCCTCCCTACCCCCACCCCCCTCCCCTACCCCCTCCCTCCTCCCCTACCCCCACCCCCCTCCCCTACCCCCTCACTACCCCCACCCCCCTCCCCTACCCCCTCCCTCCTCCCCACCCCCTCCCTCCTCCCCTACCCCCCTCCCTTCCCCCTCACTACCCCCACCCCCCTCCCCTACCCCCACCCCCCTCCCCTACCCCCTCCCTCCTCCCCTACCCCCTCCCTCCTCCCCTACCCCCTCCCTACCCCCACCCCCCTCCCCTACCCCCTCCCTCCTCCCCACCCCCCTCCCTCCTCCCCTACCCCCTCCCCACACCCCTCCCTCCTCCCCTACCCCCTCCCTACCCCCTCCCTCCTCCCCTACTCCCTCACTACCCCCACCCCCCTCCCCTACCCCCTCCCTCTTCCCCTACCCCCTCCCCTACCCCCTCCCTCCTCCCCTACCCCCTCACTACCCCCTCCCTACCCCCACCCCCCTCCCCTACCCCCTCCCTCCTCCCCTACCCCCTCACTACCCCCTCCCTACCCCCACCCCCCTCCCCTACCCCCTCCCTCCTCCCCTACCCCCTCCCTCCTCCCCTACCCCCACCCCCCTCCCCTACCCCCTCACTACCCCCTCCCTACCCCCACCCCCCTCCCCTACCCCCACCCCCCTCCCCTACCCCCTCCCTCCTCCCCTACCCCCTCCCTCCTCCCCTACCCCCCTCCCTACCCCCACCCCCCTCCCCTACCCCCTCCCTACCCCCTCCCTCCTCCCCTACCCCCTCACTACCCCCTCCCTACCCCCACCCCCCTCCCCTACCCCCCTCCCTCCTCCCCTACCCCCTCACTACCCCCCACCCCCCTCCCCTACCCCCTCACTACCCCCACCCCCCTCTCCTACCCCCTCCCTCCTCCCCACCCCCTCCCTCCTCCCCTACCCCCTCCCTACCCCCTCCCTCCTCCCCTACCCCCTCACTACCCCCACCCCCCTCCCCTACCCCCACCCCCCTCCCCTACCCCCTCCCTCCTCCCCTACCCCCTCCCTCCTCCCCTACCCCCTCCCTACCCCCACCCCCCTCCCCTACCCCCTCCCTCCTCCCCACCCCCTCCCTCCTCCCCTACCCCCTCCCCACACCCCTCCCTCCTCCCCTACCCCCTCCCTACCCCCTCCCTCCTCCCCTACCCCCTCACTACCCCCACCCCCCTCCCCTACCCCCTCCCTCCTCCCCTACCCCCTCCCTCCTCCCCACCCCCCTCCCCACCCCCCCCTCCCCCACCCCCCCTCCCCCACCCCCCCTCCCTACCCCCCTCCCTACACCCCTCCCTATTTCTGTAACCGCCTCCAGCCCGTACACCCCTCCCTATCTCTGTAACCTCCTCCAGATCCTACAGCCCTCCTTATCTCTGTAACCTCCTCCAGCCCCTACACACCTCCCTATCTCTGTAACCTCCTCCAGCCCCTACAACCCTCCCTATCTCTGTAACCTCCTCCAGCCCCTACAACCCTCCCTATCTCTGTAACCTCCTCCAGCCCCTACAACCCTCCCTATCTCTGTAACCTCCTCCAGCCCCTACAACCCTCCCTATCTCTGTAACCTCCTCCAGCCCCTACAACCCTCCCTATCCCTGTAACCTGCTCTTTTCAGTATGTATTGAAGATCTGTTGTTCTTGCAGATGATTTGCTGGAGAATTTGGAGAAGAGAACAGCCTGGGACAGATTCTATCTCAAGAGCCTAGCCCAGCCCTTTAAGCACTTTGATTGGTTTCTTGGCTACTCCTCACTCCATGGGATCTTGGTTGAGCTGCTGCTGGGGGTGGATAAGGATGGGCCACGGAAACTACTGGATCTTGGCTGTGGCACATCGGAGTTGGGTCCCCGGCTGTACTGTGATTGCCCTTTCCCGCTCCATGTCTACTGCGTGGATTTCTCTCCTGTGGCTGTGAGTCTGATGCAAGCACAGTTTTCACCACTTCCTGCACCTGGGAACCCAGCTTCTCAACTGCATTTTCTGCAGGCTGACGCCACCCACCTTTTGGACTTCCAGTCAGGGACGTTTGACCTCATCCTGGACAAGGGAACGATGGACGCAATGCTCCGGGCAAATGGTAAGCGGGAATTCTGGACCAAGTTGTGGCATTACTCAGAGGCTGCCCACACCTCTCTGTTAAGTAGTTACTGACTCTGGATTTCCTTTCGTACAGATGGGGGCTTGGCGGTGAAGCAAGCACTGTCAGAGTCAGTGCGCGTGATGCATGCTGGGGGCTCGGTGCTACAGGTGTCTGATGAGGATCCAGATGTGAGGATTCTTTGGTTGGAGAGAGTTTGGAAGGTCAACGTCACAGCCTTTGAACTGGAGCCTGATGGGCGCACCAGTTACTTCGCTTACCTTATCAAACCAATAAAGTGAGTGAGCAAGTGTTGTTGTGTTGCTCTGACAAACTGAGGGCACTTAGTCCTCAAACTCTCCACCCCCAACTCCTCCCTAATCCCACCCCAACTCCTCCCTAATCCCACCCCAACTCCCCCCTAATCCCACCCCAACTCCTCCCTAATCCCACCCCAACACCCGCCTAATCCCACCCCAACTCCCCCCTAATCCCACCCCAACACCCGCCTAATCCCACCCCAACTCCTCCCTAATCCCACCCCAACTCCTCCCTAATCCCACCCCAACTCCCCCCTAATCCCACCCCAACATCCGCCTAATCCCACCCCAACTCCTCCCTAATCCCACCCCAACTCCTCCCTAATCCCACCCCAACTCCTCCCTAATCCCACCCCAACTCCTCCCTAATCCCACCCCAACTCCTCCCTAATCCCACCCCAACTCGTCCCCTAATCCCACCCCCAACTCCTCCCTAATCCCACCCCAACTCCCCCCTAATCCCACCCCAACTCCTCCCTAATCCCACCCCAACTCCTCCCTAATCCCACCCCAACTCCCCCCTAATCCCACCCCAACTCCTCCCTAATCCCACCCCAACTCCCCCCTAATCCCATCCCAACTCCTCCCTAATCCCACCCCAACTCCCCCCTAATCCCACCCCAACTCCCCCCTAATCCCACCCCAACTCCCCCCTAATCCCACCCCAACTCCCCCTAATCCCACCCCAACTCCCCCCTAATGCCACCCCAACTCCCCCCTAATGCCACCCCAACTCCCCCCTAATGCCACCCCAACTCCCCCCTAATCCCACCCCAACTCCTCCCTAATCCCACCCCAACACCCCCCTAATCCCACCCCAACTCCTCCCTAATCCCACCCCAACTCCTCCCTAATCCCACCCCAACACCCGCCTAATCCCACCCCAACTCCTCCCTAATCCCACCCCAACTCCCCCCTAATCCCACCCCAACTCCTCCCTAATACCACCCCAACTCCTCCCTAATCCCACCCCAACTCCTCCCTAATCCCACCCCATCTCCCCCCAATTCCACCCCAACTCCCCCCTAATCCCACCCCAACTCCCCCCTAATCCCACCCCAACTCCCCCCTAATCCCACCCCAACTCCTCCCTAATCCCACCCCAACTCTTCCCTAATCCCACCCCAACTCCTCCCTAATCCCACCCCAACTCCTCCCTAATCCCACCCCAACTCCTCCCTAATCCCACCCCAACTCCTCCCTAATCCCACCCCAACTCCTCCCTAATCCCACCCCAACTCCCCCCTAATCCCACCCCAACTCCTCCCTAATCCCACCCCAACTCCTCCCTAATCCCACCCCAACTCCTCCCTAATCACACCCCAACTCCTCCCTAATCCCACCCCAACTCCTCCCTAATCCCACCCCAACTCCCCCCTAATCCCACCCCAACTCCCCCCTAATCCCACCCCAACTCCTCCCTAATCCCATCCCCAACTCCCCCCTAATCCCATCCCAACTCCTCCCCTAATCCCACCCCAACTCCCCCCTAATCCCACCCCAACTCCTCCCTAATCCCACCCCAACTCCCCCCTAATCCCACCCCAACTCCCCCCTAATCCCACCCCAACTCCCCCCTAATCCCACCCCAACTCCCCCCTAATCCCACCCCAACTCCCCCCTAATGCCACCCCAACTCCCCCCTAATCCCACCCCAACTCCTCCCTAATCCCACCCCAACTCCTCCCTAATCCCACCCCAACTCCCCCCTAATCCCACCCCAACTCCCCCCTAATCCCACCCCAACTCCTCCCTAATCCCACCCCAACTCCCCCCTAATCCCACCCCAACTCCCCCCTAATCCCACCCCAACTCCCCCCTAATCCCACCCCAACTCCCTCCTAATCCCACCCCAACTCCCCCCTAATCCCACCCCAACTCCCCCCTAATCCCACCCCAACTCCTCCCTAATCCCACCCCAACACCCCATCCCAAGACCAGATCAGACTTCCAGCTGGAAGCCCTTGGACCTGGGCTGGAGTTGATCGGCTCGGTGTAGGTGTAGGTGTCCGTGGACAAACACTGATACCATCTGCAGCCATTTCTGTCGGAGCCTGCAGCTCAGACTATAACAAGACAGCATTGCACTCACAAACCCTCCATACCCCAGTCAACATGGAGAGGAGAGCAAGGTTTGGCGAGAATGATTCCAGGGAAACCTCCTTTAATAAAATGTGTATTATTTACAAAGATCATATTAGATGCTGTAACACTTGGGAGATTTCCTCCATGGTGGCTCAGAGCTGCTCAATGTTCAGTCCCGGGGGCGTCCCAGCACGGGAGGGTGGGGGGGGGGGGGGGGGTGGGGGAGTGCCGTGCACAGCGGGGGGTGGGGGTGGGGGTGGGGGTGGGGGAGTGCCGTGCACAGCGGGGGGTGGGGGTGGGGGTGGGGTGGGGGAGTGCCGTGCACAGCGGGGGGTGGGGGTGGGGGAGTGCCGTGCACAGCGGGGGGTGGGGGTGGGGTGGGGGAGTGCCGTGCACAGCGGGGGGTGGGGGTGGGGGTGGGGGAGTGCCGTGCACAGCGGGGGGTGGGGGTGGGGGAGTGCCGTGCACAGCGGGGGGTGGGGGTGGGGGTGGGGGAGTGCCGTGCACAGCGGGGGGTGGGGGTGCGGGTGGGGGTGGGGGAGTGCCGTGCACAGCGGGGGGTGGGGGTGGGGGTGGGGGAGTGCCGTGCACAGCGGGGGGGTGGGGGTGGGGGTGGGGGGAGTGCCGTGCACAGCGGGGGGTGGGGGTGCGGGTGGGGGTGGGGGAGTGCCGTGCACAGCGGGGGGTGGGGGTGGGGGAGTGCCGTGCACAGCGGGGGGTGGGGGTGGGGGTGGGGGAGTGCCGTGCACAGCGGGGGGTGGGGGTGGGGGTGGGGGTGGGGGAGTGCCGTGCACAGCGGGGGGTGGGGGTGGGGGTGGGGGAGTGCCGTGCACAGCGGGGGGTGGGGGTGGGGGTGGGGGTGGGGGAGTGCCGTGCACAGCGGGGGGTGGGGGTGGGGGTGGGGTGGGGGAGTGCCGTGCACAGCGGGGGGTGGGGGTGGGGGTGGGGGAGTGCCGTGCACAGCGGGGGGTGGGGCGTGGGGGTGGGGGAGTGCCGTGCACAGCGGGGGGTGGGGGTGGGGGTGGGGGAGTGCCGTGCACAGCGGGGGGTGGGGGTGGGGGTGGGGGTGGGGGAGTGCCGTGCACAGCGGGGGGTGGGGGTGGGGGTGGGGGAGTGCCGTGCACAGCGGGGGGTGGGGGTGGGGGTGGGGGAGTGCCGCGCACAGCGGGGGGTGGGGGTGGGGGTGGGGGAGTGCCGCGCACAGCGGGGGGTGGGGGTGGGGGTGGGGGTGGGGGAGTGCCGTGCACAGCGGGGGGTGGGGGTGGGGGTGGGGGTGGGGGAGTGCCGTGCACAGCGGGGGGTGGGGGTGGGGGTGGGGGAGTGCCGCGCACAGCGGGGGGTGGGGGTGGGGGTGGGGGAGTGCCGCGCACAGCGGGGGGTGGGGGTGGGGGTGGGGGTGGGGGAGTGCCGTGCACAGCGGGGGGTGGGGGTGGGGGTGGGGGTGGGGGAGTGCCGTGCACAGCGGGGGGTGGGGGTGGGGGTGGGGGTGGGGGAGTGCCGTGCACAGCGGGGGGTGGGGGTGGGGGTGGGGGAGTGCCGCGCACAGCGGGGGGTGGGGGTGGGGGTGGGGGAGTGCCGCGCACAGCGGGGGGTGGGGGTGGGGGTGGGGGTGGGGGAGTGCCGTGCACAGCGGGGGGTGGGGGTGGGGGTGGGGGTGGGGGAGTGCCGTGCACAGCGGGGGGTGGGGGTGGGGGTGGGGGAGTGCCGTGCACAGCGGGGGGTGGGGGTGGGGGTGGGGGTGGGGGAGTGCCGTGCACAGCGGGGGGTGGGGGTGGGGGGTGGGGGTGGGGGAGTGCCGCGCACAGCGGGGGGGTGGGGGTGGGGGTGGGGGTGGGGGAGTGCCGCGCACAGCGGGGGGTGGGGGTGGGGGTGGGGGAGTGCCGTGCACAGCGGGGGGTGGGGGTGGGGTGGGGGAGTGCCGTGCACAGCGGGGGGTGGGGGTGGGGGTGGGGGAGTGCCGTGCACAGCGGGGGGTGGGGGTGGGGGTGGGGGAGTGCCGTGCACAGCGGGGGGTGGGGGTGGGGGTGGGGGTGGGGGAGTGCCGTGCACAGCGGGGGGTGGGGGTGGGGGAGTGCCGCGCACAGCGGGGGGTGGGGGTGGGGGAGTGCCGCGCACAGCGGGGGGTGGGGGTGGGGGTGGGGGAGTGCCGTGCACAGCGGGGGGTGGGGGTGGGGGTGGGGGAGTGCCGTGCACAGCGGGGGGTGGGGGTGGGGGAGTGCCGTGCACAGCGGGGGGTGGGGGTGGGGGTGGGGGAGTGCCGTGCACAGCGGGGGGTGGGGGTGGGGGTGGGGGAGTGCCGTGCACAGCGGGGGGTGGGGGTGGGGGTGGGGGAGTGCCGTGCACAGCGGGGGGTGGGGGTGGGGGTGGGGGAGTGCCGTGCACAGCGGGGGGTGGGGGTGGGGGTGGGGGAGTGCCGTGCACAGCGGGGGGTGGGGGTGGGGGTGGGGAGTGCCGTGCACAGCGGGGGGTGGGGGGTGGGGGTGGGGGAGTGCCGTGCACAGCGGGGGGTGGGGGTGGGGGTGGGGGAGTGCCGTGCACAGCGGGGGGTGGGGGTGGGGGTGGGGGAGTGCCGTGCACAGCGGGGGGTGGGGGTGGGGGTGGGGGTGGGGGAGTGCCGTGCACAGCGGGGTTGGGGGTGGGGGTGGGGGAGTGCCGTGCACAGCGGGGGGTGGGGGTGGGGGTGGGGGTGGGGGAGTGCCGTGCACAGCGGGGGGTGGGGGTGGGGGTGGGGGAGTGCCGCGCACAGCGGGGGGTGGGGGTGGGGGTGGGGGAGTGCCGTGCACAGCGGGGGGTGGGGGTGGGGGTGGGGGTGGGGGAGTGCCGTGCACAGCGGGGGGTGGGGGTGGGGGTGGGGGTGGGGGAGTGCCGTGCACAGCGGGGGGTGGGGGTGGGGGTGGGGGAGTGCCGTGCACAGCGGGGGGTGGGGGTGGGGGTGGGGGAGTGCCGTGCACAGCGGGGGGTGGGGGTGGGGGTGGGGGAGTGCCGTGCACAGCGGGGGGTGGGGGTGGGGGTGGGGGAGTGCCGTGCACAGCGGGGGGTGGGGGTGGGGGTGGGGGAGTGCCGTGCACAGCGGGGGGTGGGGGTGGGGGTGGGGGTGGGGGAGTGCCGTGCACAGCGGGGGGTGGGGGTGGGGGTGGGGGTGGGGGAGTGCCGTGCACAGCGGGGTTGGGGGTGGGGGTGGGGGAGTGCCGTGCACAGCGGGGGGTGGGGGTGGGGGTGGGGGTGGGGGAGTGCTGTGCACAGCGGGGGGTGGGGGTGGGGGTGGGGGAGTGCCGTGCACAGCGGGGGGTGGGGGTGGGGGTGGGGGTGGGGGAGTGCTGTGCACAGCGGGGGGTGGGGGTGGGGGTGGGGGAGTGCCGTGCACAGCGGGGGGTGGGGGTGGGGGTGGGGGAGTGCCGTGCACAGCGGGGGGTGGGGGTGGGGGTGGGGGTGGGGGGAGTGCCGTGCACAGCGGGGGGTGGGGGTGGGGGTGGGGGTGGGGGAGTGCCGTGCACAGCGGGGGGTGGGGGTGGGGGTGGGGGAGTGCCGTGCACAGCGGGGGGTGGGGGTGGGGGTGGGGGAGTGCCGTGCACAGCGGGGGGTGGGGGTGGGGGTGGGGGAGTGCCGTGCACAGCGGGGGGTGGGGGTGCGGGTGGGGGTGGGGGAGTGCCGTGCACAGCGGGGGGTGGGGGTGGGGGTGGGGGAGTGCCGTGCACAGCGGGGGGTGGGGGTGGGGGAGGTGCAGACTTGGCCTGGAATGTCCATCTCCTGAGGATCTTGCAGCCGGAGTTAGAGTCATTTCCACACTCGGTATTTTTAGTAAATATCAACCAACAACGAAGAGGTTTATTAAATCAATAACTTTATAGCACAACACAGACAGAATGGTGGCAAGGAGTGGGAGGGAGGGAGGGGGAAAGGGGAGGTGAGGGAGGGAGGGGGAAAGGGGAGGTGGGGGAGGGAGGGGGAAAGGGGAGGAGGTGGGGGAGGGAGGGGGAAAGGGGAGGAGGGTGAGGGAGGGGGAAAGGGGAGGAGGTGGGGGAGGGAGGGGGAAAGGGGAGGAGGTGAGGGAGGGGGAAAGGGGAGGAGGTGGGGGAGGGAGGGGGAAAGGGGGAGGAGGTGGGGGAGGGAGGGGGAAAGGGGAGGTGGGGGAGGGAGGGGGAAAGGGGAGGAGGTGGGGGAGGGAGGGGGAAAGGGGAGGTGGGGGAGGGAGGGGGAAAGGGGAGGAGGTGGGGGAGGGAGGGGGAAAGGGGAGGTGGGGGAGGGAGGGGGAAAGGGGAGGAGGTGGGGGAGGGAGGGGGAAAGGGGAGGAGGTGTGGGGAGGGAGGGGGAAAGGGGAGGTGGGGGAGGGAGGGGGAAAGGGGAGGTGGGGGAGGGAGGGGGAAAGGGGAGGTGGTGGGTGAGGGAGGGGGAAAGGGGAGGAGGTGGGGGGAGGGAGGGGGAAAGGGGAGGTGGGGGAGGGAGGGAGGGGGGAAGGGGAGGAGGTGAGGGGAGGGAGGGGGAAAGGGGAGGAGGTGGGGGAGGGAGGGGGAAAGGGGAGGAGGTGGGGGAGGGAGGGGGGAAGGGGAGGAGGTGAGGGGAGGGAGGGGGAAAGGGGAGGAGGTGGGTGAGGGAGGGGGAAAGGGGAGGAGGTGGGTGAGGGAGGGGGAAAGGGGAGGAGGTGAGGGGAGGGAGGGGGAAAGGGGAGGAGGTGTGGGGAGGGGGGCAGGAGGAGGTGGGGGCAGGAGGAGGTGTGGGGAGGGGGGCAGGAGGAGGTGGGGGCAGGAGGAGGTGTGGGGAGGAGGGCAGGAGGAGGTGTGGGGAGGTGGGGGGAGGAGGTGGGGTGGGGGCAGGAGGAGGTGTGGGGAGGGGGGCAGGAGGAGATGAGGGGGAGGAGGTGGGGAGGGGGCAGGAGGAGATGAGGGGGAGGAGGTGGGGAGGGGGCAGGAGGAGGTGTGGGGAGGGGGGCAGGAGGAGATGAGGGGGAGGAGGTGGGGAGGGGGCAGGAGGAGGTGGGGGCAGGAGGTGGGGAGGGGGCAGGAGGAGGTGGGGGCAGGAGGTGGGGAGGGGGCAGGAGGAGGTGTGGGGAGGGAAGAGAGGAGATGAGGGGGAGGAGGTGTGGGGAGGGGGGCAGGAGGAGGTGTGGGGAGGGGGCAGGAGGAGGTGGGGGCAGGAGGAGGTGTGGGGAGGAGGTGGGGGGAGGAGGTGGGGTGGGGGCAGGAGGAGGTGTGGGGAGGGGGGCAGGAGGAGATGAGGGGGAGGAGGTGGGGAGGGGGCAGGAGGAGGTGGGGGGAGGAGGTGGGGTGGGGGCAGGAGGAGGTGGGGGCAGTAGGAGGTGTGGGGAGGGGGGCAGGAGGAGATGGGGGCAGGAGGAGGTGTGGGGAGGGGGCAGGAGGAGGTGTGGGGAGGGAGGAGAGGAGATGAGGGGGAGGAGGTGTGGGGTGGGGGGCAGGAGGTGGGGAGGGGGCAGGAGGAGGTGTGGGGAGGGGGGCAGGAGGAGGTGTGGGGAGGGAGGAGAGGAGATGAGGGGGAGGAGGTGTGGGGTGGGGGGCAGGAGGTGGGGAGGGGGCAGGAGGAGGTGTGGGGAGGGGGGCAGGAGGAGGTGTGGGGAGGGGGCAGGAGGAGGTGGGGGCAGGAGGTGGGGAGCGGAGCAGGGGTAATGGAGAAACATTATAGCAAAATCAGCAGTAAAAACTATGTACAAACTCAGATGAAATGAAAACCCTTTCATTCTATTCCAGTGTTACATTTGAATGAATTGCCCCTTTTTCAGAATGAAAGCTTCTCATTTCACCAGCACACCCGCACACCGAGTCAGTGAGAACAGTCTCCCCCCTATCCCAGCCTGGCTGAATGGAGATTCCTGCTTTCAGACTGGAGTGAGGAACAGTCCTCCTCAGGGAATATTCTGAGTCAGCGAAGGGCAGCTGGGAGCTTGAGGGATCCACACTTGGGGTAATAATTCTGGGGCTTGGGAGAAGCCTAATGCAGGTATCCAGCCATTGACGCGGTCTCGGCTCGAATGTAGGAGTGGGAGCGCAAGGAACGTTAAAAGCCGACTCTAAATATATGTGAGGAGAAAAAGATTGGCAAAGACAAATATGGGTCCCTTACAGTCAGAAACGGGGGAAATTATAATGGGGAACAAAGAAATGGCAGAAGAATTGAACACATATCTTGGTTCTGTCTTCACAAAAGAGGACACAAATAATTATAATTTCCCAGAAATGTTAGGGAATCAAGGGTCTAGTGAAAGGGAGGAATTGAAGAAAATCAGTTTTAGAGAAATTAATGGTGTTAAAGACTGAAAACTCCCCAGGGCCTGGTGATCTGCATCCCAGTGTGCTAAGGGAAAATATTGGATATCTTCCAAAAGTCTATAGACGATGGAGATTGGGGTATGGCAAATGTAACCCCACTATTTAAAAAAGGAGGGAGAGAAAAAACAGAGAATTACAGACCAGTTATCCTAACATCAGTAGTGAGGAAAATGCTAGAGTCTATTATAAAAGACCTGGTAACAGAACACTTGGAAAGCATTAACGGGATTAGACAAAGTCAGCATGGGTTTATGAAAGGGAAATTATGCTACTGGAGTTTTTTTGAGGATGTAACTGGTAGGATAAATAAGGGAGAACCAGTGGATGTGGTGTATTTGGATTTCAAGAAGGCTTTTGATCAGGTCCCACAAGAGGCTAGTGGACAAAATTAAATCACATGGGATCGGGGGTAATATACTGGCACGGACTGAGAATTGGTTGACAGACTGGAAACAGAGAGTGGGGATAAATGGGTCTTTTTCGGGATGGCAGGTGGTGACTAGTGGGGTACCACAGGGATCAGTGCTTGGGCCTCAGCTATTCACGATATATGTAAATGACTTGGATGAGGAAACCAAATGCAATATTTCCAAGTTTGCTAACTGCACAAAACTGGGTGGGGTTGTGAGGAGGATGCAAGGAGGTTTCAGGGTGTTTCAGACAAGTTGTGTGTGTGGGCAGACATATAGCAGATGCAGTATAACGTGGATAAGTGTGAAGTTATTCACTTCAGTGTGAAAAACAGAAAGGCAGAGTATTATTTAAATGGTGATATATTGGGAAATGTGGGTGTACAAAGGGATCTGGGTGTCCTTGTACACCAGTCAGTGAAAGTAAACAGACAGGTGCAGCAAGCAATTAGGAAGGCAAATGGTATGTTGGCCTTCATTACAAGAGGATTTGAGTTCAGCAGTAGGGATGTCTTACTGCAGTTATACAGGGCCTTGGTGAGACCACACCTGGAGTATTGTGCACAGTTTTGGTCTCCCTACCTAAGAAAAGATATACTTGTCTAAGAGGGAGTGCAGCGAAGGTTCACTAGGCTGATACCGGGGATGGTAGGACTGTCCTCGGAGGAGAGATTGGTTTGACTGGGCCTGTATTCACTAGAAGAACGAGAGGGGATCTGATTGAAGCGTATAAAATTCTAACAGGGCCAGACAGACTGGATGCAGGGAGGATGTTTCCCCTGGCTGGGGAGTCTAGAACCAGGGGCCACAGTCTCAGGATACAGGACAGGCCACATGGGACTGAGATGGGGAAAGATTTCTTCACTCAGAGGGTGGTCAACCTGTGGAATTCTCTCCCACAGAAGCTGTGGCCGGGTCACTGAGTATATTCAAGAAAGAAACTGATAATTTTTTGGATATTAGGGGCATCAAGGGTTATGGAGAGATAGGGAATATGGTGTTGAGGTAGAGGATCAGCCATGATCATATTGAATGGCGGAGCAGGCTCGAAGGGCCGAATGGCCTCCTCCTGCTCCTAGTTTCTATGTTTCCAATGGAAATTGTTGCGTGGGGAGATTGGCTGGAAGGACAGAGTCTGAAGTGAGGATGGAGACCAGGCAGTGGGGGGATAGGTTCATTGATTCATACCAGTTGGTCCTGTGAAGAGGTAGTGGGACTGCAGCAGGTTTGCGAGGTGTGTGTGTGGCTGTCACTGTTGTAGAGCCAGTGGTACAATCGCTGTCAGTCTGCAATGTGGAGAGACAGCCACCAATCTTACACACACCAGGCAGTGTGCAACAGGAAGAGGCTGTTGCCTGGGGGGGTGGGGGGGGACCTCACAAGACCAGGGCTGCCAGCCTTCATTCCTTAATAACACAAAGCTGTCCTCTGTTCCGCCTCCCCCAATCCCCTGAGAGGTTTGGCACCTTGTGTAAGGGTGGGACAAGGTCTGTCAGTCAGAATAGGAGGGGGGCAGTGAGACTGGGGAGGCAGGCAGGGGGTGTGGAGCAGGGGCCAAGGGGGTAGGTTTGAAGATTTTATATTTGTTGAGATGTGTTGTAGATGGGGGTCTGTTGACTGCTCTGTAACAAAGACTGACTCTCATCTCTTCCAAGCGGTTTCCATTGTGTTCTGTGCTGCTTCCTAGAACGATTCTACGTGAGTGTGAAATGGGAGCTGTGAATCAGCCTGGAAAGCAGGGTTTGTGGTACAGAGTCAGCACTGTCAAGGGGCTGCCCAATTCCTGGCTTGGGGTCAGCACAGAATGTGTCCCACAAAGCAGAAGGGGTTAGCTCAATGCCGAAGACTTGACCAGCTCCTCAACTCAGGCTGCAGACTCGGTTTGGCGCAGTGAGTGATGACAGCTCTGACTGTGCAGCAAAAAGGAAACAATTCACCTTCATTTGATTAAAAGGTTTGGAACTAATCCTGACGTATTAGATGGAGAAGATTAGAATTAAGAGTCGAGTTTTACACAGAATCAAAATAAAACGAAAGTAACAAACTGAACTGAAGCTTCCTCTCACCCTCAGCAAAAGCCTCTGTGCCTCGCAAGGTGCCCTTACGCCCCCCCCCCCCGGTCAGTCAGGAGCTGTGTCCAATTGGAAAACTTCATCATACAACCTGACTGAAAGGAAGGGATATTACAGACCAGAGCCCACTGCAGACAGACCAGGGCCCACTGCAGACAGACCAGGGCCCACTGCAGACAGACGAGGGGCCCACCGCAGACAGACGAGGGGCCCACCGCAGACAGACGAGGGGCCCATCGCAGACAGACGAGGGGCCCACCGCAGACAGACGAGGGGCCCACCGCAGACAGACAAGGGGCCCACCGCAGACAGACGAGGGGCCCACCGCAGACAGACGAGGGGCCCATCGCAGACAGACGGGCCCATCGTAGACAGACGAGGGGCCCACCGCAGACAGACGAGGGGCCCACCGCAGACAGACGAGGGGCCCACCGCAGACAGACGAGGGGCCCACCGCAGACAGACGAGGGGCCCATCGCAGACAGACGGGCCCATCGTAGACAGACGAGGGGGCCCATCGCAGACAGGTGAGGTGCCATTCTGTGTAAAAACTCTACCCAAATCTTGACCAAAGAAACCGTGTATCGAGGTAAGTTGGCCAAAGTCTGACCAAGTTAGGTTGTTAAAAATCAGCCCCCACATTCCAAAACATTGCTGATCAGTTAGTTGCCTGAGGGAAGACTGTGTCCTGGCTCTGTATTCCCCTGCTCCTTCTGATCCTCGGGTAATGCTGTTTATAAATAAAACAAGGTCAAGAACTGAGAATTACACAACCTGCTCAAAAAACACCCACCGCAGCTACACTCATTCCCCCTCCAAAGCTACACACATTCTTCACACAGCTACACTCATTCTCCCCTCCACAGCTACACTCATTCTCCCCTCCACAGCTACACTCATTCTCCCCTCCACAGCTACACTCATTCTTCCCTCCACAGCTACACTCATTCCCCCTCCAAAGCTACACTCATTCCCCCTCCACAGCTACACTCATTCCCCCTCCAAAGCTACACACATTCGCCACACAGCTACACTCATTCTCCCCACCACAGCTACACTCATTCTCCCCTCCACAGCTACACTCATTCTCCACACAGCTACGCTCATTCTCCACACCACAGCTACACGCATTCTCCCCTCCACAGCTACACTCATTCTCCCCACCACAGCTACACTCATTCGCACCTCCACAGCTACACTCTTTCTCCCCACTACAGCTACGCTCATTCTCCCCACCACAGCTACACTCATTCTCCACACCACAGCTACACTCATTCTCCCCTCCACAGCTACACTCATTCTCCCCTCCACAGTTACACTCATTCTCCCCACCACAGCTACACTCATTCTCCCCACCACAGCTACACTCATTCGCACCTCCACAGCTACACTCATTCTCCCCACCACAGCTACACTCATTCTCCCCACCACAGCTACACTCATTCTCCCCACCAGAGCTACACTCATTCTACCCTCCACAGCTACACTCATTCTCCCCACCACAGCTACACTCATTCTCCCCTCCACAGCTACACTCATTCTCCCCTCCACAGCTACACTCATTCTCCCCTCCACAGCTACACTCATTCTCCACACAGCTACACTCATTCTCCACACCACAGCTACACGCATTCTCCCTTCCACAGCTACACTCATTCGCCCCTCCACATCTACACTCATTCCCCCTCCAAAGCTACACACATTCTCCACACAGCTACACTCATTCTCCCCTCCACAGCTACACTCATTCTCCCCTCCACAGCTACACTCATTCTCCACACAGCTACACTCATTCTCCACACCACAGCTACACGCATTCTCCCTTCCACAGCTACACTCATTCGCCCCTCCACATCTACACTCATTCCCCCTCCAAAGCTACACACATTCTCCACACAGCTACACTCATTCGCACCTCCACAGCTACACTCATTCTCCGCACCGCAGCTACACACATTTCTCCCCACCACAGCAACACTCATTCTCCCCACCACAGCTACACTCATTCTCCCCTCCACAGCTACACTCATTCTCCCCACCACAGCTACACTCATTCTCCCCACCACAGCAACACTCATTCTCCCCTCCACAGCTACACTCATTCTCCCCTCCACAGCTACACTCATTCTCCCCTCCACAGCTACACTCATTCTTCCCTCCACAGCTACACTCATTCCCCCTCCAAAGCTACACTCATTTCCCCTCCACAGCTACACTCATTCCCCCTCCAAAGCTACACACATTCGCCACACAGCTACACTCATTCTCCCCACCACAGCTACACTCATTCTCCCCTCCACAGCTACACTCATTCTCCACACAGCTACGCTCATTCTCCACACCACAGCTACACGCATTCTCCCCTCCACAGCTACACTCATTCTCCCCACCACAGCTACACTCATTCGCACCTCCACAGCTACACTCATTCCCCCTCCACAGCTACACTCATTCCCCCTCCAATGCTACACACGTTCTCCACACTGCTACACTCATTCTCCCCACCATTGCTACACTCATTCTCCCCTCCACAGTTACACTCATTCTCCACACAGATACACTCATTCTCCCCACCATTGCTACACTCATTCTCCCCTCCACAGTTACACTCATTCTCCACACAGATACACTCATTCTCCACACCACAGCTACACGCATTCTCCCCTCGACGGCTACACTCATTCTCCCCACCACAGCTACACTCATTCGCACCTCCGCAGCTACACTCATTCTCCCCTCCACAGCTACACTCATTCTCCCCTCCACAGCTACACACATTCTCCCCACCACAGCTAAACTCATTCTCCCTCCACAGCTACACTCATTCCCCCTCCAAAGCTACACACATTCTCCACACAGCTACACTCATTCTCCCCACCACAGCTACACTCATTCCCCCCTCCACAGTTACACACATTCTCCACACAGCTACACTCATTCTCCACACCACAGCTACACGCATTCTCCCCTTCACAGCTACACTCATTCTCCCCACCACAGCTACACTCATTCGCACCTCCACAGCTACACTCATTCTCCCCTCCACAGCTACACTCATTCTCCCCTGAACAGCTACACTCATTCACCCCTCCACAGCTACACTCATTCTCCCCTCCACAGCTACACTCATTCTCCCCTCCACAGCTACACTAATTCTCCCCTCCACAGCTACACTCATTCTCCCCTCCACAGCTACACTCATTCTCCCCTCCACAGCTACACTAATTCTCCCCTCCACAGCTACACTCATTCTCCCCTCCACAGCTACACTCATTCCCCCTCCAAAGCTACACACATTCTCCACACAGCTCCACTCATTCTCCCCTCCACAGCTACACTCATTCTCCCCACCACAGCTACACTAATTCTCCCCTCCACAGCTACACTCATTCCCCCTCCAAAGCTACACACATTCTCCACACAGCTCCACTGATTCTCCCCTCCACAGCTACACTCATTCTCCCCACCACAGCTACACTCATTCTCCCCTCCACAGCTACACTCATTCTCCCCTCCACAGCTACACTCGTTCTCCCCTCCACAGCTACACTCATTCTCCCCTCCACAGCTACACTCATTCTCCCCTCCACAGCTACACTCATTCCCCCTCCAAAGCTACACTCATTCCCCCTCCAAAGCTACACTCATTCCCCCTCCAAAGCTACACTCATTCCCCCTCCAAAGCTACACTCATTCCCCCTCCACAGCTACACTCATTCCCCCTCCAATGCTACACACGTTCTCCACACAGCTACACTCATTCTCCCCACCATTGCTACACTCATTCTCCCCTCCACAGTTACACTCATTCTCCACACAGATACACTCATTCTCCACACCACAACTACACGCATTCTCCCCTCGACAGCTACACTCATTCTCCCCACCACAGCTACACTCATTCGCACCTCCACAGCTACACTCATTCTCCCCTCCACAGCTACACTCATTCTCCCCTCCACAGCTACACACATTCTCCCCACCACAGCTAAACTCATTCTCCCTCCACAGCTACACTCATTCCCCCTCCAAAGCTACACACATTCTCCACACAGCTACACTCATTCTCCCCACCACAGCTACACTCATTCCCCCCTCCACAGTTACACACATTCTCCACACAGCTACACTCATTCTCCACACCACAGCTACACGCATTCTCCCCTTCACAGCTACACTCATTCTCCCCACCACAGCTACACTCATTCGCACCTCCACAGCTACACTCATTCTCCCCTCCACAGCTACACTCATTCTCCCCTCCACAGCTACACTCATTCTCCCCTGAACAGCTACACTCATTCTCCCCTCCACAGCTACACTCATTCTCCCCTCCACAGCTACACTCATTCTCCCCTCCACAGCTACACTAATTCTCCCCTCCACAGCTACACTCATTCTCCCCTCCACAGCTACACTCATTCCCCCTCCAAAGCTACACACATTCTCCACACAGCTCCACTCATTCTCCCCTCCACAGCTACACTAATTCTCCCCTCCACAGCTACACTCATTCCCCCTCCAAAGCTACACACATTCTCCACACAGCTCCACTGATTCTCCCCTCCACAGCTACACTCATTCTCCACACCACAGCTACACTCATTCTCCCCTCCACAGCTACACTCATTCTCCCCTCCACAGCTACACTCATTCTCCCCTCCACAGCTACACTCATTCTCCCCTCCACAGCTACACACATTCTCCCCACCACAGCTAAACTCATTCTCCCTCCACAGCTACACTCATTCCCCCTCCAAAGCTACACACATTCTCCACACAGCTACACTCATTCTCCCCACCACAGCTACACTCATTCCCCCCTCCACAGTTACACACATTCTCCACACAGCTACACTCATTCTCCACACCACAGCTACACGCATTCTCCCCTTCACAGCTACACTCATTCTCCCCACCACAGCTACACTCATTCGCACCTCCACAGCTACACTCATTCTCCCCTCCACAGCTACACTCATTCTCCCCTCCACAGCTACACTCATTCGCCCCTCCACAGCTACACTCATTCTCCCCTCCACAGCTACACTCATTCTCCCCACCACAGCTACACTCATTCTCCCCTCCACAGCTACACTCATTCTCCCCTCCACAGCTACACTCATTCTCCCCTCCACAGCTACACTCATTCTCCCCTCCACAGCTACACTCATTCTCCCCTCCACAGCTACACTCATTCTCCCCTCCACAGCTACTCTCATTCTCCCCTCCACAGCTACACTAATTCTCCCCTCCACAGCTACACTCATTCTCCCCTCCACAGCTACACTCATTCCCCCTCCAAAGCTACACACATTCTCCGCACAGCTACACTCATTCTCCCCACCACAGCTACACTCGTTCGCAACTCCACAGCTACACTCATTCTCCGCACCGCAGCTACACACATTCTCCCCACCACAGCTACACTCATTCTCCCCACCACAGCTACACTCATTCTCGCCACCACATCTGAACTCATTCTCCCCTCCACAGCTACACTCATTCTCCCCTCCACAGCTACACTCATTCTCCCCACCACAGCTACACTCATTCTCCACACAGCTACACTCATTCTCCACACCACAGCTACACGCATTCTCCCCTCCACAGCTACACTCATTCTCCCACCACAGCTACACTCATTCACACCTCCACAGCTACACTCATTCTCCCCTCCACAGCTACACTCATTCTCCCCTCCACAGCTACACTCATTCTCCCCTCCACAGCTACACTCATTCTCCCCTCCACAGCTACACTCATTCTCCCCTGAACAGCTACACTCATTCACCCCTCCACAGCTACACTCATTCTCCCCTCCACAGCTACACTCATTCTCCCCTCCACAGCTACACTAATTCTCCCCTCCACAGCTACACTCATTCTCCCCTCCACAGCGACACTCATTCCCCCTCCAAAGCTACACACATTCTCCACACAGCTCCACTCATTCTCCCCTCCACAGCTACACTCATTCTCCCCACCACAGCTACACTAATTCTCCCCTCCACAGCTACACTCATTCCCCCTCCAAAGCTACACACATTCTCCACACAGCTCCACTGATTCTCCCCTCCACAGCTACACTCATTCTCCCCACCACAGCTACACTCATTCTCCCCTCCACAGCTACACTCATTCTCCCCTCCACAGCTACACTCATTCTCCCCTCCACAGCTACACACATTCTCCCCACCACAGCTAAACTCATTCTCCCTCCACAGCTACACTCATTCCCCCTCCAAAGCTACACACATTCTCCACACAGCTACACTCATTCTCCCCACCACAGCTACACTCATTCCCCCCTCCACAGTTACACACATTCTCCACACAGCTACACTCATTCTCCACACCACAGCTACACGCATTCTCCCCTCCACAGCTACACTCATTCTACCCACCACAGCTACACTCATTCTCCCCTCCACAGATACAATCATTCTCCCCTCCACAGCTACACTCATTCTCCCCTCCACAGCTACACTCATTCTCCCCTCCACAGCTACACTCATTCTCCCCACCACAGCTACACTCATTCTCCCCACCACAGCTACACTCATTCTCCCCTCCACAGCTACACTCATTCTCCCCTCCACAGCTACACTCATTCTCCCCTCCACAGCTACACTCATTCTCCCCTCCACAGCTACACTCATTCTCCCCTCCACAGCTACTCTCATTCTCCCCTCCACAGCTACACTCATTCTCCCCTCCACAGCTACACTCATTCTCCCCTCCACAGCTAGACTCATTCCCCCTCCAAAGCTACACACATTCTCCGCACAGCTACACTCATTCTCCCCACCACAGCTACACTCGTTCGCAACTCCACAGCTACACTCATTTTCCTCACCGCAGCTACACACATTCTCCCCACCACAGCTACACTCATTCTCCCCACCACAGATACACTCATTCTCCCCACCACATCTGAACTCATTCTCCCCTCCACATCTACACTCATTCTCCCCTCCACAGCTACACTCATTCTCCACACCACAGCTACACTCATTCTCCACACAGCTACACTCATTCTCCACACCACAGCTACACGCATTCTCCCCTCCACAGCTACACTCATTCTCCCACCACAGCTACACTCATTCACACCTCCACAGCTACACTCATTCTCCCCTCCACAGCTACACTCATTCTCCCCTCCACAGCTACACTCATTCTCCCCTCCACAGCTACAATCATTCTCCCCTCCACAGCTACACTCATTCTCCCCTCCACAGCTACACTCATTCTCCCCTCCACAGCTACATTCATTCTCCCCTCCACAGCTACACTCATTCTCCCCTCCACAGCTACACTCATTCTCCCCTCCACAGCTACACTCATTCTCCCCTCCACAGCTACACTCATTCTCCCCTCCACAGCTACACTCATTCCCCCTCCAAAGCTGCACACATTCTCCACACAGCTACACTCATTCTCCCCACCACAGCTACACTCATTCGCACCTCCACAGCTACACTCATTCTCCCCACCACAGCTACACTCATTCTCCCCACCACAGCTACACTCATTCTCCCCTCCACAGCTACACTCATTCTCCACACCACAGCTACACTCATTCTCCCCACCACAGCTACACTCATTCTCCCCTCCACAGCTACACTCATTCTCCCCTCCACAGCTACACTCATTCTCCCCTCCACAGCTACACTCATTCTCCCCTCCGCAGCTACAGTCATTCGCCCCTCCACAGCTACACTCATTCCCCCTCCAAAGCTACACACATTCTCCACACAGCTACACTCATTCGCACCTCCACAGCTACACTCATTCTCCGCACCGCAGCTACACACATTTCTCCCCACCACAGCAACACTCATTCTCCCCACCACAGCTACACTCATTCTCCCCACCACATCTAAACTCATTCTCCCCACCACAGCTACACTGATTCTCCCCTCCACAGCTACACTCATTCTCCCCACCACAGCTACACTCATTCTCCCCTCCACAGCTACACTCATTCTCCCCTCCACAGCTACACTCAATCCCCCTCCAAAGCTACACTCATTCCCCCTCCACAGCTACACTCATTCCCCCTCCAAAGCTACACACATTCTCCACACAGCTACACTCATTCTCCCCACCACAGCTACACTCATTCTCCCCACCACAGCTACACTCATTCTCCCCACCACAGCGACACTCATTCTCCCCTCCACAGCTACACTCATTCTCCCCTCCACAGCTACACTCATTCACCCCTCCACAGCTACACTCATTCTCCCCTCCACAGCTACACTAATTCTCCCCTCCACAGCTACACTAATTCTCCCCTCCACAGCTACACTCATTCCCCCTCCAAAGCTACACACATTCTCCACACAGCTACACTCATTCTCCCCTCCACAGCTACACACATTCTCCCCACCACAGCTACACTCATTCTCCCCACCACAGCTACACTCATTCTCGCCACCACATCTGAACTCATTCTCCCCTCCACAGCTACACTCATTCTCCCCTCCACAGCTACACTCATTCTCCCCACCACAGCTACACTCATTCTCCACACAGCTACACTCATTCTCCACACCACAGCTACACGCATTCTCCCCTCCACAGCTACACTCATTCTCCCACCACAGCTACACTCATTCACACCTCCACAGCTACACTCATTCTCCCCTCCACAGCTACACTCATTCTCCCCTCCACAGCTACACTCATTCTCCCCTCCACAGCTACACTCATTCTCCCCTCCACAGCTACACTCATTCCCCCTCCAAAGCTACACTCATTCCCCCTCCAAAGCTACACTCATTCCCCCTCCACAGCTACACTCATTCCCCCTCCAAAGCTACACACGTTCTCCACACAGCTACACTCATTCTCCCCACCACTGCTACACTCATTCTCCCCTCCACAGTTACACTCATTCTCCACACAGATACACTCATTCTCCACACCACAGCTACATGCATTCTCCCCTTGACAGCCACACTCATTCTCCCCACCACAGCTACACTCATTCTCCCCTCCACAGCTACACTCATTCTCCCCTCCACAGCTACACTCATTCTCCCCACCACAGCTACACTCATTCTCCCTCCACAGCTACACTCATTCCCCCTCCAAAGCTACACACATCCTCCACACAGCTACACTCATTCTCCCCACCACAGCTACACTCATTCTCCCCTCCACAGCTACACTCATTCTCCCCTCCACAGCTACACTCATTCTCCCCTCCACAGCTACACTCATTCTCCCCTCCACAGCTACACTCATTCTCCCCTCCACAGCTACTCTCATTCTCCCCTCCACAGCTACACTAATTCTCCCCTCCATAGCTACACTCATTCCCCCTCCAAAGCTACACACATTCTCCACACAGCTCCACTGATTCTCCCCTCCACAGCTACACTCATTCTCCCCACCACAGCTACACTCATTCTCCCCTCCACAGCTACACTCATTCTCCCCTCCACAGCTACACTCATTCTCCCCTCCACAGCTACACACATTCTCCCCACCACAGCTAAACTCATTCTCCCTCCACAGCTACACTCATTCCCCCTCCAAAGCTACACACATTCTCCACACAGCTACACTCATTCTCCCCACCACAGCTACACTCATTCCCCCCTCCACAGTTACACACATTCTCCACACAGCTACACTCATTCTCCACACCACAGCTACACGCATTCTCCCCTCCACAGCTACACTCATTCTCCCACCACAGCTACACTCATTCACACCTCCACAGCTACACTCATTCTCCCCTCCACAGCTACACTCATTCTCCCCTCCACAGCTACACTCATTCTCCCCTCCACAGCTACAATCATTCTCCCCTCCACAGCTACACTCATTCTCCCCTCCACAGCTACACTCATTCTCCCCTCCACAGCTACACTCATTCTCCCCTCCACAGCTACATTCATTCTCCCCTCCACAGCTACACTCATTCTCCCCTCCACAGCTACACTCATTCTCCCCTCCACAGCTACACTCATTCTCCCCTCCACAGCTACACTCATTCCCCCTCCAAAGCTGCACACATTCTCCACACAGCTACACTCATTCTCCCCACCACAGCTACACTCATTCGCACCTCCACAGCTACACTCATTCTCCCCACCACAGCTACACTCATTCTCCCCACCACAGCTACACTCATTCTCCCCTCCACAGCTACACTCATTCTCCACACCACAGCTACACTCATTCTCCCCACCACAGCTACACTCATTCTCCCCACCACAGCTACACTCATTCTCCCCTCCACAGCTACACTCATTCTCCCCTCCACAGCTACACTCATTCCCCCTCCAAAGCTACACTCATTCCCCCTCCACAGCTACACTCATTCCCCCTCCAAAGCTACACACATACTCCACACAGCTACACTCATTCTCCCCACCACAGCTACACTCATTCTCCCCACCACAGCTACACTCATTCTCCCCACCACAGCGACACTCATTCTCCCCTCCACAGCTACACTCATTCTCCCCTCCACAGCTACACTCATTCTCCCCTCCACAGCTACACTCATTCTCCCCTCCACAGCTACACTAATTCTCCCCTCCACAGCTACACTCATTCTCCCCTCCACAGCTACACTCATTCCCCCTCCAAAGCTACACACATTCTCCACACAGCTACACTCATTCTCCCCTCCACAGCTACACTCATTCTCCCCACCACAGCTACACTCATTCTCCCCACCACAGCTACACTCATTCTCCCCACCACAGCTACACTCATTCTACCCTCCACAGCTACACTCATTCTCCCCTCCACAGCTACACTCATTCACCCCTCCACAGCTACACTCATTCTCCCCTCCACAGCAACACTAATTCTCCCCTCCACAGCTACACTCATTCTACCCTCAACAGCTACACTCATTCTCCCCACCACAGCTCCACTCATTCTCCCCATCACAGCTACACTCATTCTCCCCTACACAGCTACACTCATTCTCCCCTCCACAGCTACACTCATTCTCCCCTCCACAGCTACACTCATTCTCCCCTCCACAGCTACACTCATTCCCCCTCCAAAGCTACACTCATTCCCCCTCCAAAGCTACACTCATTCCCCCTCCACAGCTACACTCATTCCCCCTCCAAAGCTACACACGTTCTCCACACAGCTACACTCATTCTCCCCACCACTGCTACACTCATTCTCCCCTCCACAGTTACACTCATTCTCCACACAGATACACTCATTCTCCACACCACAGCTACATGCATTCTCCCCTTGACAGCCACACTCATTCTCCCCACCACAGCTACACTCATTCTCCCCTCCACAGCTACACTCATTCTCCCCTCCACAGCTACACTCATTCTCCCCACCACAGCTACACTCATTCTCCCTCCACAGCTACACTCATTCTCCCCTCCACAGCTTCACTCATTCTCCCCTCCACAGCTACTCTCATTCTCCCCTCCACAGCTACACTAATTCTCCCCTCCATAGCTACACTCATTCCCCCTCCAAAGCTACACACATTCTCCACACAGCTCCACTGATTCTCCCCTCCACAGCTACACTCATTCTCCCCACCACAGCTACACTCATTCTCCCCTCCACAGCTACACTCATTCTCCCCTCCACAGCTACACTCATTCTCCCCTCCACAGCTACACACATTCTCCCCACCACAGCTAAACTCATTCTCCCTCCACAGCTACACTCATTCCCCCTCCAAAGCTACACACATTCTCCACACAGCTACACTCATTCTCCCCACCACAGCTACACTCATTCCCCCCTCCACAGTTACACACATTCTCCACACAGCTACACTCATTCTCCACACCACAGCTACACGCATTCTCCCCTTCACAGCTACACTCATTCTCCCCACCACAGCTACACTCATTCGCACCTCCACAGCTACACTCATTCTCCCCTCCACAGCTACACTCATTCTCCCCTCCACAGCTACACTCATTCTCCCCTCCACAGCTACACTCATTCTCCCCACCACAGCTACACTCATTCTCCCCACCACAGCTACACTCATTCTCCCCTCCACAGCTACACTCATTCTCCCCTCCACAGCTACACTCATTCTCCCCTCCACAGCTACACTCATTCTCCCCTCCACAGCTACTCTCATTCTCCCCTCCACAGCTACACTAATTCTCCCCTCCACAGCTACACTCATTCTCCCCTCCACAGCTACACTCATTCCCACTCCAAAGCTACACACATTCTCCGCACAGCTACACTCATTCTCCCCACCACAGCTACACTCGTTCGCAACTCCACAGCTACACTCATTCTCCGCACCGCAGCTACACACATTCTCCCCACCACAGCTACACTCATTCTCCCCACCACAGCTACACTCATTCTCCCCACCACATCTGAACTCATTCTCCCCTCCACAGCTACACTCATTCTCCCCTCCACAGCTACACTCATTCTCCACACCACAGCTACACTCATTCTCCACACAGCTACACTCATTCTCCACACCACAGCTACACGCATTCTCCCCTCCACAGCTACACTCATTCTCCCACCACAGCTACACTCATTCACACATCCACAACTACACTCATTCTCCCCTCCACAGCTACACTCATTCTCCCCTCCACAGCTACACTCATTCTCCCCTCCACAGCTACAATCATTCTCCCCTCCACAGCTACACTCATTCTCCCCTCCACAGCTACACTCATTCTCCCCTCCACAGCTACACTCATTCTCCCCTCCACAGCTACACTCATTCTCCCCTCCACAGCTACACTCATTCTCCCCTCCACAGCTACACTCATTCTCCCCTCCACAGCTACACTCATTCTCCCCTCCACAGCTACACTCATTCTCCCCTCCACAGCTACACTCATTCCCCCTCCAAAGCTGCACACATTCTCCACACAGCTGCACTCATTCTCCCCACCACAGCTACACTCATTCGCACCTCCACAGCTACACTCATTCTCCCCACCACAGCTACACTCATTCTCCCCACCACAGCTACACTCATTCTCCCCTCCACAGCTACACTCATTCTCCACACCACAGCTACACTCATTCTCCCCACCACAGCTACACTCATTCTCCCCTCCACAGCTACACTCATTCTCCCCTCCACAGCTACACTCATTCTCCCCTCCACAGCTACACTCATTCTCCCCTCCACAGCTACAGTCATTCGCCCCTCCACAGCTACAGTCATTCGCCCCTCCACAGCTACACTCATTCCCCCTCCAAAGCTACACACATTCTCCACACAGCTACACTCATTCGCACCTCCACAGCTACACTCATTCTCCGCCCCGCAGCTACACACATTTCTCCCCACCACAGCTACACTCATTCCCCCCTCCACAGTTACACACATTCTCCACACAGCTACACTCATTCTCCACACCACAGCTACACGCATTCTCCCCTCCACAGCTACACTCATTCTCCCACCACAGCTACACTCATTCACACCTCCACAGCTACACTCATTCTCCCCTCCACAGCTACACTCATTCTCCCTTCCACAGCTACACTCATTCTCCCCTCCACAGCTACAATCATTCTCCCCTCCACAGCTACACTCATTCTCCCCTCCACAGCTACACTCATTCTCCCCTCCACAGCTACACTCATTCTCCCCTCCACAGCTACATTCATTCTCCCCTCCACAGCTACACTCATTCTCCCCTCCACAGCTACACTCATTCTCCCCTCCACAGCTACACTCATTCTCCCCTCCACAGCTACACTCATTCCCCCTCCAAAGCTGCACACATTCTCCTCACAGCTACACTCATTCTCCCCACCACAGCTACACTCATTCGCACCTCCACAGCTACACTCATTCTCCCCACCACATCTACACTCATTCTCCCCACCACAGCTACACTCATTCTCCCCTCCACAGCTACACTCATTCTCCACACCACAGCTACACTCATTCTCCCCACCACAGCTACACTCATTCTCCCCTCCACAGCTACACTCATTCTCCCCTCCACAGCTACACTCATTCTCCCCTCCACAGCTACACTCATTCCCCCTCCAAAGCTACACTCATTCCCCCTCCACAGCTACACTCATTCCCCCTCCAAAGCTACACACATTCTCCACACAGCTACACTCATTCTCCCCACCACAGCTACACTCATTCTCCCCACCACAGCTACACTCATTCTCCCCACCACAGCTACACTCATTCTCCCCTCCACAGCTACACTCATTCTCCCCTCCACAGCTACACTCATTCACCCCTCCACAGCTACACTCATTCTCCCCTCCACAGCTACACTAATTCTCCCCTCCACAGCTACACTAATTCTCCCCTCCACAGCTACACTCATTCCCCCTCCAAAGCTACACACATTCTCCACACAGCTACACTCATTCTCCCCTCCACAGCTACACTCATTCTCCCCACCACAGCTACACTCATTCTCCCCACCACAGCTACACTCATTCTCCCCACCACAGCTACACTCATTCTACCCTCCACAGCTACACTCATTCTCCCCTCCACAGCTACACTCATTCACCCCTCCACAGCTACACTCATTCTCCCCTCCACAGCAACACTAATTCTCCCCTCCACAGCTACACTCATTCTACCCTCACAGCTACACTCATTCTCCGCACCACAGCTACACTCATTCTCCCCATCACAGCTACACTCATTCTCCCCTACACAGCTACACTCATTCTCCCCTCCACAGCTACACTCATTCTCCCCTCCACAGCTACACTCATTCTCCCCTCCACAGCTACACTCAGTCCCCCTCCAAAGCTAAACTCATTCCCCCTCCAAAGCTACACTCATTCCCCCTCCACAGCTACACTCATTCCCCCTCCAAAGCTACACTCATTCCCCCTCCAAAGCTACACTCATTCTCCCCTCCACAGCTACACTCATTCTCCCCTCCACAGTTACACTCATTCTCCACACAGATACACTCATTCTCCACACCACAGCTACACTCATTCTCCCCTCGACAGCCACACTCATTCTCCCCACCACAGCTACACTCATTCTCCCCTCCACAGCTACACTCATTCTCCCCTCCACAGCTACACTCATTCTCCCCATCACAGCTACACTCATTCTCCCCTCCACAGCTACACTCCTTCTCCCCTCCACAGCTTCACTCCTTCTCCCCTCCACAGCTACACTCATTCTCCCCTCCACAGCTACACTCATTCTCCCCTCCACAGCTACACTCATTCCCCCTCCAAAGCTACACACATTCTCCACACAGCTACACTCATTCTCCCCTCCACAGCTACACTCATTCTCCCCACCACAGCTACACTCATTCTCCCCTCCACAGCTACACTCATTCTCCCCTCCACAGCTACACTCATTCTCCCCTCCACAGCTACACACATTCTCCCCACCACAGCTAAACTCATTCTCCCTCCACAGCTACACTCATTCCCCCTCCAAAGCTACACACATTCTCCACACAGCTACACTCATTCTCCCCACCACAGCTACACTCATTCCCCCCTCCACAGTTACACACATTCTCCACACAGCTACACTCATTCTCCACACCACAGCTACACGCATTCTCCCCTTCACAGCTACACTCATTCTCCCCACCACAGCTACACTCATTCGCACCTCCACAGCTACACTCATTCTCCCCTCCACAGCTACACTCATTCTCCCCTCCACAGCTACACTCATTCGCCCCTCCACAGCTACACTCATTCTCCCCACCACAGCTACACTCATTCTCCCCACCACAGCTACACTCATTCTCCCCTCCACAGCTACACTCATTCTCCCCTCCACAGCTACACTCATTCTCCCCTCCACAGCTACACTCATTCTCCCCTCCACAGCTACTCTCATTCTCCCCTCCACAGCTACACTAATTCTCCCCTCCACAGCTACACTCATTCTCCCCTCCACAGCTACACTCATTCCCCCTCCAAAGCTACACACATTCTCCGCACAGCTACACTCATTCTCCCCACCACAGCTACACTCGTTCGCAACTCCACAGCTACACTCATTCTCCGCACCGCAGCTACACACATTCTCCCCACCACAGCTACACTCATTCTCCCCACCACAGCTACACTCATTCTCCCCACCACATCTGAACTCATTCTCCCCTCCACAGCTACACTCATTCTCCCCTCCACAGCTACACTCATTCTCCCCACCACAGCTACACTCATTCTCCACACAGCTACACTCATTCTCCACACCACAGCTACACGCATTCTCCCCTCCACAGCTACACTCATTCTCCCACCACAGCTACACTCATTCACACCTCCACAGCTACACTCATTCTCCCCTCCACAGCTATACTCATTCTCCCCTCCACAGCTACACTCATTCTCCCCTCCACAGCTACAATCATTCTCCCCTCCACAGCTACACTCATTCTCCCCTCCACAGCTACACTCATTCTCCCCTCCACAGCTACACTCATTCTCCCCTCCACAGCTACATTCATTCTCCCCTCCACAGCTACACTCATTCTCCCCTCCACAGCTACACTCATTCTCCCCTCCACAGCTACACTCATTCTCCCCTCCACAGCTACACTCATTCTCCCCTCCACAGCTACACTCATTCCCCCTCCAAAGCTGCACACATTCTCCACACAGCTACACTCATTCTCCCCACCACAGCTACACTCATTCGCACCTCCACAGCTACACTCATTCTCTCCACCACAGCTACACTCATTCTCCCCACCACAGCTACACTCATTCTCCCCTCCACAGCTACACTCATTCTCCACACCACAGCTACACTCATTCTCCCCACCACAGCTACACTCATTCTCCCCTCCACAGCTACACTCATTCTCCCCTCCACAGCTACACTCATTCTCCCCTCCACAGCTACACTCATTCTCCCCTCCACAGCTACAGTCATTCGCCCCTCCACAGCTACAGTCATTCGCCCCTCCACAGCTACACTCATTCCCCCTCCAAAGCTACACACATTCTCCACACAGCTACACTCATTCGCACCTCCACAGCTACACTCATTCTCCGCCCCGCAGCTACACACATTTCTCCCCACCACAGCAACACTCATTCTCCCCACCACAGCTACACTCATTCTCCCCACCACATCTAAACTCATTCTCCCCACCACAGCTACACTCATTCTCCCCTCCACAGCTACACTCATTCTCCCCACCACAGCTACACTCATTCTCCCCTCCACAGCTACACTCATTTTCCCCTCCACAGCTACACTCATTCCCCCTCCAAAGCTACACTCATTCCCCCTCCACAGCTACACTCATTCCCCCTCCAAAGCTACACACATTCTCCACACAGCTACACTCATTCTCCCCACCACAGCGACACTCATTCTCCCCTCCACAGCTACACTCATTCTCCCCTCCACAGCTACACTCATTCACCCCTCCACAGCTACACTCATTCTCCCCTCCACAGCTACACTAATTCTCCCCTCCACAGCTACACTAATTCTCCCCTCCACAGCTACACTCATTCCCCCTCCAAAGCTACACACATTCTCCACACAGCTACACTCATTCTCCCCTCCACAGCTACACTCATTCTCCCCACCACAGCTACACTCATTCTCCCCACCACAGCTACACTCATTCTCCCCACCACAGCTACACTCATTCTACCCTCCACAGCTACACTCATTCTCCCCTCCACAGCTACACTCATTCACCCCTCCACAGCTACACTCATTCTCCCCTCCACAGCAACACTAATTCTCCCCTCCACAGCTACACTCATTCTACCCTCAACAGCTACACTCATTCTCCCCACCACAGCTCCACTCATTCTCCCCATCACAGCTACACTCATTCTCCCCTCCACAGCTACACTCATTCTCCCCTCCACAGCTACACTCATTCCCCCTCCAAAGCTACACTCATTCCCCCTCCAAAGCTACACTCATTCCCCCTCCACAGCTACACTCATTCCCCCTCCAAAGCTACACACGTTCTCCACACAGCTACACTCATTCTCCCCACCACTGCTACACTCATTCTCCCCTCCACAGTTACACTCATTCTCCACACAGATACACTCATTCTCCACACCACAGCTACATGCATTCTCCACTTGACAGCCACACTCATTCTCCCCACCACAGCTACACTCATTCTCCCCTCCACAGCTACACTCATTCTCCCCTCCACAGCTACACTCATTCTCCCCACCACAGCTACACTCATTCTCACCTCCACAGCTACACTCATTCTCCCCTCCACAGCTACACTCATTCTCCCCTCTACAGCTACACTCATTCACCCCTCCACAGCTACACTCATTCTTCCCTCCACAGCTACACTCATTCTCCCCTCCACAGCTACACTCATTCTCCCCTCCACAGCTACACTCGTTCTCCCCACCTCAGCTACACTAATTCTCCCCTCCACAGCTACACTCATTCCCCCTCCAAAGCTACACACATTCTCCACACAGCTACACTCATTCTCCCCACTACAGCAACACTCATTCTCCCCACCACAGCTACACTCATTCTCCCCACCACAGCTACACTCATTCTACCCTCCACAGCTACACTCATTCTCCCCTCCACAGCTACACTCATTCACCCCTCCACAGCTACACTCATTCTCCCCTCCACAGCAACACTAATTCTCCCCTCCACAGCTACACTCATTCTCCCCTCCACAGCTACACTCATTCCCCCTGCAAAGCTACACACATTCTCCACACAGCTCCACTCATTCCCCCTCCAAAGCTACACACATTCTCCACACAGCTCCACTCATTCTCCCCTCCACAGCTACACTCATTCTCCCCACCACAGCTACACTCATTCTCCCCTCCACAGCTACACTCATTCTCCCCTCCACAGCTGCACTCATTCTCCCCTCCACAGCTACACTCATTCTCCCCTCCACAGCTACACTCATTCTCCCCTCCACAGCTACACTCATTCCCCCTCCAAAGCTACACTCATTCCCCCTCCAAAGCTACACTCATTCCCCCTCCACAGCTACACTCATTCCCCCTCCAAAGCTACACACGTTCTCCACACATCTACACTCATTCTCCCCACCATTGCTACACTCATTCTCCCCTCCACAGTTACACTCATTCTCCACACAGATACACTCATTCTCCACACCACAGCTACACGCATTCTCCCCTCGACAGCTACACTCATTCTCCCCACCACAGCTGCACTCATTCGCACCTCCACAGCTACACTCATTCGCACCTCCACAGCTACACTCATTCTCCCCTCCACAGTTTCACTCATTCTCCCCACCACAGCTACACTCATTCTCCCTCCACAGCTACACTCATTCCCCCTCCAAAGCTACACACATTCTCCACACAGCTACAATCATTCTCCCCACCACAGCTACACTCATTCTCCCCTCCACAGTTACACGCATTCTCCACACAGCTACACTCATTCTCCACACCACAGCTACACTCATTCTCCCCTCCACAGCTACACTCATTCCCCCTCCACAGCTACACTCATTCCCCCTCCAAAGCTACACTCATTCCCCCTCCAAAGCTACACTCATTCCCCCTCCAAAGCTACACTCATTCCCCCTCCACAGCTACACTCATTCCCCCTCCAAAGCTACACACGTTCTCCACACAGCTACACTCATTCTCCCCACCATTGCTACACTCATTCTCCCCTCCACAGTTACACTCATTCTCCACACAGATTCACTCATTCTCCACACCACAGCTACACGCATTCTCCCCTCGACAGCTACACTCATTCTCCCCACCACAGCTACATTCATTCGCACCTCCACAGCTACACACATTCTCCCCACCACAGCTAAACTCATTCTCCCTCCACAGCTACACTCATTCCCCCTCCAAAGCTACACACATTCTCCACACAGCTACACTCATTCTCCCCACCACAGCTACACTCATTCCCCCCTCCACAGTTACACGCATTCTCCACACAGCTACACTCATTCTCCACACCACAGCTACACGCATTCTCCCCTTCACAGCTACACTCATTCTCCCCACCACAGCTACACTCATTCGCACCTTCACAGCTACACTCATTCTCCCCTCCACAGCTACACTCATTCTCCCCTCCACAGCTACACTCATTCGCCCCTCCACAGCTACACTCATTCTCCCCACCACAGCTACACTCATTCTCCCCACCACAGCTACACTCATTCTCCCCTCCACAGCTACACTCATTCTCCCCTCCACAGCTACACTCATTCTCCCCTCCACAGCTACACTCATTCTCCCCTCCACAGCTACACTCATTCTCCCCTCCACAGCTACACTCATTCTCCCCTCCACAGCTACTCTCATTCTCCCCTCCACAGCTACACTAATTCTCCCCTCCACAGCTACACTCATCTCCCCTCCACAGCTACACTCATTCCCCCTCCAAAGCTACACACATTCTCCGCACAGCTACACTCATTCTCCCCACCACAGCTACACTCGTTCGCAACTCCACAGCTACAATCATTCTCCGCACCGCAGCTACACACATTCTCCCCACCACAGCTACACTCATTCTCCCCACCACAGCTACACTCATTCTCCCCACCACATCTGAACTTATTCTCCCCTCCACAGCTACACTCATTCTCCCCTCCACAGCTACACTCATTCTCCCCACCACAGCTACACTCATTCTCCACACAGCTACACTCATTCTCCACACCACAGCTACACGCATTCTCCCCTCCACAGCTACACTCATTCTCCCACCACAGCTACACTCATTCACACCTCCACAGCTACACTCATTCTCCCCTCCACAGCTACACTCATTCTCCCCTCCACAGCTACACTCATTCTCCCCTCCACAGCTACAATCATTCTCCCCTCCACAGCTACACTCATTCTCCCTTCCACAGCTACACTCATTCTCCTCTCCACAGCTACATTCATTCTCCCCTCCACAGCTACACTCATTCTCCCCTCCACAGCTACACTCATTCTCCCCTCCACAGCTACACTCATTCTCCCCTCCACAGCTACACTCATTCCCCCTCCAAAGCTGCACACATTCTCCACACAGCTACACTCATTCTCCCCACCACAGCTACACTCATTCGCACCTCCACAGCTACACTCATTCTCCCCACCACAGCAACCCTCATTCTCCCCACCACAGCTACACTCATTCTCCCCTCCACAGCTACACTCATTCTCCCCACCACAGCTACACTCATTCTCCCCACCACAGCTACACTCATTCTCCCCTCCACAGCTACACTCATTCTCCCCTCCACAGCTACACTCATTCTCCCCTCCACAGCTACACTCATTCTCCCCTCCACAGCTACACTCATTCTCCCCTCCACAGCTACACTCATTCTCCCCTCCACAGCTACACTCATTCTCCCCTCCACAGCTACACTCATTCCCCCTCCACAGCTACACTCATTCTCCACACAGCTCCACTCATTCCCCCTCCACAGCTACACTCATTCTCCCCACCACAGCTACACTCATTCTCCCCTCCACAGCTACACTCATTCTCCCCTCCACAGCTACACTCATTCTCCCCTCCACAGCTACACTCATTCTCCCCTCCACAGCTACACTCATTCTCCCCTCCACAGCTACACTCATTCTCCCCTCCACAGCTACACTCATTCCCCCTCCAAAGCTACACTCATTCCCCCTCCAAAGCTACACTAATTCCCCCTCCACAGCTACACTCATTCCCCCTCCACAGCTACACTCATTCTCCCCTCCACAGCTACACTCATTCCCCCTCCAAAGCTACACTCATTCCCCCTCCACAGCTACACTCATTCCCCCTCCAAAGCTACACACGTTCTCCACACATCTACACTCATTCTCCCCACCACAGCTACACTCGTTCTCCACACAGATACACTCATTCTCCACACCACAGCTACACTCATTCTCCCCTCCACAGCTGCACTCATTCTCCCCTCCACAGCTACACTCATTCTCCCCTCCACAGCTACACTCATTCTCCCCTCCACAGCTACACTCATTCCCCCTCCAACGCTACACTCATTCCCCCTCCAAAGCTACACTCATTCCCCCTCCAAAGCTACACTAATTCCCCCTCCACAGCTACACTCATTCCCCCTCCAAAGCTACACACGTTCTCCACACATCTACACTCATTCTCCCCACCATTGCTGCACTCATTCTCCCCTCCACAGCTACACTCATTCTCCCCTCCACAGTTACACTCATTCTCCACACAGATACACTCATTCTCCACACCACAGCTACACGCATTCTCCCCTCGACAGCTACACTCATTCTCCCCACCACAGCTACACTCATTCGCACCTCCACAGCTACACTCATTCGCACGTCCACAGCTACACTCATTCTCCCCTCCACAGCTACACTCATTCTCCCCTCCACATTTTCACTCATTCTCCCCACCACAGCTACACTCATTCTCCCTCCACAGCTACACTCATTCCCCCTCCAAAGCTACACACATTCTCCACACAGCTACACTCATTCTCCCCTCCACAGTTACACGCATTCTCCACACAGCTACACTCATTCTCCCCACCACAGCTACACTCATTCTCCCCTCCACAGCTACACTCATTCTCCCCTTCACAGCTACACTCATTCCCCCTCCAAAGCTACACTCATTTCCCTTCCAAATCCACACTCATTCCCCCTCCAAAGCTACACTCATTCCCCCTCCACAGCTACACTCATTCCCCCTCCACAGCTACACTCATTCCCCCTCCAAAGCTACACACGTTCTCCACACAGCTACACTCATTCTCCCCACCATTGCTACACTCATTCTCCCCTCCACAGTTACACTCATTCTCCACACAGATACACTCATTCTCCACACCACAGCTACACGCATTCTCCCCTCGACAGCTACACTCATTCTCCCCACCACAGCTACACTCATTCGCACCTCCACAGCTACACACATTCTCCCCACCACAGCTACACTCATTCGCACCTCCACAGCTACACTCATTCTCCCCTCCACAGCTACACTCATTCTACCCTCCACAGCTACACTCATTCTCCCCTCCACAGCTACACTCATTCTCCCCACCACAGCTACACTCATTCTCCCCTCCACAGCTACACTCATTCTCCCCTCCACAGCTACACTCATTCTCCCCTCCACAGCTACACTCATTCTCCCCTCCACAGCTACACTCATTCTCCCCACCACAGCTACACTCATTCTCCCCACCACAGCTACACTCATTCTCCCCTCCACAGCTACACTCATTCTCCCCTCCACAGCTACACTCATTCTCCCCTCCACAGCTACACTCATTCTCCCCTCCACAGCTACACTCATTCTCCCCTCCACAGCTACACTCATTCTCCCCTCCACAGCTACACTCATTCTCCCCTCCACAGCTACACTCATTCTCCCCTCCACAGCTACACTCATTCTCCCCTCCACAGCTACACTCATTCTCCCCTCCACAGCTACACTCATTCCCCCTGCAAAGCTACACACATTCTCCACACAGCTACACTCATTCCCCCTCCAAAGCTACACACATTCTCCACACAGCTACACTCATTCTCCCCTCCACAGCTACACTCATTCTCCCCACCACAGCTACACTCATTCTCCCCTCCACAGCTACACTCATTCTCCCCTCCACAGCTACACTCATTCTCCCCTCCACAGCTACACTCATTCCCCCTCCAAAGCTACACTCATTACCCCTCCAAAGCTACACTCATTCCCCCTCCACAGCTACACTCATTCCCCCTCCAAAGCTACACACGTTCTCCACACATCTACACTCATTCTCCCCACCATTGCTACACTCATTCTCCCCTCCACAGTTACACTCATTCTCCACACAGATACACTCATTCTCCACACCACAGCTACACGCATTCTCCCCTCGACAGCTACACTCATTCTCCCCACCACAGCTACACTCATTCGCACCTCCACAGCTACACTCATTCGCACCTCCACAGCTACACTCATTCTCCCCTCCACAGCTACACTCATTCTCCCCTCCACATTTTCACTCATTCTCCCCACCACAGCTACACTCATTCTCCCTCCACAGCTACACTCATTCCCCCTCCAAAGCTACACACATTCTCCACACAGCTACAATCATTCTCCCCACCACAGCTACACTCATTCTCCCCTCCACAGTTACACGCATTCTCCACACAGCTACACTCATTCTCCACACCACAGTTACACGCATTCTCCCCTTCACAGCTACACTCATTCTCCCCACCACAGCTACACTCATTCGCACCTCCACAGCTACACTCATTCTCCCCTCCACAGCTACACTCATTCGCCCCTCCACAACTACACTCATTCGCCCCTCCACAGCTACACTCATTCTCCCCACCACAGCTACACTCATTCGCACCTCCACAGCTACACTCATTCTCCCCACCACAGCTACACTCATTCTCCCCACCACAGCTACACTCATTCTCCCCACCACAGCTACACTCATTCTCCCCACCACAGCTACACTCATTCTCCCCACCACAGCTACACTCATTCTCCCCTCCACAGCTACACTCATTCTCCCCTTCACAGCTACACTCATTCTCCCCTCCACAGCTACACTCATTCTCCCCTCCACAGCTACACACATTCTCCCCTCCACAGCTACACTCATTCACCCCTCCACAGCTACACTCATTCTCCCCTCCACAGCTACACTAATTCTCCCCTCCACAGCTACACTCATTCCCCCTCCAAAGCTACACACATTCTCCACACAGCTACACTCATTCTCCCGTCCACAGCTACACTCATTCACCCCTCCACAGCTACACTCATTCTCCCCTCCACAGCTACACTCATTCCCCCTCCAAAGCTACACACATTCTCCGCACAGCTACACTCATTCTCCCCACCACAGCTACACTCATTCTCCCCTCCACAGCTACACTCATTCTCCCCTCCACAGCTACACACATTCTCCACACAGCTCCACTCATTCTCCCCTCCACAGCTACACTCATTCTCCCCACCACAGCTCCACTCATTCTCCCCTCCACAGCTACACTCATTCTCCCCACCACAGCTACACTCATTCTCCCCTCCTCAGCTACACTCATTCTCCCCTCCACAGCTACACTCGTTCTCCCCTCCACAGCTACACTCATTCTCCCCTCCACAGCTACACTCATTCCCCCTCCAAAGCTAAACTCATTCTCCCCTCCACAGCTACACTCATTCTCCCCTCCACAGCTACACTCATTCTCCCCTCCACAGCTACACTCATTCCCCCTCCAAAGCTACACTCATTCTCCCCTCCCAGCTACACTCATTCTCCCCACCACAGCTACACTCATTCTCCCCTCCACAGCTACACTCATTCTCCCCTCACAGATACACTCATTCTCCCCACCACAGCTACACTCATTCTCCCCTCCACAGCTACACTCATTCTCCCCTCCACAGCTACACTCATTCTCCCCTCCACAGCTACACTCATTCTCCCCTCCACAGCTACACTCATTCTCCCCTCCACAGCTACACTCATTCTCCCCTCCACAGCTACACTCATTTTCCCCTCCACAGCTACACTCATTTTCCCCTCCACAGCTACACTCATTCCCCCTCCAAAGCTACACACATTCTCCACACAGCTACACTCATTCTCCCCACCACATCTACACTCATTCGCACCTCCACAGCTACACTCATTCTCCCCACCACAGCTACACTCATTCTCCCCACCACAGCTACACTCATTCTCCCCTCCACAGCTACACTCATTCTCCACACCACAGCTACACTCATTCTCCCCACCACAGCTACACTCATTCTCCCCTCCACAGCTACACTCATTCTCCCCTCCACAGCTACACTCATTCTCCCCTCCACAGCTACACTCATTCTCCCCTCCACAGCTACACTTATTCTCCCCTCCACAGCTGCACACATTCTCCCCACAGCAGCTACACTCATTCTCCCCACCACAGCTACACTCATTCTCCAAAACACAGCTGCACTCATTCTCCTCACAGCTACACGCATTCTCTCCACCACAGTTACACTCATTCTCCCCACCACAGCTAAACTCATTCTCACCACCACAGCTACACTCATTCTCCCCTCCACAGCTACACTCTTTCCCCCTTCAATGCTACACACATTCTCCACACAGCTACACTCATTCTCCACTCCACAGCTACACTCATTCTCCCCTCCACAGCTACACTCATTCTCCCCACCACAGCTACTCTCATTCTCCCCTCCACTGTTACACTCAATCTCCACACAGCTGCACTCATTCTCCACACCACAGCTACACGTATTCTCCCCTCCACAGCTACACTCATTCTCCCCACCACAGCTACACTCATTCTCACCTCCACAGCTACACTCATTCTCCCCTCCACAGCTACACTCATTCTACCCTCCACAGCTACACTCATTCTCCCCTCCACAGCTACACTCATTCTCCCCACCACAGCTACACTCATTCTCCCCTCCACAGCTACACTCATTCTCCCCTCCACAGCTACACTCATTCTCCCCTCCACAGCTACACTCATTCTCCCCTCCACAGCTACACTCATTCTCCCCTCCACAGCTACACTCATTCTCCCCTCCACAGCTACACTCTTTCTCCCCTCCACAGCTACACTAATTCTCCCCTCCACAGCTACACTCATTCTCCCCTCCACAGCTACACTCATTCCCCCTCCAAAGCTACACACATTCTCCACACAGCTGCACTCATTCTCCCCACCACAACTACACTCATTCGCACCTCCACAGCGACACTCATTCTCCCCACCACAGCTACACTCATTCTCCCCTCCACAGCTACACTCATTCTCCCCTCCACAGCTACACTCATTCTCCCCTCCACAGCTACACTCATTCTCCCCTCCACAGCTACACGCATTCTCCCCTCCACAGCTACACGCATTCTCCCCTCCACAGCTACACTCATTCTCTCCTCCACAGCTACACTCATTCTCCCCTCCACAGCTACACTCATTCCCCCTTCAAAGCTACACACATTCTCCACACAGCTACACTCATTCTCCCCACCACAGCTACACTCATTCTCCCCACCACAGCTACACTCATTCTCCCCTCCACAGCTACACACATTCTCCACTCCACAGCTACACTCATTCTCCCCTCCACAGCTACACTCATTCTCCCCTCCACAGCTACACTCATTCTCCCCTCCACAGCTACACTCATTCTCCCCTCCACAGCTACACTCATTCTCCCCTCCACAGCTACACTCATTCTCCCCTCCACAGCTACACTCATTCTCCCAACCACAGCTACACTCATTCTCCCTCCACAGCTACACTCATTCTCCCCTCCACAGCTACACTCATTCTCCCCTCCACAGCTACACTCATTCTCCCTCCACAGCTACACTCATTCTCCCCTCCACAGCTACACTCATTCTCCCCTCCACAGCTACACTCATTCTCCCCTCCACAGCTACACTCATTCTCCCTCCACAGCTACACTCATTCTCCCCTCCACAGCTACACTCATTCTCCCCTCCACAGCTACACTCATTCTCCCCTCCACAGCTACACTCATTCTCCCCTCCACAGCTACACTCATTCTCCCCACCACAGCTACACTCATTCTCCCCTCCACAGCTACACTCATTCTCCCTCCACAGCTACACTCATTCTCCCCTCCACAGCTACACTCTTTCTCCCCTCCACAGCTACACTAATTCTCCCCTCCACAGCTACACTCATTCTCCCCTCCACAGCTACACTCATTCTCCCCTCCAAAGCTACACACATTCTCCCATCCACAGCTACACTCATTCTCCCCACCACAGCTACACTCATTCTCCCCTCCACAGCGACACTCATTCTCCCCACCACAGCTACACACATTCTCCCCTTCACAGCTACACTCATTCTCCCCTCCACAGCTACACTCATTCTCCCCTCCACAGCTACACTCATTCTCACCTCCACAGCTACACTCATTCTCCCCTCCACAGCTACACTCATTCCCCCTTCAAAGCTACACACATTCTCCACACAGCTACACTCATTCTCCCCTCCACAGCTACACTCATTCTCCCCTCCACAGCTACACTCATTCTCCCCTCCACAGCTACACTCATTCTCCCCTCCACAGCTACACTCATTCTCCCCTCCACAGCTACACTCATTCTCCCCTCCACAGCTACACACATTCTCCCCACAGCAGCTACACTCATTCTCCCCACCACAGCCTCACTCATTCTCCAAACCACAGCTACACTCATTCTCCACACAGCTACACTCATTTTCTCCACCACAGCTACACTCATTCTCCCCACCACAGCTACACTCATTCTCCCCACCACAGCTACACTCATTCTCCCCTCCACAGCTACACTCATTCTCCCCTCCACAGCTACACTCATTCTCCCCACCACAGCTACACTCATTCTCCCCTCCACAGCTACACTCATTCTCCACACAGCTACACTCATTCTCCCCTCCACAGCTACACTCATTCTCCCCTCCACAGCTACACTCATTCTCCCCACCACAGCTACACTCATTCTCCCCTCCACAGCTACACTCATTCTCCCCTCCACAGCTACACTCATTCTCCCCTCCACAGCTACACTCATTCTCCCCACCACAGCTACACTCATTCTCCCCACCACAGCTACACTCATTCTCCCCACCACAGCTACACTCATTCTCCACACAGCTACACTCATTCTCTCCACCACAGCTACACTCATTCTCCCCTCCACAGCTACACTCATTCTCCCCTCCACAGCTACACTCATTCTCCCCTCCACAGCTACACTCATTCTCCCCTCCACAGCTACACTCATTCTCCCCTCCACAGCTACACTCATTCTCCCCTCCACAGCTACACTCATTCTCCCCTCCACAGCTACACTCATTCTCCCCTCCACAGCTACACTCATTCTCCCCTCCACAGCTACACTCATTCTCCCCTCACAGCTACACTCATTCTCCACCACAGCTACACTCATTCTCCCCACCACAGCTACACTCATTCTCCCTCCACAGCTACACTCATTCTCCCCTCCACAGCTACACTCATTCTCCCCTCCACAGCTACACTCATTCTCCCCTCCACAGCTACACTCATTCTCCCCACCACAGCTACACTCATTCTCCCCTCCACAGCTACACTCATTCTCCCCTCCACAGCTACACTCATTCTCCCCTCCACAGCTACACTCATTCTCCCCTCCACAGCTACACTCATTCTCCCCTCCACAGCTACACTCATTCTCCCCTCCACAGCTACACTCATTCTCCCCTCCACAGCTACACTAATTCTCCCCTCCACAGCTACACTCATTCTCCCCTCCACAGCTACACTCATTCCCCCTGCAAAGCTACACACATTCTCCACACAGCTACACTCATTCTCCCCACCACAGCTACACTCATTCTCCCCTCCACAGCTACACTCATTCTCCCCACCACAGCTACACTCATTCTCCCCTCCACAGCTACACTCATTCTCCCCTCCACAGCTACACTCATTCTCCCCTCCACAGCTACACTCATTCTCCCCTCCACAGCTACACTCATTCTCCCCTCCACAGCTACACTCATTCTCCCCTCCACAGCTACACTCATTCTCACCTCCACAGCTACACTCATTCTCCCCTCCACAGCTACACTCATTCCCCCTTCAAAGCTACACACATTCTCCACAGCTACACTCATTCTCCCCACCACAGCTACACTCATTCTCCCCACCACAGCTACACTCATTCTCCCCTCCACAGCTACACACATTCTCCACTCCACAGCTACACACATTCTCCCCTACACAGCTACACTCATTCTCCCCATCACAGCTACACGCCATCTCCCCCCCACAGCTACACTCAATCTCCCCTCCACAGCCACACTCATTCTCCCCTCCACAGCTACACTCATTCTCCCAACCACAGCTACACTCATTCTCCACACAGCTACACACTTCTCCCCACCACAGCTACACTCATTCTCCGCACTGCTTCCACACTCATTCTCCCCACCACAGCTACACTCATTCTGCCCGCCACATCTACACACATTCTCCACTCCACAGCTACATTCATTCTCCGCACCTCAGCTACACTCATTCTCCCCTACACAGCTACATTCATTCTCCCCACCACAGCTACACTCATTCTCCCCTCCACAGCTACACTCATTCTCCCCTCCACAGCTACACTCATTCTCCCCACCACAGCTACACTCATTCTCCCCTCCACAGCTACACTCATTCTCCCCACCACAGCTACACTCATTCTCCCCTCCACAGCTACACTCATTCTCCCCTCCACAGCTACACTCATTCTCCCCTCCACAGCTACACTCATTCTCCCCTCCACAGCTACACTAATTCTCCCCTCCACAGCTACACTCATTCTCCCCTCCACAGCTACACTCATTCCCCCTCCAAAGCTACACACATTCTCCACACAGCTACACTCATTCTCCCCACCACAGCTACACTCATTCGCACCTCCACAGCTACACTCATTCTCCCCACCACAGCTACACTCATTCTCCCCTCCACAGCTACACTCATTCTCCCCTCCACAGCTACACTCATTCTCCCCTCCACAGCTACACTCATTCTCCCCTCCACAGCTACACTCATTCTCCCCTCCACAGCTACACTCATTCTCCCCTCCACAGCTACACTCATTCTCCACACAGCTACACTCATTCTCCCCTCCACAGCTACACTCATTCTCCCCTCCACAGCTACACTCATTCTCCCCTCCACAGCTACACTCATTCTCCCCTCCACAGCTACACTCATTCTCCCCTCCACAGCTACACTCATTCTCCCCTCCACAGCTACACTCATTCTCCCCACCACAGCTACACTCATTCTCCCCTCCACAGCTACACTCATTCTCCCCTCCACAGCTACACTCATTCTCCCCTCCACAGCTACACTCATTCTCCCCTCCACATCTATACTCATTCTCACCACCACAGCTACACTCATTCTCCCCACCACAGCTACTCACATTCTCCCCTCCCCAGCTACACTCATTCTCCCCTCCACAGCTACACTCATTCTCCCCTCCACAGCTACACTCATTCTCCCCTCCACAGCTACACTCATTCTCCCCTCCACAGCTACACTCATTCTCCCCTCCACAGCTACACTCATTCTCCCCTCCACAGCTACACTCATTCTCCCCTCCACAGCTACACTCATTCTCCCCTCCACAGCTACACTCATTCTCCCCTCCACAGCTACACTCATTCTCCCCTCCACAGCTACACTCATTCTCCCCTCCACAGCTACACTCATTCTCCCCACCACAGCTACACTCATTCTCCCCTCCACAGCTACACTCATTCTCCCACACAGCTACACTCATTCTCCCACCACAGCTACACTCATTCTCCCCACCACAGCTACACTCATTCTCCCCTCCACAGCTACACTCATTCTCCCCTCCACAGCTACACTCATTCTCCCCTCCACAGCTACACTCATTCTCCCCTCCACAGCTACACTCATTCTCCCCTCCACAGCTACACTCATTCTCCCCTCCACAGCTACACTCATTCTCCCCTCCACAGCTACACTCATTCTCCCCTCCACAGCTACACTCATTCCCCCTCCAAAGCTACACACATTCTCCACACAGCTACACTCATTCTCCCCACCACAGCTACACTCATTCTCCCCTCCACAGCTACACTCATTCTCCCCTCCACAGCTACACTCATTCTCCCCTCCACAGCTACACTCATTCTCCCCTCCACAGCTACACTCATTCTCCCCTCCACAGCTACACTCATTCTCCCCTCCACAGCTACACTCATTCTCCCCTCCACAGCTACACTCATTCTCCCCTCCACAGCTACACTCATTCTCCCCTCCACAGCTACACTTATTCTCCCCTCCACAGCTACACTCATTCTCCCCTCCACAGCTACACTCATTCTCCCTCCACAGCTACACTCATTCTCCCCTCCACAGCTACACTCATTCTCCCCTCCACAGCTACACTCATTCTCCCCTCCACAGCTACACTCATTCTCCCCTCCACAGCTACACACATTCTCCACACAGCTACACTCATTCTCCCCTCCACAGCTTCATTCATTCTCCGCACCTCAGCTACACTCATTCTCCCCTCCACAGCTACACTCATTCTCCCCACCACAGCTACACGCATTCTCCCCTCCACAGCTACACTCATTCTCCCACCACAGCTACACTCATTCTCCCCTCCACAGCTACACTCATTCTCCCCTCCACAGCTACACTCATTCTCCCCACCACAGCTACACTCATTCTCCCCTCCACAGCTACACTCATTCTCCCCTCCACAGCTACACTCATTCTCCCCTCCACAGCTACACTCATTCTCCCCTCCACAGCTACACTCATTCTCCCCTCCACAGCTACACTCATTCTCCCCTCCACAGCTACACTCATTCTCCCCTCCACAGCTACACTCATTCTCCCCCCACAGCTACACTCATTCTCCCCTCCACAGCTACACTCATTCTACCCACCACAGCTACACTCATTTTCCCCTCCACAGCTACACTCATTCTCCCCTCCACAGCTACACTCATTCTCCCCTCCACAGCTACACTCTTTCTCCCCTCCACAGCTACACTAATTCTCCCCTCCACAGCTACACTCATTCTCCCCTCCACAGCTACACTCATTCCCCCTCCAAAGCTACACACATACTCCATACAGCTGCACTCATTCTCCCCACCACAACTACACTCATTCGCACCTCCACAGCGACACTCATTCTCCCCACCACAGCTACACTCATTCTCCCCTCCACAGCTACACTCATTCTCACCTCCACAGCTACACTCATTCTCCCCTCCACAGCTACACTCATTCCCCCTTCAAAGCTACAAACATTCTCCACACAGCTACACTCATTCTCCCCTCCACAGCTACACTCATTCTCCCCTCCACAGCTACACACATTCTCCCCTCCACAGCTACACACATTCTCCCCTCCACAGCTACACTCATTCTCCCCATCACAGCTACACTCCATCTCCCCCCCACAGCTACACTCATTCTCCCCTCCACAGCTACACTCATTCTCCCCACCACAGCTACACTCATTCTCCCCTCCACAGCTACACTCATTCTCCCCACCACAGCTACACTCATTCTCCCCACCACAGCTACACTCATTCTCCCCACCACAGCTACACTCATTCTCCCCTCCACAGCTACACTCATTCTCCCCTCCACAGCTACACTCATTCTCCCCTCCACAGCTACACTCATTCTCCCCTCCACAGCTACACTCATTCTCCCCTCCACAGCTACACTCATTCTCCCCTCCACAGCTACACTCATTCTCCCCTCCACAGCTACACTCATTCTCCCCTCCACAGCTACACTCATTCTCCCCTCCACAGCTACACTCATTCTCCCCTCCACAGCTACACTCATTCTCCCCTCCACAGCTACACTCATTCTCCCCTCCACAGCTACACTCATTCTCCCCTCCACAGCTACACTCATTCTCCCCTCCACAGCTACACTCATTCTCCCCTCCACAGCTACACTCATTCTCCCCTCCACAGCTACACTCATTCTCCCCTCCACAGCTACACTCATTCTCCCCTCCACAGCTACACTCATTCTCCCCACCACAGCTACACTCATTCTCCCCTCCACAGCTACACTCATTCTCCCCTCCACAGCTACACTCATTCTCCCTCCACAGCTACACTCATTCTCCCCACCACAGCTACACTCATTCTCCCCTCCACAGCTACACACATTCTCCCCTCCACAGCTACACTCATTCTCCCCTCCACAGCTACACTCATTCTCCCCTCCACAGCTACACTCATTCTCCCCTCCACAGCTACACTCATTCTCCCCTCCACAGCTACACTCATTCTCCCCTCCACAGCTACACTCATTCTCCCTCCACAGCTACACTCATTCTCCGCACTGTAGCTACACTCATTCTCCCCTCCACAGCTACACTCATTCTCCCCTCCACAGCTACACTCATTCTCCCCTCCACAGCTACACACATTCTCCCCTCCACAGCTACACTCATTCTCCCCTCCACAGCTACACTCATTCTCCCCTCCACAGCTACACTCATTCTCCACACAGCTACACTCATTCTCCCCACCACAGCTACACTCATTCTTTCCTCCACAGCTACACTCATTTTCCCCTCCACAGCTACACCCATTCTCCCCTCCACAGCTCCACTCCTTCTCCCCTCCACAGCTACACTCCTTCTCCACTCCACAGCTACACTACTTCTCCCCTCCACAGCTACACTCATTCTCCCCTCCACAGCTACACTCATTCTCCCCTCCACAGCTACACTCATTCTCCCCTCCACAGCTACACTCATTCTCCCCTCCACAGCTACACTCATTCTCCCCTCCACAGCTACACTCATTCTCCCCTCCACAGCTACACTCATTCTCCCCTCCACAGCTACACTCATTCTCCCCTCCACAGCTACACTCATTCTCCCTTCCACAGCTACACTCATTCTCCCTTCCACAGCTACACTCATTCTCCCTCCACAGCTACACTCATTCTCCCCACCACAGCTACACTCATTCTCCCCTCCACAGCTACACTCATTCTCCCCTCCACAGCTACACTCATTCTCCCCACCACAGCTACACTCATTCTGCCCTCCACAGCTACACTCATTCTCCCCTCCACAGCTACACTCATTCTCCCCTCCACAGCTACACTCATTCTCCCCTCCACAGCTACACTCATTCTCCCCTCCAGAGCTACACTCATTCTCCCCTCCACAGCTACACTCATTCTCCCCTCCACAGCTACACTCATTCTCCCCTCCACAGCTACACTCCTTCTCACCTCCACAGCTACACTCATTCTCCCTTCCACAGCTACACTCATTCTCCCTTCCACAGCTACATTCATTCTCCCTCCACAGCTACACTCATTCTCCCCACCACAGCTACACTCATTCTCCCAACCACAGCTGCACTCATTATCCCCACCACAGCTACACTCATTCTCCCCACCACAGCTACACTCATTCTCCCCTCCACAGCTACACTCATTCTCCCCTCCACAGCTACACTCATTCTCCCCACCACAGCTACACTCATTCTCCCCTCCACAGCTACACTCATTCTCCCCACCACAGCTACACTCATTCTCCCCTCCACAGCTACACTCATTCTCCCCCTCCACAGCTACACTCATTCTCCCCACCACAGCTACACTCATTCTCCCTCCACAGCTACACTCATTCTCCCCTCCACAGCTACACTCATTCTCCCTCACAGCTACACTCATTCTCCCCTCCACAGCTACACTCATTCTCCCCTCCACAGCTACACTCATTCTGCCCACCACAGCTACACCCATTCTGCCCTCCACATCTTCAATCATTCTCCCCACCACAGCTACACTCATTCTCCCCTCCACAGCTACACTCATTCTCCCAAACACAGCTACACTCATTCTCCCCACCACAGCTACACTCATTCTCCCCTCCACAGCTACACTCATTCTCCCCTCCACAGCTACACTCATTCTCCCCACCACAGCTACACTCATTCTCCCCACCACAGCTACACTCATTCTCCCCACACAGCTACACTCATTCTCCCCACCACAGCTACACTCATTCTCCCCTCCACAGCTACACTCATTCTCCCCTCCACAGCTACACTCATTCTCCCCACCACAGCTACACTCATTCTCCCCTCCACAGCTACACTCATTCTCCCCACCACAGCTACACTCATTCTCCCCTCCACAGCTACACTCATTCTCCCCTCCACAGCTACACTCATTCTCCCCACCACAGCTACACTCATTCTCCCCACCACAGCTACACTCATTCTCCCCTCCACAGCTACACTCATTCTCCACACCACAGCTACACTCATTCTCCCCACCACAGCTACACTCATTCTCCCTCCACAGCTACACTCATTCTCCCCTCCACAGCTACACTCATTCTCCCCTCCACAGCTACACTCATTCTCCCCACCACAGCTACACTCATTCTCCCCTCCACAGCTACACTCATTCTCCCCTCCACAGCTACACTCATTCTCCCCTCCTCAGCTACACTCATTCTCCACACAGCTACACTCATTCTCCCCTCCACAGCTACACTCATTCTCCCCTCCACAGCTACACTCATTCTCCCCACCACAGCTACACTCATTCTCCCTCCACAGCTACACTCATTCTCCCCTCCACAGCTACACTCATTCTCCCCTCCACAGTTACACTCAATCTCCACACAGCTACACTCATTCTCCCCTCCACAGCTACACTCATTCTCCCCTCCACAGCTACACTCATTCTCCCCTCCACAGCTACACTCAATCTCCACACAGCTACACTCATTCTCCCCTCCACAGCTACACTCATTCTCCCCTCCACAGCTACACTCATTCTCCACACAGCTACACTCATTCTCCCCTCCACAGCTACACTCATTCTCCCCACCACAGCTACACTCATTCTCCCCTCCACAGCTACACTCATTCTCCCCTCCACAGCTACACTCATTCTCCCCTCCACAGCTACACTCATTCTCCCCTCCACAGCTACACTCATTCTCCCCTCCACAGCTACACTCATTCTCCCCTCCACAGCTACACTCATTCCCCTCCACAGCTACACTCATTCCCCTACACAGCTACATTCATTCTCCCCTCCACACCTACACTCATTCTCCGCATTGCAGCTACAACCATTCTCCCCACCACATCTACACTCATTCTCCGCACTGCAGCTACACCCAATCTCCCCACCACAGCTACACTCATTCTCCCCACCACAGCTACACTCATTCTCCCACCACAGCTACACTCATTCTCCCACCACAGCTACACTCATTCTCCCCTCCACAGCTACACTCATTCTCCCCTCCACAGCTACACTCATTCTCCCTCCACAGCTACACTCATTCTCCCCTCCACAGCTACACTCATTCTCCCCTCCACAGCTACACTCATTCTCCCTCCACAGCTACACTCATTCTCCCCTCCACAGCTACACTCATTCTCCCCTCCACAGCTACACTCATTCTCCCCTCCACAGCTACACTCATTCTCCCACCACAGCTACACTCATTCTCCCCTCCACAGCTACACTCATTCTCCCCTCCACAGCTACACTCATTCTCCCCTCCACAGCTACACTCATTCTCCCCTCCACAGCTACACTCATTCTCCCCTCCACAGCTACACTCATTCTCCCCACCACAGCTACACTCATTCTCCCCTCCACAGCTACACTCATTCTCCCTCCACAGCTACACTCATTCTCCCCTCCACAGCTACACTCATTCTCCCCTCCACAGCTACACTCATTCTCCCTCCACAGCTACACTCATTCTCCCTCCACAGCTACACTCATTCTCCCCTCCACAGCTACACTCATTCTCCCCACCACAGCTACACTCATTCTCCCCTCCACAGCTACACTCATTCTCCCCACCACAGCTACACTCATTCTCCCCACCACAGCTACACTCATTCTCCCACCACAGCTACACTCATTCTCCCCTCCACAGCTACACTCATTCTCCCCTCCACAGCTTCACTCATTCTCCCCACCACAGCTACACTCATTCTCCCTCCACAGCTACATGCATTCTCCCCTCCACAGCTACACTCATTCTACCCACCACAGCTACACTCATTCTCCCCTCCACAGATACAATCATTCTCCCCTCCACAGCTACACTCATTCTCCCCTCCACAGCTACACTCATTCTCCCCTCCACAGCTACACTCATTCTCCCCTCCACAGCTACACTCATTCTCCCCTCCACAGCTACACTCATTCTCCCCTCCACAGCTACACTCATTCTCCCCTCCACAGCTACACTCATTCTCCCCTCCACAGCTACACTCATTCTCCCCTCCACAGCTACACTCATTCTCCCCTCCACAGCTACACTCATTCTCCCCTCCACAGCTACACTCATTCTCCCCACCACAGCTACACTCATTCTCCCCTCCACAGCTACACTCATTCTCCCCTCCACAGCTACACTCATTCTCCCCACCACAGCTACACTCATTCTCCCCTCCACAGCTACACTCATTCTCCCCACCACAGCTACACTCATTCTCCCCACCACAGCTACACTCATTCTCCCCTCCACAGCTACACTCATTCTCCCCACCACAGCTACACTCATTCTCCCCTACACAGCTACATTCATTCTCCCTCCACAGCTACACTCATTCTCCCCACCACAGCTACACTCATTCTCCCCACCACAGCTACACTCATTCTCCCCACCACAGCTACACTCATTCTCCCCTCCACAGCTACACTCATTCTCCCCACCACAGCTACACTCATTCTCCCCTCCACAGCTACACTCATTCTCCCCTCCACAGCTACACTCATTCTCCCACCACAGCTACACTCATTCTCCCCACCACAGCTACACTCATTCTCCCCTCCACAGCTACACTCATTCTCCCCACCACAGCTACACTCATTCTCCCCTCCACAGCTACACTCATTCTCCCCTCCACAGCTACACTCATTCTCCCCTCCACAGCTACACTCATTCTCCCCTCCACAGCTACACTCATTCTCCCCACCACAGCTACACTCATTCTCCCCACCACAGCTACACTCATTCTCCCACCACAGCTACACTCATTCTCCCCATCACAGCTACACTCATTCTCCCCTCCACAGCTACACTCATTCTCCCCATCACAGCTACACTCATTCTCCCCTCCACAGCTACACTCCTTCTCCCCTCCACAGCTTCATTCCTTCTCCGCTCCACAGCTACACTCCTTCTCCCCTCCACAGCTACACTCATTCTACCCACCACAGCTACACTCAATCTCCCCTCCACAGCTACACTCATTCTCCCCTCCACAGCTACACTCATTCTCCCCTCCACAGCTACACTCATTCTCCCACCACAGCTACACTCATGTCTCCCCTCCACAGCTACACTCATTCTCCCCACCACAGCTACACTCATTCTCCCCTCCACAGCTACACTCATTCTCCCCTCCACAGCTACACTCATTCTCCCTCCACAGCTACACTCATTCTCCCCTCCACAGCTACACTCATTCTCCCCTCCACAGCTACACTCATTCTCCCCTCCACAGCTACACTCATTCTCCCACCACAGCTACACTCATTCTCCCTCCACAGCTACACTCATTCTCCCCTCCACAGCTACACTCATTCTCCCCACCACAGCTACACTCATTCTCCCCACCACAGCTACACTCATTCTCCCCACCACAGCTACACTCATTCTCCCCACCACAGCTACACTCATTCTCCCCTCCACAGCTACACTCATTCTCCCCTCCACAGCTACACTCATTCTCCCCACCACAGCTACACTCATTCTCCCCTCCACAGCTACACTCATTCTCCCCACCACAGCTACACTCATTCTCCCCTCCACAGCTACACTCATTCTCCCCTCCACAGCTACACTCATTCTCCCCTCCACAGCTACACTCATTCTCCCCTCCACAGCTACACTCATTCTCCCCTCCACAGCTACACTCATTCTCCCCACCACAGCTACACTCATTCTCCCCTCCACAGCTACACTCATTCTCCCCTCCACAGCTACACTCATTCTCCCCACCACAGCTACACTCATTCTCCCCTCCACAGCTACACTCATTCTCCCCTCCACAGCTACACTCATTCTCCCTCACAGCTACACTCATTCTCCCCTCCACAGGCTACACTCATTCTCCCCTCCACAGCTACACTCATTCTCCCACCACAGCTACACTCATTCTCCCCGCCACAGCTACACTCATTCCTCCCCTCCACAGCTACACTCATTCCCCCTCCACAGCTACACTCATTCTCCCCTCCACAGCTACACTCATTCTCCCCTCCACAGCTACACTCATTCTCCCCACCACAGCTTCACTCATTCTCCCCTCCACAGCTACACTCATTCTCCCCTCCACAGCTACACTCATTCTCCCCTCCACAGCTACACTCATTCTCCCCACCACAGCTACACTCATTCTCCCTCCACAGCTACACTCATTCTCCCCTCCACAGCTACACTCATTCTCCCCTCCACAGCTACACTCATTCTCCCCTCCACAGCTACACTCATTCCCCCACACAGCTACACTCATTCTCCCCACCACAGCAACACTCATTCTCCCCACCACAGCTACACTCATTCTCCCCACCACAGCTACACTCATTCTCCCCTCCACAGCTACACTCATTCTCCCTCCACAGCTACACTCATTCTCCCCTCCACAGCTACACTCATTCTCCCCACCACAGCTACACTCATTCTCCCCACCACAGCTACACTCATTCTCCCACCACAGCTACACTCATTCTCCCCACCACAGCTACACTCATTCTCCCCACCACAGCTACACTCATTCTCCCCACCACAGCTACACTCATTCTCCCCTCCACAGCTACACTCATTCTCCCCTCCACAGCTACACTCATTCTCCCCTCCACAGCTACACTCATTCTCCCACCACAGCTACACTCATTCACACCTCCACAGCTACACTCATTCTCCCCTCCACAGCTACACTCATTCTCCCCACCACAGCTACACTCATTCTCCCCTCCACAGCTACACTCATTCTCCCCTCCACAGCTACACTCATTCTCCCACCACAGCTACACTCATTCTCCCCTCCACAGCTACACTCATTCTCCCACCACAGCTACACTCATTCTCCCCACCACAGCTACACTCATTCTCCCCTCCACAGCTACACTCATTCTCCCCACCACAGCTACACACATTCTCCCCACCACAGCTACACTCATTCTCCCCTCCACAGCTACACTCATTCTCCACACAGCTACACTCATTCTCCACACAGCTACACTCATTCTCCCACCACAGCTACACTCATTCTCCCAACACAGCTACACTCATTCTCCCTCCACAGCTACACTCATTCTCCCCTCACACAGCTACACTCATTCTCCCCTCCACAGCTACACTCATTCTCCCCTCCACAGCTACACTCATTCTCCCCTCCACAGCTACACTCATTCTCCCCTCCACAGCTACACTCATTCTCCCCACCACAGCTACACTCATTCTCCCCACCACAGCTACACTCATTCTCCCCTCCACAGCTACACTCATTCTCCCCTCCACAGCTACACTCATTCTCCCCTCCACAGCTACACTCATTCTCCCCTCCACAGCTACACTCATTCTCCCCTCCACAGCTACACTCATTCTCCCCACCACAGCTACACTCATTCTCCCCACCACAGCTACACTCATTCTCCCACCACAGCTACACTCATTCTCCCCTCCACAGCTACACTCATTCTCCCCTCCACAGCTACACTCATTCTCCCCTCCACAGCTACACTCATTCTCCCCTCCACAGCTACACTCATTCTCCCCACCACAGCTACACTCATTCTCCCCTCCACAGCTACACTCATTCTCCCCTCCACAGCTACACTCATTCTCCCCTCCACAGCTACACTCATTCTCCCCTCCACAGCTACACTCATTCTCCCCACCACAGCTACACTCATTCTCCCCTCCACAGCTACACTCATTCTCACACCACAGCTACACTCATTCTCCCCACCACAGCTACACTCATTCTCCCCACCACAGCTACACTCATTCTCCCCTCCACAGCTACACTCATTCTCCCCTCCACAGCCACACTCATTCTCCCCTCCACAGCTACACTCATTCTCCCCTCCACAGCTACACTCATTCTCCCCTCCACAGCTACACTCATTCTCCCCTCCACAGCTACACTCATTCTCCCGACCACAGCTAAAGTCATTCTCCACTCCACAGCTACACTCATTCTCCCCTCCACAGTTACACTCATTCTCCTCACAGATACACTCATTCTCCACACCACAGCTACACGCATTCTCCCCACCACAGCTACACTCATTCTCCCCTCCACAGCTACACTCATTCTCCCCACCACAGCTACACTCATTCTCCTCTCCACAGCTACACTCATTCTCCCCTCCACAGCTACACTCATTCTCCCCTCCACAGCTACACTCATTCTCCCCTCCACAGCTACACTCATTCTCCCCACCACAGCTACACTCATTCTCCCCTCCACAGCTACACTCATTCTCCCCACCACAGCTACACTCATTCTCCCCTCCACAGCTACACTCATTCTCCCCACCACAGCTACACTCATTCTCCCCACCACAGCTACACTCATTCTCCCCACCACAGCTACACTCATTCTCCCCTCCACAGCTACACTCATTCTCCCCTCCACAGCTACACTCATTCTCCCCTCCACAGCTACACTCATTCTCCCCTCCACAGCTACACTCATTCTCCCCACCACAGCTACACTCATTCTCCCCACCACAGCTACACTCATTCTCCCCACCACAGCTACACTCATTCTCCCTCCACAGCTACACTCATTCTCCCCACCACAGCTACACTCATTCTCCCCACCACAGCTACACTCATTCGCCCCACCACAGCTACACTCATTCTCCCCTCCACAGCTACACTCATTCTCCCCTCCACAGCTACACTCATTCTCGCCTACACAGCTACACTCATTCTCCCCACCACAGCTACACTCATTCTCCCCTCCACAGCTACACTCATTCTCCCCTCCACAGCTACACTCATTCTACCCACCACAGCTACACTCATTCTCCCCTCCACAGCTACACTCATTCTCCCCTCCACAGCTACACTCATTCTCCCCACCACAGCAACACTCATTCTCCCCACCACAGCTACACTCATTCTCCCCACCACAGCTACACTCATTCTCCCCCCCACAGCAACAATCATTCTCTACCCACAGCTACACTCATTCTCCCCTCCACAGCTACACTCATTCTCCCCTCCACAGCTACACTCATTCTGCCCTCCACAGCTACACTCATTCTCCCCTCCAAAGTTACACTCATTCTCCCCACCACAGCTACACTCATTCTCCCCACCACAGCTACACTCATTCTCCCCTCCACAGCTACACTCATTCTCCCCACCACAGCTACACTCATTCTCCCCTCCACAGCTACACTCATTCTCCCCTCCACAGCTACACTCATTCTCCCCACCACAGCTACACTCATTCTCCCCACCACAGCTACACTCATTCTCCCCTCCACAGTTAGACTCATTCTCCACACCAAAGCTACACTCATTCTCCACACCACTGCTACACTCATTCTCCCCACCAGAGCTACACTCATTCTCCCCACCACAGCTACACTCATTCTCACCTCCACAGCTACACTCATTCTCCCCTCCACAGCTACACTCATTCTCCCCTCCACAGCTACACTCATTCTCCCCACCACAGCAACACTCAATCTCCCCACCACTGCTACACTCATTCTGACCTCCACAGCTACACTGATTCTCCCCTCCACAGCTACACTCATTATCCACACAGCTAAACTCATCCTCCCCGCCACAGCTACACTCAATCTCCACACCACAGCTACACTCATTCGGCCCTCCACATCTACACTCATTCTCCCCACCACATCTACACTCATTCTCTGCACCACAGCTACACTCATTCTCCCCTCCACAGCTACACTCATTCTCCCCTCCACAGCTACACTCATTCTCCCCACCACAGCTACACTCATTCTCCCCTCCACAGCTACACTCATTCTCCCCACCACAGCTACACTCATTCTCCCCACCACAGCTACACTCATTCTCCCCACCACAGCTACACTCATTCTCCCCACCACAGCTACACTCATTCTCCCCTCCACAGCTACACTCATTCTCCCACCACAGCTACACTCATTCTCCCCTCCACAGCTACACTCATTCTCCCCTCCACAGCTACACTCATTCTCCCCTCCACAGCTACACTCATTCTCCCCTCCACAGCTACACTCATTCTCCCCTCCACAGCTACACTCATTCTCCCCACCACAGCTACACTCATTCTCCCCTCCACAGCTACACTCATTCTCCCCACCACAGCTACACTCATTCTCCCCACCACAGCTACACCCATTCTCCCCACCACAGCTACACTCATTCTCCACACCACAGCTACACTCATTCTCCCATCCACAACTACACTCATTCTCCCCTCCACAGCTACACTCATTCTCCCCTCCACAGCTACACTCATTCTCCCCTCCACAGCTACACTCATTCTCCCCTCCACAGCTACACTCATTCTCCCCACCACAGCTACACTCATTCTCCCCTCCACAGCTACACTCATTCTCCCCACCACAGCTACACTCATTCTCCCCACCACAGCTACACTCATTCTCCCCACCACAGCAACACTCATTCTCCCCACCACAGCAACACTCATTCTCCCCTCCACAGCTACACTCATTCTCCCCACCACAGCTACACTCATTCGCCCTCCACAGCTACAATAATTCTCCCCACCAAAGCGACAGTCATTCTCCCCTCTACAGCTACACACATTCTGCCCTCCACAGCTACACTCATTCTGCCCTCAACAGCTACACTCATTCTCCCCTCCACAGCTACACTCATTCTGCCCTCCACAGCTCACTCATTCTCCCCACCACAGCTACACTCATTCTCCCCTCCACAGCTACACACATTCTCCCAACCACAGCTACACTCATTATCCACACAGCTACACTCATTCTCCCCTCCACAGCTACACTCATTCTCCCCTCCATAGCTGCACTCATTCTCCCCACCACAGCTACACTCAATCTCCCCTCCACAGCTACACTCATTCTCCCACCACAGCTACACTCATTCTCCCCTCCAAAGCTACACTCATTCTCCCCACCACAGCTACACTCATTCGCCCCTCCACAGCTACACTCATTCTCCCCACCACAGCTACACTCATTCTCCCCACCACAGCTACACTCATTCTCCCCACAGCTACACTCATTCTCCCACAAACAGCTACACTCATTCTCCCCTCCACAGCTACACTCATTCTCCCACCACAGCTACACTCATTCTCCCCTCCACAGCTACACTCATTCTCCCCTCCACAGCTACACTCATTCTCCCCACCACAGCTACACTCATTCTCCCCTCCACAGCTACACTCATTCTCCCCTCCACAGCTACACTCATTCTCCCCTCCACAGCTACACTCATTCTCGCCTCCACAGCTACACTCATTCTCCACACCACAGCTAAACACATTCTCCCCACCACAGCTAAACTCTTTCTCCCCTCCACAGTTAGACTCATTCTCCACACCAAAGCTACACTCATTCTCCACACCACTGCTACACTCATTCTCCCCACCAGAGCTACACTCATTCTCCCCACCAGAGCTACACTCATTCTCCCCTCCACAGCTACACTCATTCTCCCCTCCACAGCTACACTCATTCTCCCCTCCACAGCCACACTCATTCTCCCCACCACTGCTACACTCATTCTGCCCTCCACAGCTACACTTATTCTCCGCACCGCAGCTACACTCATTCTCCCCGCCACAGCTACAAACATTCTCCCAACCACAGCCACACTCATTCTCCACACAGCTACACTCATTCTCCCCTCCACAGCTACACTCATTCTCCCCTCCACAGCTGCACTCATTCTCCCCACCACAGCCACACTCATTCTCCACACAGCTACACTCATTCTCCCCTCCACAGTTACACTCGTTCGACCCTCCATAGCTGCACTCATTCTCCCTACCACAGCAACACTCATCTCCGCTCCACAGCTACACTCATTCTGCCCACCACAGTTGCACACGTTCTCCCCACCACAGCCACACTCATTCTCCCCTCCACAGCTACGCTCATTCTCCACACCACAGCTACACTCATTCTGCCCTCCACAGCTACACTCATTCTCCCCACCACATCTACACTCATTCTCCGCACCACAGCTACACTCATTCTCCCCACAGCTACTCTCATTCTCCACAACACAGCTACACTCATTCTCCCCTCCGCAACTACACTCATTCTCCCCTCCACAGCTACACTCATTCTCCCCTCCACAGCTACACTCATTCTCCCCTCCACAGCTACACTCATTCTCCCCACCACAGCAACACTCATTCTCCCCACCACAGCAACACTCATTCTCCCCTCCACAGCTATGCTCATTCTCCCCTCCACCGATACACACATTCTCCCCACCACAGCTACACTCATTAGCCCCTCCACAGCTACACTCATTCTCCCCACCACAGATACACACATTCTCTCCTCCACAGCTACACTCATTCTCCCCTCCACAGCTACACTCATTCTCCCCACCAAAGCTACACTCAATCTCCCCTCCACAGCTACACTCATTCTCCCCTCCACAGCTCCACTCATTCTCCCCACCACTGCTACGCTCATTCTGCCCTCCACAGCTACACTCATTCTCCGCACCGCAGCTACACTCATTCTCCCTACCACAGCTACACACATTCTCCCAACCACAGCCACACTTATTCTCCACACAGCTACACTCATTCTCCCCTCCACAGCTGCACTCATTCTCCCCACCACAGCTACACTCATTCTCCCCTCCACAGCTACACTCATTCTCCCCACCGCAGCAACACTCATCCTCCCCACCACAGCAACATTCATTCTCCCCACCACAGCAACACTCATTCTCCCCACCACAGCAACACTCATTCTCCCCTCCACAGCTACAATCATTCTCCCCACCACAGCTACTGTCATTCTCCCCTCCACAGCTACACTCATTCTGCCCTCCACAGCTACACTCATTCTGCCCTCCACAGCTACACTCATTCTCCCCTCCACATTTACACTCATTCTCCCCAACACAGCTACACTCATTCTCCCCACCACAGCTACACTCATTCTGCCCTCCACAGCTGCAATCATTCTCCGCACCGCAGCTACACTCTTTCTCCCCACCACAGCTACACACATTCTCCCAACCACAGCCACACTCATTCTCCACACAGCTACACTCATTCTCCCCTCCTCAGCTACACTCATTCTCCCCTCCACAGCTGCACTCATTCTCCCCACCACAGCAACACTCATCTCCCCTCCACAGCTACACTCATTCTCCCCTCCACAGCTACACTCATTCTCCCCACCACAGTTGCACACGTTCTCCCCACCACAGCTACACTCATTCTCCCCTCCACAGCTACGCTCATTCTCCACACCACAGCTACACTCATTCTGCCCTCCACAGCTACACTCATTCTCCCCACCACATCTACACTCATTCTCCGCACCACAGCTACACTCATTCTCCCCACAGCTACTCTCATTCTCCACAACACAGCTACACTCATTCTCCCCACCGCAGCAACACTCATCCTCCCCACCACAGCAACATTCATTCTCCCCTCCACAGCTACACTCATTCTCCCCTCCACAGCTACACTCATTCTCGCCTCCACAGCTACACTCATTCTCCACACCACAGCTAAACACATTCTCCCCACCACAGCTAAACTCATTCTCCCCTCCACAGTTAGACTCATTCTCCACACCAAAGCTACACTCATTCTCCACACCACTGCTACACTCATTCTCCCCACCAGAGCTACACTCATTCTCCCCACCAGAGCTACACTCATTCTCCCCTCCACAGCTACACTCATTCTCCCCTCCACAGCTACACTCATTCTCCCCTCCACAGCCACACTCATTCTCCCCACCACTGCTACACTCATTCTGCCCTCCACAGCTACACTTATTCTCCGCACCGCAGCTACACTCATTCTCCCCGCCACAGCTACAAACATTCTCCCAACCACAGCCACACTCATTCTCCACACAGCTACACTCATTCTCCCCTCCACAGCTACACTCATTCTCCCCTCCACAGCTGCACTCATTCTCCCCACCACAGCCACACTCATTCTCCACACAGCTACACTCATTCTCCCCTCCACAGTTACACTCTTTCGACCCTCCATAGCTGCACTCATTCTCCCTACCACAGCAACACTCATCTACGCTCCACAGCTACACTCATTCGCCCCACCACAGTTGCACACGTTCTCCCCACCACAGCCACACTCATTCTCCCCTCCACAGCTACGCTCATTCTCCACACCACAGCTACACTCATTCTGCCCTCCACAGCTACACTCATTCTCCCCACCACATCTACACTCATTCTCCGCACCACAGCTACACTCATTCTCCCCACAGCTACTTTCATTCTCCACAACACAGCTACACTCATTCTCCCCTCCGCAACTACACTCATTCTCCCCACCACAGCAACACTCATTCTCCCCTCCACAGCTATGCTCATTCTCCCCTCCACCGATACACTCATTTTCCCCACCACATCTACACACATTCTCCCCACCACAGCTACACTCATTAGCCCCTCCACAGCTACACTCATTCTCCCCACCACAGATACACACATTCTCTCCTCCACAGCTACACTCATTCTCCCCTCCACAGCCACACTCATTCTCCCCACCAAAGCTACACTCAATCTCCCCTCCACAGCTACACTCATTCTCCCCTCCACAGCTCCACTCATTCTCCCCACCACAGCTACACTCATTCTCCCCACCACAGCTACACTCATTCTCCCTCCACAGCTACACTCATTCTCCGCACCGCAGCTACACTCATTCTCCCTACCACAGCTACACACATTCTCCCCTCCACAGCTACACACATTCTCCCAACCACAGCCACACTTATTCTCCACACAGCTACACTCATTCTCCCCTCCACAGCTGCACTCATTCTCCCCACCACAGCAACACTCATCTCCCCTCCACAGCTACACTCATTCTCCCCACCACAGTTACACACATTCTCCCCACCACAGCCACACTCATTCTCCGCACCACAGCTACACTCATTCTCCCCAAAGCTACACTCATTCTCCACAACACAGCTACACTCAATCTCCCCTCCACAGTTACACACATTCTCCCCACCACAGCTACACTCATTCTCCCCGCCACAGCTACACTAAATCTCCACACCACAGCTACACTCATTCAGCCCTCCACATCTACACTCATTCTCCCCACCACATCTAGACTCATTCTCCGCACCACAGCTACACTCATTCTACACTCCACAGCTGATATCATTCTCCCCACCGCAGCTACAGTCATTCTGCCCTCCACAGCTACACTCATTCTCCCCACCACAGCTACACTCATTGTCCCCTCCACAGCTACACTCATTCTCCATACAGCTAAATTCATTCTCCCCTCCACAGCTACACTCATTCTCGCCACCACAGGTACACTCATTCTCCCCACCACAGCTACACTCATTCACCCCACCACAGCTACACTCATGCTCCCCTCAACAGCTACACTCCTTCTCCCCTCCACAGCTACACTCATTCTCCCCACCACAGCAACACTACTTCTCCCCTCCACAGCTACACTCATTCTCCCTTCCACAGGTACACTCATTCTCCCCTCCACCGCTTCATTCATTCTCCGCACCACAGCTACACTCATTCTCCCATCCACAGCTACACTCATTCTCCCCTCCACAGCTTCACTCATTCTCCGCACCGCAGCTACACTCATTCTCCCTACCACAGCTACACACATTCTCCCAACCACAGCCACACTTATTCTCCACACAGCTACACTCATTCTCCCCTCCACAGCTGCACTCATTCTCCCCACCACAGCTACACTCATTCTCCCCTCCACAGCTACACTCATTCTCCCCACCGCAGCAACACTCATCCTCCCCACCACAGCAACATTCATTCTCCCCACCACAGCAACACTCATTCTCCCCACCACAGCAACACTCATTCTCCCCTCCACAGCTACAATCATTCTCCCCACCACAGCTACTGTCATTCTCCCCTCCACAGCTACACTCATTCTGCCCTCCACAGCTACACTCATTCTGCCCTCCACAGCTACACTCATTCTCCCCTCCACATTTACACTCATTCTCCCCAACACAGCTACACTCATTCTCCCCACCACAGCTACACTCATTCTGCCCTCCACAGCTGCAATCATTCTCCGCACCGCAGCTACACTCTTTCTCCCCACCACAGCTACACACATTCTCCCAACCACAGCCACACTCATTCTCCACACAGCTACACTCATTCTCCCCTCCTCAGTTACACTCATTCTCCCCTCCACAGCTGCACTCATTCTCCCCACCACAGCAACACTCATCTCCCCTCCACAGCTACACTCATTCTCCCCTCCACAGCTACACTCATTCTCCCCACCACAGTTGCACACGTTCTCCCCACCACAGCTACACTCATTCTCCCCTCCACAGCTACGCTCATTCTCCACACCACAGCTACACTCATTCTGCCCTCCACAGCTACACTCATTCTCCCCACCACATCTACACTCATTCTCCGCACCACAGCTACACTCAATCTCCCCACAGCTACTCTCATTCTCCACAACACAGCTACACTCATTCTCCCCTCCGCAACTACACTCATTCTCCCCACCACAGCAACACTCATTCTCCCCTCCACAGCTATGCTCATTCTCCCCTCCACCGATACACTCATTTTCCCCACCACATCTACACACATTCTCCCCACCACAGCTACACTCATTAGCCCCTCCACAGCTACACTCATTCTCCCCACCACAGATACACACATTCTCCCCACAGCAGCTACACTCATTCTCCCCTCCACAGCTACACTCATTCTCCCCACTACAGCTACACTCAATCTCCCCTCCACAGCTACACTCATTCTCCCCTCCACAGCTCCACTCATTCTCCCCACCACTGCTACACTCATTCTGCCCTCCACAGCTACACTCATTCTCCGCACCGCAGCTACACTCATTCTCCCTACCACAGCTACACACATTCTCCCAACCACAGCCACACTTATTCTCCACACAGCTACACTCATTCTCCCCTCCACAGCTGCACTCATTCTCCCCACCACAGCTACACTCATTCTCCCCTCCACAGCTACACTCATTCTCCCCACCGCAGCAACACTCATCCTCCCCACCACAGCTACACTCATTCACCCCTCCACAGCTACACTCATTCTCCCCACCACAGCAACATTCATTCTCCCCACCACAGCAACACTCATTCTCCCCACCACAGCAACACTCATTCTCCCGTCCACAGCTACAATCATTCTCCCCACCACAGCTACTGTCATTCTCCCCTCCACAGCTACACTCATTCTGCCCTCCACAGCTACACTCATTCTGCCCTCCACAGCTACACTCATTCTCCCCTCCACATTTACACTCATTCTCCCCAACACAGCTACACTCATTCTCCCCACCACAGCTACACTCATTCTGCCCTCCACAGCTGCAATCATTCTCCGCACCGCAGCTACACTCTTTCTCCCCACCACAGCTACACACATTCTCCCAACCACAGCCACACTCATTCTCCACACAGCTACACTCATTCTCCCCTCCTCAGCTACACTCATTCTCCCCTCCACAGCTGCACTCATTCTCCCCACCGCAGCAACACTCATCTCCCCTCCACAGCTACACTCATTCTCCCCTCCACAGCTACACTCATTCTCCCCACCACAGCTACACTCATTCTCCCCTCCACAGCTACACTCATTCTCCCCACCACAGCAGCACTCATTCTCCCCACCACAGCAACACTCATTCTCCCCACCACAGCAACACTCATTCTCCCCACCACAGCAACACTCATTCTCCCCTCCACAGCTACAATCATTCTCCCCACCACAGCTACTGTCATTCTCCCCTCCACAGCTACACTCATTCTGCCCTCCACAGCTACACTCATTCTGCCCTCCACAGCTCCACTCATTCTCCCCTCCACATTTACACTCATTCTCCCCACCACAGCTACACTCATTCTGCCCTCCACAGCTGCAATCATTCTCCGCACCGCAGCTACACTCTTTCTCCCCACCACAGCTACACACATTCTCCCAACCACAGCCACACTCATTCTCCACACAGCTACACTCATTCTCCCCTCCTCAGCTACACTCATTCTCCCCTCCACAGCTGCACTCATTCTCCCCACCACAGCAACACTCATCTCCCCTCCACAGCTACACTCATTCTCCACACAGCTAAACTCATCCTCCCCGCCACAGCTACACTCAATCTACACACCACAGCTACACTCATTCGGCCCTCCACATCTACACTCATTCTCCCCACCACATCTACACTCATTCTCCGCACCACAGCTACACTCATTCTCCCCACAGCTACACTCATTCTCCACAAAACAGCTACACTCATTCTCCCCTCCACAGCTACACTCATTCTCCCCACCACAGCAACACTCATTCTCCCCTCCACAGCTACACTCATTCTCCCCTCCACAGCTACACTCATTTTCCCCACCACATCTATACACATTCTCCCCACCACAGCTACATTCATTCTCCCCTCCACAGCTACACTCATTCTCCCCTCCACAGCTACACTCATTCTCGCCTCCACAGCTACACTCATTCTCCACACCACAGCTAAACACATTCTCCCCACCACAGCTAAACTCATTCTCCCCTCCACAGTTAGACTCATTCTCCACACCAAAGCTACACTCATTCTCCACACCACTGCTACACTCATTCTCCCCACCAGAGCTACACTCATTCTCCCCACCAGAGCTACACTCATTCTCCCCTCCACAGCTACACTCATTCTCCCCTCCACAGCTACACTCATTCTCCCCTCCACAGCCACACTCATTCTCCCCACCACTGCTACACTCATTCTGCCCTCCACAGCTACACTTATTCTCCGCACCGCAGCTACACTCATTCTCCCCGCCACAGCTACAAACATTCTCCCAACCACAGCCACACTCATTCTCCACACAGCTACACTCATTCTCCCCTCCACAGCTACACTCATTCTCCCCTCCACAGCTGCACTCATTCTCCCCACCACAGCCACACTCATTCTCCACACAGCTACACTCATTCTCCCCTCCACAGTTACACTCGTTCGACCCTCCATAGCTGCACTCATTCTCCCTACCACAGCAACACTCATCTACGCTCCACAGCTACACTCATTCGCCCCACCACAGTTGCACACGTTCTCCCCACCACAGCCACACTCATTCTCCCCTCCACAGCTACGCTCATTCTCCACACCACAGCTACACTCATTCTGCCCTCCACAGCTACACTCATTCTCCCCACCACATCTACACTCATTCTCCGCACCACAGCTACACTCATTCTCCCCACAGCTACTTTCATTCTCCACAACACAGCTACACTCATTCTCCCCTCCGCAACTACACTCATTCTCCCCACCACAGCAACACTCATTCTCCCCTCCACAGCTATGCTCATTCTCCCCTCCACCGATACACTCATTTTCCCCACCACATCTACACACATTCTCCCCACCACAGCTACACTCATTCTCCCCACCACAGCTACACTCATTCCCCCTCCACAGCTACACTCATTCTCCCCTCCACAGCTACACTCATTCTCCCCTCCACAGCTACACTCATTAGCCCCTCCACAGCTACACTCATTCTCCCCACCACAGATACACACATTCTCTCCTCCACAGCTACACTCATTCTCCCCTCCACAGCCACACTCATTCTCCCCACCAAAGCTACACTCAATCTCCCCTCCACAGCTACACTCATTCTCCCCTCCACAGCTCCACTCATTCTCCCCACCACAGCTACACTCATTCTCCCCACCACAGCTACACTCATTCTCCCTCCACAGCTACACTCATTCTCCGCACCGCAGCTACACTCATTCTCCCTACCACAGCTACACACATTCTCCCAACCACAGCCACACTTATTCTCCACACAGCTACACTCATTCTCCCCTCCACAGCTGCACTCATTCTCCCCACCACAGCAACACTCATCTCCCCTCCACAGCTACACTCATTCTCCCCACCACAGTTACACACATTCTCCCCACCACAGCCACACTCATTCTCCGCACCACAGCTACACTCATTCTCCCCAAAGCTACACTCATTCTCCACAACACAGCTACACTCAATCTCCCCTCCACAGTTACACACATTCTCCCCACCACAGCTACACTCATTCTCCCCGCCACAGCTACACTAAATCTCCACACCACAGCTACACTCATTCGGCCCTCCACATCTACACTCATTCTCCCCACCACATCTAGACTCATTCTCCGCACCACAGCTACACTCATTCTACACTCCACAGCTGATATCATTCTCCCCACCGCAGCTACAGTCATTCTGCCCTCCACAGCTACACTCATTCTCCCCACCACAGCTACACTCATTGTCCCCTCCACAGCTACACTCATTCTCCATACAGCTAAATTCATTCTCCCCTCCACAGCTACACTCATTCTCGCCACCACAGGTACACTCATTCTCCCCAACACCGCTACACTCATTCTCCCCACCACAGCTACACTCATTCACCCCACCACAGCTACACTCATGCTCCCCTCAACAGCTACACTCCTTCTCCCCTCCACAGCTACACTCATTCTCCCCACCACAGCTACAATCATTCTCCCCACCACAGCTACTGTCATTCTCCCCTCCACAGCTACACTCATTCTGCCCTCCACAGCTACACTCATTCTGCCCTCCACAGCTACACTCATTCTCCACGCCACATTTACACTCATTCTCCCCACCACAGCTACACTCATTCTGCCCTCCACAGCTGCAATCATTCTCCGCACCGCAGCTACACTCTTTCTCCCCACCACAGCTACACACATTCTCCCAACCACAGCCACACTCATTCTCCACACAGCTACACTCATTCTCCCCTCCTCAGCTACACTCATTCTCCTTTCCACAGCTGCACTCATTCTCCCCACCACAGCAACACTCATCTCCCCTCCACAGCTACACTCATTCTCCACACAGCTAAACTCATCCTCCCCGCCACAGCTACACTCAATCTACACACCACAGCTACACTCATTCGGCCCTCCACATCTACACTCATTCTCCCCACCACATCTACACTCATTCTCCGCACCACAGCTACACTCATTCTCCCCACAGCTACACTCATTCTCCACAAAACAGCTACACTCATTCTCCCCTCCACAGCTACACTCATTCTCCCCACCACAGCAACACTCATTCTCCCCTCCACAGCTACACTCATTCTCCCCTCCACAGCTACACTCATTTTCCCCACCACATCTATACACATTCTCCCCACCACAGCTACATTCATTCTCCCCTCCACAGCTACACTCATTCTCCCCTCCACAGCTACACTCATTCTCGCCTCCACAGCTACACTCATTCTCCACACCACAGCTAAACACATTCTCCCCACCACAGCTAAACTCATTCTCCCCTCCACAGTTAGACTCATTCTCCACACCAAAGCTACACTCATTCTCCACACCACTGCTACACTCATTCTCCCCACCAGAGCTACACTCATTCTCCCCACCAGAGCTACACTCATTCTCCCCTCCACAGCTACACTCATTCTCCCCTCCACAGCTACACTCATTCTCCCCTCCACAGCCACACTTATTCTCCGCACCGCAGCTACACTCATTCTCCCCGCCACAGCTACAAACATTCTCCCAACCACAGCCACACTCATTCTCCACACAGCTACACTCATTCTCCCCTCCACAGCTACACTCATTCTCCCCTCCACAGCTGCACTCATTCTCCCCACCACAGCCACACTCATTCTCCACACAGCTACACTCATTCTCCCCTCCACAGTTACACTCGTTCGACCCTCCATAGCTGCACTCATTCTCCCTACCACAGCAACACTCATCTACGCTCCACAGCTACACTCATTCGCCCCACCACAGTTGCACACGTTCTCCCCACCACAGCCACACTCATTCTCCCCTCCACAGCTACGCTCATTCTCCACACCACAGCTACACTCATTCTACCCTCCACAGCTACACTCATTCTCCCCACCACATCTACACTCATTCTCCGCACCACAGCTACACTCATTCTCCCCACAGCTACTTTCATTCTCCACAACACAGCTACACTCATTCTCCCCTCCGCAACTACACTCATTCTCCCCACCACAGCAACACTCATTCTCCCCTCCACAGCTATGCTCATTCTCCCCTCCACCGATACACTCATTTTCCCCACCACATCTACACACATTCTCCCCACCACAGCTACACTCATTAGCCCCTCCACAGCTACACTCATTCTCCCCACCACAGATACACACATTCTCTCCTCCACAGCTACACTCATTCTCCCCTCCACAGCCACACTCATTCTCCCCACCAAAGCTACACTCAATCTCCCCTCCACAGCTACACTCATTCTCCCCTCCACAGCTCCACTCATTCTCCCCTCCACAGCTACACACATTCTCCCCACCACAGCTACACTCATTCTGCCCTCCACAGCTACACTCATTCTCCGCACCGCAGCTACACTCATTCTCCCCTCCACAGCTACACACATTCTCCTAACCACAGCCACACTGATTCTCCACACAGCTACACTCATTCTCCCCTCCACAGCTGCACTCATTCTCCCCACCACAGCAACACTCATCTCCCCTCCACAGCTACACTCATTCTCCCCACCACATCTACACTCATTCTGCCCTCCACAGCTACACTCATTCTCCCCACCACAGCTACACTCATTCTCCCCAAAGCTACACTCATTCTCCACAACACAGCTACACTCAATCTCCCCTCCACAGTTACACACATTCTCCCCACCACAGCTACACTCATTCTCCCGCCACAGCTACACTAAATCTCCACACCACAGCTACACTCATTCGGCCCTCCACATCTACACTCATTCTCCCCACCACATCTAGACTCATTCTCCGCACCACAGCTACACTCATTCTACACTCCACAGCTGATATCATTCTCCCCACCGCAGCTACAGTCATTCTGCCCTCCACAGCTACACTCATTCTCCCCACCACAGCTACACTCATTGTCCCCTCCACAGCTACACTCATTCTCCATACAGCTAAATTCATTCTCCCCTCCACAGCTACACTCATTCTCGCCACCACAGGTACACTCATTCTCCCCAACACCGCTACACTCATTCTCCCCACCACAGCTACACTCATTCACCCCACCACAGCTACACTCATGCTCCCCTCAACAGCTACACTCCTTCTCCCCTCCACAGCTACACTCATTCTCCCCACCACAGCAACACTCCTTCTCCCCTCCACAGCTACACTCATTCTCCCTTCCACAGGTACACTCATTCTCCCCTCCACCGCTTCATTCATTCTCCGCACCACAGCTACACTCATTCTCCCATCCACAGCTACACTCATTCTCCCCTCCACAGCTTCACTCATTCTCCACACCACAGCTACAACCATTCTCCCCTCCACAGCTACACTCATTCTCCCCGCCACAGCTACACTCATTCTCCCCTCCACAGCTACACTCATTCTCCCCACTACAGCTAAACTCAATCTACCCTCCACAGCTACACTCATTCTCCCCTCCACAGCTACACTCATTCTCCCCACCACAGCTACACTCATTTTCCCCTCCACAGCTACATTCATTCACCCCTCCTCAGCTGCACTCGTTCTCCACACAGCTACACTCATTCTCCCCACCACAGCTACACTCATTCTCCACTCCACAGCTACACTCATTCTCCCCACCACAGCTACTCTCATTCTCCACTCCTCAGCTACACTCTTTCTCCACTCCACAGCTACACTCATTCTCCACACAGCTACACTCATTCTCCGCACAGCTACACTCATTCTCCCCACCACAGCTGCAGTCATTCTCCCCTCCACAGCTACACTCATTCTCCCCTCCACATCTACACTCATTCTCCCCTCCACAGCTGCATTCATCTCCCCTCCACAGCTACACTCATTCTCCACTCCAATGGTACCTTCGTTCTCCCCACCACGGCTACACTCATTCTCCACTGAAAGACTACACTCGTTCTCCCCTGCACAGCTGCAATCATTCTCCACACCACAGCTACACTCATTCTCCACACCACTGCTACACTCATTCTCCCCTCCACAGCTACACTCATTCTCCACACCACAGCTCCACTCGTTCTCCCCTGCACAGCTACACTCATTCTCCACACCACAGCTACACTCATTCTCCACACCACAGCTACACTCATTCTCCACTCCACAGCTACACTCATTCTCCCCTCCACAGCTACACTCACTCTCCCCACCACAACTACACTCATTCTCCCCTCCACAGCTACACTCATTCTCCACACCACAGCTACACTCATTCTCCGCACCACAGCTACACTCATTCTCCACACCACAGCTACACTCATTCTGCACACCACATCTACCCACATTCTCCCCTCCACAGCTACACTCATTATCCCCTCCACATACACACTCATTCTTCCCTCCACATCTACACTCATACTCCCCTCCACATCTACACTCATTCTCCCCTCCACATCTACACTCATTATCCCCTCCACATACACACTCATTCTTCCCTCCACATCTACACTCATACCCACCTCCACATCTACACTCATTCTCCCCTCCACAGCTACACTGATTCTCCCCACCACAGCTAAGCTCATTCTCCCCTCCACAGCTACTCTCATTCTCCCCTTCACAGCTACAGCCATTCTCCGCACCGCAGCTACACTCATTCTCCCATCCACAGCTACACTCATTCTCCCCTCCACAGCTACACTCATTCTCCCCTCCACAGCTACTCTCATTCTCCCCACCACAGCTACGCTCATTCTCCCCTCCACAGCTACACTCATTCTCACCTCCACATCTACACTCATTCTCCCCTCCACATCCACACTCATTCTCCCCTCCACATCTACAATCATTCTGCCCTCCACAGCTACACTCATTCTCCCCTCCACAGCTACACTCATTCTGCCCTCCACAGCTACACTCATTCTCCCCACCACTGCTACTCTCATTCTCCCCTCCACAGCTTCACTCATTCTCCCCTCTTCAGCTACACTCATTCTCCCCTCCACAGCTACACTCATTCTCCCTTCCACAGCTACACTCATTCTGCCCTCCACAGCTACACTCATACTCCGCACCGCAGCTAAACTCATTCTCCCCTCCACAGCTAAACTCATTCTCCCCTCCACAGCTACGCTCATTCTCCACACAGCTACACTCATTCTCCACAAAGCTACACTGATTCTCCCCACCACAGCTGCATTCATTCTCCCCTCCACAGCTACACTCATTCTCCCCTCCACAGCTACACTCATTCTCCCCTCCACAGCTACGCTCATTCTCCCCTCCACAGCTACACTCATTCTCCCCTCCTCAGCTACACTCATTCTCCACACAGCTACATTCATTCTCCCCTCCACAGCTACACTCATTCTCCACTCCACAGGTACACTCATTCTCCCCAACACAGCTACACTCATTCTCCACTCCACGGCTACACTCGTTCTCCCCTGCACAGCTACACTCTTTCTCCACACCACAGCTACACTCATTCTCCACTCCACAGCTACACTCATTCTCCACATCACAGTTACACTCATTCTCCCCTCCACAGCTACACTCACTCTCCCCACCACAGCTACACTCATTCTCACCTCCACAGCTACACTCATTCTCCGCACCACAGCTACACTCATTCTCCACACCACAGCTACACTCCTTCTCCCCTGCACAGCTACAGTCATTCTCCCCGCCATAGTTAAACTCATTCTCCCCTCCACAGCTACACTCATTCTTGGCACCACAGCTACACTCATTCTCCACACCACAGCTACTCTCATTCTCCACACCACAGGTATCCACATTCTCCCCTCCACAGCTACACTCATTCTCCACTCCACAGCTACACTCATTCTCCCCTCCACAGCTACACTCATTCTCCACACCACAGCTACACTCATTCTCCACACCACAGCTGCCCACATTCTCCCCTCCACAGCTACACTTATTCTCCCCTCCACAGCTACACTCCTTCTCCACACAGCTACACTCATTCTCCACACAGCTACACTCATTCTACCCTTCACAGCTGCACTCATTCTCCCCTCCACAGCTACACTCATTCTCCAAACAGCTACACTCATTCTCCACACAGCTACACTCATTCTCCACTCCACAGCTACACTCATTCTCCCCACCACAGCTACACTCATTCTCCCCACCACGGCTACACTCGTTCTCCCCTGCACAGCTACACTCATTGTCCACATCACAGCTACACTCATTCTCCACTCCCCAGCTACACTCATTCTCCCCTCCGCAGCTACACTCATTCTCCACAACACAGCTACCCTCGTTCTCCACAGCACAGTTACACTCATTTTCCCCTCCACAGCTACACTCATTCTCCTCACCACAGCTACACTCATTTTCCACACCACAGTTACGCTCATTTTCCCCTCCACAGCTACACTCATTCTCCTCACCACATCTACACTCATTCTCCACACCTCAGCTACACTCATTCTCCACACCACAGCTACACTCATTCTCCGCACCACAGCTACACTCATTCTCCCCTCCACAGCTACACTCATTCTCCACACCACAGCTACACTCATTCTCCCCTCCACAGCTACACTCATTCTCCCCTCCACAGCTGCACTCATTCTCCCCATCACAGCTACACTCCATCTCCCCCCAACAGCTACACTCAATCGCCCCTCCACAGCTACACTCATTCTCCCCTCCTCAGCTACAATCATTCTCCCCTCCACAGCTACACTCATTCTCCCCTCCACAGCTACACTCCATCTCCCCTCCACAGCTACATTCACTCTCCCCTCCACAGCTACACTCATTCTCTCCTCCTCAGCTACAATCATTCTCCCCTCCACAGCTACACTCATTCTCCCCTCCACAGCTACACTCATTCTCCCCTCCACAGCTCACTCATTCGCCCCTCCACAGCTACACTCATTCTCCCCTCCACAGCTACACTCATTCTCCCCTCCACAGCTGCACTCATTCTCCCCTCCACAGCTACAATCATTCTCCCCTCCACAGCTACACTCATTCTCCCCTCCACAGCTACACTCATTCTCCCCTCCGCAGCTACACTCATTCTCCCCTCCACAGCTACACTCATTCTCCCCTCCACAGCTACACTCGTTCTCCACACCACAGCTACACTCGTTCTCCATACCACAGCTACACTCATTCTCCCCTCCACAGCTACACTCATTCTCCCCTCCACAGCTACACTCATTCTCCCCTCCACAGCTACACTCATTCTCCCCTCCACAGCTACACTCATTCACCCCTCCACAGCTACACTCATTCTCCACACCACAGCTACACTCATTCTCCCCTCCACAGCTACACTCGTTCTCCACACCACAGCTACTCTCATTCTCCCCTCCACAGCTACACTCATTCTCCCCTCCACAGCTACACTCATTCTCCCCTCCTCAGCTACACTCATTCTCCCCTCCACAGCTACACTCATTCACCCCTCCACAGCTACACTCATTCTCCACACAGCTACACTCATTCTCCCCTCCACAGCTACACTCATTCTCCCCTCCACAGCTACACACATTCTCCCCTCCCCAGCTACACACATTCTCCCCTCCACAGCTACGCTCATTCTCCCCATCACAGCTACACTCCATTTCCCCCCAAAAGCTACACTCAATCGCCCCTCCACAGCTACACTCATTCTCCCCTCCACAGCTACATTCAATCTCCCCTCCACAGCTACACTCATTCTCCCCTCCACAGCTACACTCATTCTCCCCTCCACAGCTACACTCATTCTACCCACCACAGCTACACTCATTCTCCCCTCCACAGCTACACTCATTCTCCCCACCACAGCTACACTTATTCTCCCCTCCACAGCTACACTCATTCTCCCCACCACAGCTACACTCATTCTCCCCTCCACAGCTACACTCATTCTCCCCTCCACAGCTACACTCATTCTCCCCTCCACAGCTACACTCATTCTCCCCTCCACAGCTACACTCATTCTCCCCTCCACAGCTACACTCATTCACCCCTCCACGGCTACACTCATTCTCCACACAGCTACACTCATTCTCCCCTCCACAGCTACACTCATTCTCCCCTCCCCAGCTACACACATTCTCCCCTCCCCAGCTACACACATTCTCCCCTCCACACCTACACTCATTCTCCCCAACACAGCTACAGTCCATCTCCCCCCAACAGGTACACTCATTCTCCCTCCACAGCTACACTCATTCTCCCCTCCATAGCTACACTCATTCTCCCCTCCACAGCTACACACATTCTCCCCTCCACAGCTACACTCATTCACCCCTCCACAGCTACACTCATTCTCCCCTCCACAGCTACACTCGTTCTCCACACCACAGCTACACTCGTTCTCCACACCACAGCTACACTCATTCTCCCCTCCACAGCTACACTCATTCTCCCCTCCACAGCTACACTCATTCTCCCCTCCACAGCTACACTCATTCTCCTCTCCACAGCTACACTCATTCTCCCCTCCACAGCTACACTCATTCTCCCCTCCACAGCTACACTCATTCTCCCCTCCACAGCTACACTCATTCTCCCCTCCACAGCTACACTCATTCTCCCCTCCACAGCTACACTCATTCTCCCCTCCACAGCTACACTCATTCTCCCCTCCCCAGCTACACACATTCTCCCCTCCCCAGCTACACACATTCTCCCCTCCACACCTACACTCATTCTCCCCAACACAGCTACAGTCCATCTCCCCCCAACAGGTACACTCATTCTCCCTCCACAGCTACACTCATTCTCCCCTCCATAGCTACACTCATTCTCCCCTCCACAGCTACACACATTCTCCCTCCACAGCTACACTCATTCACCCCTCCACAGCTACACTCATTCTCCCCTCCACAGCTACACTCGTTCTCCACACCACAGCTACACTCGTTCTCCACACCACAGCTACACTCATTCTCCCCTCCACAGCTACACTCATTCTCCCCTCCACAGCTACACTCATTCTCCCCTCCACAGCTACACTCATTCTCCTCTCCACAGCTACACTCATTCTCCCCTCCACAGCTACACTCATTCTCCCCTCCACAGCTACACTCATTCTCCCCTCCACAGCTACACTCATTCTCCCCTCCACAGCTACACTCATTCTCCCCTCCACGTCTACACACAATCTCCCCTCCCCAGCTACACACATTCTCCCCTCCACAGCTACACTCATTCTCCCCATCACAGCTACACTCCATCTCCCCCCAACAGCTACACTCAATCGCCCCTCCACAGCTACACTCATTCTCCCCTCCACAGCTACATTCATTCTCCCCTCCACAGCTACACTCATTCTCCCCTCCACAGCTACACTCATTCTCCCCACCACAGCTACACTCATTCTCCACACCACAGCTACACTCATTCTCCCCTCCACAGCTACAATCATTCGCCCCAACACAGTTACATTCATTCCCCACCACAGCTACACTCATTCTCCACACCACAGCTACACTCTTTCTCCCCTCCACAGCTACAATCATTCTCCCCACCACATTTACATTCATTCTCCACACAGCTACACTCATTCTCCCCTCCACAGCTGCACTCATTCTCCCCTCCACAGCTACACTCATTCTCCCCACCACAGCTACACTCATTCTCCCCTCCACAGCTACACTCATTCTCCCCTTCACAGCTACACTCATTCTCCCCTCCACAGCTACACTCATTCTCCCCACCACAGCTACACTCATTCTCCACACCACAGCTACACTCATTCTCCCCTCCACAGCTACAATCATTCTCCCCACCACAGTTACATTCATTCTCCACGCAGCTACACTCATTCTCCCCACCACAGCTACACTCATTCTCCCCTCCACAGCTACACTCATTCTCCCCTCCACAGCTACACTCATCTCCCCACCACAGCTACACTCATTCTCCCCTCCACAGCTACACTCATTCTCCCCTCCACAGCTACACTCATTCTCCCCTCCACAGCTACACTCATTCTCCCCACCACAGCTACACTCATTCTCCACACCACAGCTACACTCATTCTCCCCTCCACAGCTACAATCATTCGCCCCACCACAGTTACATTCATTCCCCACCACAGCTACACTCATTCTCCACACCACAGCTACACTCTTTCTCCCCTCCACAGCTACAATCATTCTCCCCACCACATTTACATTCATTCTCCACACAGCTACACTCATTCTCCCCTCCACAGCTGCACTCATTCTCCCCTCCACAGCTACACTCATTCTCCCCACCACAGCTACACTCATTCTCCCCTCCACAGCTACACTCATTCTCCCCTTCACAGCTACACTCATTCTCCCCTCCACAGCTACACTCATTCTCCCCACCACAGCTACACTCATTCTCCACACCACAGCTACACTCATTCTCCCCTCCACAGCTACAATCATTCTCCCCACCACAGTTACATTCATTCTCCACGCAGCTACACTCATTCTCCCCACCACAGCTACACTCATTCTCCCCTCCACAGCTACACTCATTCTCCCCTCCACAGCTACACTCATTCTCCCCACCACAGCTACACTCATTCTCCCCTCCACAGCTACACTCATTCTCCCCTCCACAGCTACACTCATTCTCCCCTCCACAGCTACACTCATTCTCCCCTCCACAGCTACACTCATTCTCCACACCCCAGCTACGCTCGTTCTCCCCACCACAGCCACACTCATTCTCCACACCACAGCTACACTCATTCTCCACTCCACAGCTACACTCATTCTCCCCTCCACAGCTACACTCACTCTCCCCTCCACAGCTACACTCACTCTCCCCACCACAGCTACACTCATTCTCCCCTCCACAGCTACACTCATTCTCCCCTCCACAGCTACACTCATTCTCCCCATCACAGCTACACTCCATCTCCCCCCAACAGCTACACTCAATCGCCCCTCCACAGCTACACTCATTCTCCCCTCCACAGCTACATTCATTCTCCCCTCCACAGCTACACTCATTCTCCCCTCCACAGCTACACTCATTCTCCCCTCCACAGCTACACTCATTCTCCCCTCCACAGCTACACTCATTCTCCCCACCACAGCTACACTCATTCTCCCCTCCACAGCTACACTCATTCTCCCCTCCACAGCTACACTCATTCTCCCCTCCACAGCTACACTCATTCTCCCCTCCACAGCTACACTCATTCTCCCCTCCACAGCTACACTCATTCTCCACACCACAGCTACACTCGTTCTCCCCACCACAGCCACACTCATTCTCCACACCACAGCTACACTCATTCTCCACTCCACAGCTACACTCATTCTCCCCTCCACAGCTACACTTATTCTCCACACCACAGTTACACTCATTCTCCCCTCCACAGCTACACTCACTCTCCCCTCCACAGCTACACTCACTCTCCCCACCACATCTACACTCATTCTCCCCTCCACAGCTACACTCATTCTCCGCACCACAGCTACACTCATTCTCCGCACCACAGCTACACTCATTCTCCACACCACAGCTACACTCGTTCTCCCCTGCACAGCTACACTCATTCTCCCCTCCACAGCTACACTCATTCTCCACACCACAGTTAAACTCATTCTCCCCTCCACAGCTAAACTCATTCTTCGCACCACAGCTACACTCATTCTCCACACCACAGCTACACTCATTCTCCACACCACAGGTATCCACATTCTCCCCTCCACAGCTACACTCATTCTCCACTCCACAGCTACACTCATTCTCCCCTCCACAGCTACACTCATTCTCCACTCCACAGCTACACTCATTCACCCCTCCACAGCTACACTCATTCTCCCCTCCACAGCTACACTCATTCTCCCCACCACAGCTACACTCATTCTCCCCACCACAGCTACACTCATTCTCCCCACCACAGCTACACTCATTCTCCCCACCACAGCTACACTCATTCTCCCCACCACAGCTACACTCATTGACCCACCACAGCTACACTCATTCTCCCCACCACAGCTACACTCATTCTCCCCACCACAGCTACACTCATTCTCCCCACCACAGCTACACTCATTCTCCCCTCCACAGCTACACTCATTCTCCCCTCCACAGCTACACTCATTCGCCCCCTCGCAGCTACACTCATTCTCCCCTCCACAGCTACACTCATTCTCCGCACCACTGTTACACTCATTCTCCCCTCCACAGCTACACTCATTCTCCGCACCACTGTTACACTTATTCTCCCCTCCACAGCTACACTCATTCTCCCCTCCACAGCTACACTCATTCTCCCCTCCACAGCTACACTCATTCTCCCCTCCACAACTACACTCATTCTCCCCACCACAGCTACACTCATTCTCCCCACCACAGCTACACTCATTCACCACACAGCTACACTCATTCTCCGCACCACAGCTACACTCATTCTCCCCTCCACAGCTACACTCATTCTTCCCTCCACAGCTACACTCATTCACCCCTCCACAGCTACACTCATTCTCCCCTCCACAGATACACTCATTCTCCCCACCACAGCTACACTCATTCTCCCCTCCACAGCTACACTCATTCTCCCCTCCACAGCTGAACTCTTTCTCCCCACCACAGCCACACTCATTCTCCCCATCACAGCTACACTCCATCGCCCCCCAACAGCTACACTCATTCTCCCCACCACAGCTACACTCATTCTCCCCACCACAGCTACACTCATTCTCCCCTCCACAGCTACACTCATTCTCCCCACCACAGCTACACTCATTCTCCCCACCACAGCTACACTCATTCTCCACACCACAGCTACACTCATTCTCCCCACCACAGCTACACTCATTCGCCCCTCCACAGCTACACTCATTCTCCCCTCCACAGCTACACTCATTCTCCCCATCACAGCTACACTCATTCTCCCCACCACAGCTACACTCATTCTCCCCACCACAGCTACACTCATTCTCCCCACCACAGCTACACTTATTCTCCCCTCCACAGCTACACTCATTCTCCTCACCACAGCTACACTCATTCTCCCCACCACAGCTACACTCATTCTCCCCACCACAGCTACACTTATTCTCCCCTCCACAGCTACACTCATTCTTCCCTCCACAGCTACACTCATTCACCCCTCCACAGCTACACTCATTCTCCCCTCCACAGATACACTCATTCTCCCCACCACAGCTACACTCATTCTCCCCTCCACAGCTACACTCATTCTCCCCTCCACAGCTGAACTCTTTCTCCCCACCACAGCCACACTCATTCTCCCCATCACAGCTACACTCCATCGCCCCCCAACAGCTACACTCATTCTCCCCACCACAGCTACACTCATTCTCCCCACCACAGCTACACTCATTCTCCCCTCCACAGCTACACTCATTCTCCCCACCACAGCTACACTCATTCTCCCCACCACAGCTACACTCATTCTCCACACCACAGCTACACTCATTCTCCCCACCACAGCTACACTCATTCGCCCCTCCACAGCTACACTCATTCTCCCCACCACAACTACACTCATTCTACCCACCACAGCTACACTCATTCTCCCCACCACAGCTACACTCATTCTCCCCATCACAGCTACACTCATTCTCCCCACCACAGCTGCACTCATTCTCCCCTCCACAGCTACACTCATTCACCCCTCCACAGCTACGCTCATTCTCCCCACCACAGCTACACTCATTCTCCCCACCACAGCTACACTCATTCTCCCCACCACAGCTACACTCATTCTCCCCTCCACAGCTACACTCATTCTCCCCACCACAGCTACACTCATTCTCCCCACCACAGCTACACTCATTCTCCCCACCACAGCTACACTCATTCTCCCCTCCACAGCTACACTCATTCTCCCCATCACAGCTACACTCATTCTCCCCACCACAGCTACACTCATTCTCCCCACCACAGCTACACTCATTCTCCCCTCCACAGCTACACTCATTCTCCCCACCACAACTACACTCATTCTCCCCACCACAGCTACACTCATTCTCCCCACCACAGCTACACTCATTCTCCCCTCCACAGCTACACTCATTCTCCCCTCCACAGCTACACTCATTCTCCCCTCCACAGTTACACTCATTGTCCCCACCACAGCTACACTCATTCTCCCCACCACAGCTACACTCATTCTCCCCACCACAGCTACACTCATTCTCCCCTCCACAGCTACACTCATTCACCCCTCCACAGCTACACTCATTCTCCCCTCCACAGCTACACTCATTCTCCCCACCACAGCTACACTCATTCTCCCCTCCACAGCTACACTCATTCTCCCCACCACAGCTACACTCATTCTCCCCACCACAGCTACACTCATTCTCCCCACCACAGCTACACTCATTCTCCCCACCACAGCTACACTCATTCTCTCCACCACAGCTACACTCATTCTCCCCACCACAGCTACACTCATTCTCCCCTCCACAGCTACACTCATTCTCCCCTCCACAGCTACACTCATTCTCCCCATCACAGCTACACTCCATCGCCCCCCAACAGGTACACTCATTCTCCACACCACAGCTACACTCATTCTCCCCACCACAGCTACACTTATTCTCCCCTCCAAAGCTACACTCATTCTCCCCACCACAGCTACACTCATTCTCCCCACCACAGCTACACTCATTCTCCCCTCCACAGTTACACTCATTCTCCCCACCACAGCTACACTCATTCTCCCCTCCACAGCTACACTAATTCGCACCTCCACAGCTACACTCATTCTCCCCACCACAGCTACACTCATTCTCCCCACCACAGCTACACTCATTCTCCCCTCCACAGTTACACTCATTCTCCCCACCACAGCTACACTCATTCTCCCCTCCACAGCTACACTCATTCTCCCCACCACAGCTACACTCATTCTCCCCACCACAGCAACACTCATTCTCCCCTCCACAGCTACACTCATTCTCCCCTCCACAGCTACACTCATTCTCCCCTCCACAGCTACACTAATTCGCACCTCCACAGCTACACTCAATCTCCACACAGCTACACTCATTCTCCACTCCACAGCTACACTCATTCTCCCCTCCACAGCTACACTCATTCTCCCCACCACAGCTACACTCATTCTCCCCACCACAGCTACCCTCGTTCTCCCCTCCACAGCTACACTCATTCTCCCCTCCACAGCTACACTCATTCTCCACTCCACAGCTACACTCATTCTCCCCTCCACAGCTACACTCATTCTCCCCTCCACAGCTACACTCATTCTCCCCACCACAGCTACACTCATTCTCCCAACCACAGCTACACTCATTCTCCCCTCCACAGCTACACTCATTCTCCCCTCCACAGCTACACTCATTCTCCCCTCCACAGCTACACTCATTCTCCCCTCCACAGCTACACTCATTCTCCCCACCACAGCTACACTCATTCTCCACTCCACAGCTACACTCATTCTCCCCTCCACAGCTACACTCGTTCTCCCCACCACAGCTACCCTCGTTCTCCCCTCCACAGCTACACTCCTTCTCACCTCCACAGCTACACTCATTCCCCCTCCACAGCTACACTCATTCTCCACACAGCTACACTCATTCTCCCCTCCACAGCTACACTCATTCTCCCCACCACAGCTACACTCATTCTCCCCACCACAGCTACACTCATTCTCCCCACCACAGCTACACTCATTCTCTCCACCACAGCTACACTCATTCTCCCCACCACAGCTACACTCATTCTCCCCTCCACAGCTACACTCATTCTCCCCACCACAGCTACACTCATTCTCCCCACCACAGCTACACTCATTCTCTCCACCACAGCTACACTCATTCTCCCCACCACAGCTACACTCATTCTCCCCTCCACAGCTACACTCATTCTCCCCTCCAGAGCTACACTCATTCTCCCCATCACAGCTACACTCCATCGCCCCCCAACAGGTACACTCATTCTCCACACCACAGCTACACTCATTCTCCCCACCACAGCTACACTTATTCTCCCCTCCAAAGCTACACTCATTCTCCCCACCACAGCTACACTCATTCTCCCCACCACAGCTACACTCATTCTCCCCACCACACCTACACTCATTGTCCCCTCCACAGTTACACTCATTCTCCCCACCACAGCTACACTCATTCTCCCCTCCACAGCTACACTCATTCTCCCCTCCACAGCTACACTCATTCTCCCCTCCAGAGCTACACTCATTCTCCCCATCACAGCTACACTCCATCGCCCCCCAACAGGTACACTCATTCTCCACACCACAGCTACACTCATTCTCCCCACCACAGCTACACTTATTCTCCCCTCCAAAGCTACACTCATTCTCCCCACCACAGCTACACTCATTCTCCCCACCACAGCTACACTCATTCTCCCCACCACAGCTACACTCATTCTCCCCACCACAGCAACACTCATTCTCCCCTCCACAGCTACACTCATTCTCCCCTCCACAGCTACACTCATTCTCCCCTCCACAGCTACACTAATTCGCACCTCCACAGCTACACTCAATCTACACACAGCTACACTCATTCTCCACTCCACAGCTACACTCGTTCTCCCCTCCACAGCTACCCTCGTTCTCCCCTCCACAGCTACACTCATTCTCCCCACCACAGCTACCCTCGTTCTCCCCTCCACAGCTACACTCATTCTCCCCTCCACAGCTACACTCATTCTCCACTCCACAGCTACACTCATTCTCCCCTCCACAGCTACACTCATTCTCCCCTCCACAGCTACACTCATTCTCCCCACCACAGCTACACTCATTCTCCCCTCCACAGCTACACTCATTCTCCCCTCCACAGCTACACTCATTCTCCCCTCCACAGCTACACTCATTCTCCCCTCCACAGCTACACTCGTTCTCCCCACCACAGCTACCCTCGTTCTGCCCTCCACAGCTACACTCCTTCTCACCTCCACAGCTACACTCATTCTCCCCTCCACAGCTACCCTCGTTCTCCACTCCACAGCTACACTAATTCGCACCTCCACAGCTACACTCAATCTCCACACAGCTACACTCATTCTCCACTCCACAGCTACACTCATTCTCCCCTCCACAGCTACACTCATTCTCCCCACCACAGCTACACTCATTCTCCCCACCGCAGCTACCCTCGTTCTCCCCTCCACAGCTACACTCATTCTCCCCTCCACAGCTACACTCATTCTCCACTCCACAGCTACACTCATTCTCCCCTCCACAGCTACACTCATTCTCCCCTCCACAGCTACACTCATTCTCCCCACCACAGCTACACTCATTCTCCCAACCACAGCTACACTCATTCTCCCCTCCACAGCTACACTCATTCTCCCCTCCACAGCTACACTCATTCTCCCCTCCACAGCTACACTCATTCTCCCCTCCACAGCTACACTCATTCTCCCCTCCACAGCTACACTCATTCTCCCCACCACAGCTACACTCATTCTCCCCACCACAGCTACACTCATTCTCTCCACCACAGCTACACTCATTCTCCCCACCACAGCTACACTCATTCTCCCCTCCACAGCTACACTCATTCTCCCCTCCAGAGCTACACTCATTCTCCCCACCACAGCTACACTCATTCTCCCCTCCACAGTTACACTCATTCTCCCCACCACAGCTACACTCATTCTCCCCTCCACAGCTACACTAATTCGCACCTCCACAGCTACACTCATTCTCCCCACCACAGCTACACTCATTCTCCCCACCACAGCTACACTCATTCTCCCCTCCACAGTTACACTCATTCTCCCCACCACAGCTACACTCATTCTCCCCTCCACAGCTACACTCATTCTCCCCACCACAGCTACACTCATTCTCCCCACCACAGCAACACTCATTCTCCCCTCCACAGCTACACTCATTCTCCCCTCCACAGCTACACTCATTCTCCCCTCCACAGCTACACTAATTCGCACCTCCACAGCTACACTCAATCTCCACACAGCTACACTCATTCTCCACTCCACAGCTACACTCATTCTCCCCTCCACAGCTACCCTCGTTCTCCCCTCCACAGCTACACTCATTCTCCCCACCACAGCTACCCTCGTTCTCCCCTCCACAGCTACACTCATTCTCCCCTCCACAGCTACACTCATTCTCCACTCCACAGCTACACTCATTCTCCCCTCCACAGCTACACTCATTCTCCCCTCCACAGCTACACTCATTCTCCCCACCACAGCTACACTCATTCTCCCCTCCACAGCTACACTCATTCTCCCCTCCACAGCTACACTCATTCTCCCCTCCACAGCTACACTCATTCTCCCCTCCACAGCTACACTCATTCTCCCCTCCACAGCTACACTCGTTCTCCCCACCACAGCTACACTCATTCTCCCCACCACAGCTACACTCATTCTCCCCTCCACAGCTACACTCATTCTCCCCTTCACAGCTACACTCATTCTCCCCTCCACAGCTACACTCATTCTCCCCACCACAGCTACACTCATTCTCCCCTCCACAGCTACACGCATTCTCCCCTCCACAGCTACACTCATTCTCCCCTCCACAACTACACTCGTTCTCCCCTCCACAGCTACACTCCTTCTCACCTCCACAGCTACACTCATTCTCCCCTCCACAGCTACCCTCGTTCTCCCCTCCACAGCTACCCTCGTTCTCCCCTCCACAGCTACACTCATTCTCCCCACCACAGCTACACTCATTCTCCCCTCCACAGCTACACACATTCTCCCCTCCACAGCTACACTCATTCCCCCTCCACAGCTACACTCATTCTCCACACAGCTACACTCATTCTCCCCACCACAGCTACACTCATTCTCCCCACCACAGCTACACTCATTCTCCCCTCCACAGCTACACTCATTCTCCCCTCCACAGCTACACTCATTCTCCCCTCCACAGCTACACTCATTCTCCCCACCACAGCGACACTCATTCTCCCCTCCACAGCTACACTCATTCTCCCCACCACAGCTACACTCATTCTCCCCACCACAGCTAAACTCATTCACCTCTCCACAGCTACACACATTCTCCCCACCACAGCTACACTCATTCTCCCCACCACATCTACTCACATTCTCCCCTCCACAGCTACACTCATTCTCCCCACCACAGCTACACTCATTCTCCCCTCCACAGCGACACTCATTCTCCCCTCCACAGCTACACTCATTCTCCACTCCACAGCTACACTCATTCTCCCCACCACAGCTACACTCATTCTCCCCACCACAGCGACACTCATTCTCCCCACCACAGCTACCCTCGTTCTCCCCTCCACAGCTACACTCATTCTCCCCTCCACAGCTACACTCATTCTCCACTCCACAGCTACACTCATTCTCCCCTCCACAGCTACACTCATTCTCCCCTCCACAGCTACACTCATTCTCCCCACCACAGCTACACTCATTCTCCCCACCACAGCTACACTCCTTCTCACCTCCACAGCTACACTCATTCCCCCTCCACAGCTACACTCATTCTCCACACAGCTACACTCATTCTCCCCACCACAGCTACACTCATTCACCCCTCCACAGCTACACTCATTCTCCCCACCACAGCGACACTCATTCTCCCCACCAGAGCAACACTCATTCTCCCCTCCACAGCTACACTCATTCTCCCCTTCACAGCTACACTCATTCTCCCCACCACAGCTACACTCATTCTCCCCTCCACAGCTACACTCATTCTCCCCTCCACAGCTACACTCATTCTCCCCTCCACAGCTACACTCATTCTCCCCTCCACAGCTACACTCATTCTCCCCACCACAGCAACACTCATCTCCCCTCCACAGCTACACTCATTCTCCCCACCACAGCTACACTCATTCTCCCCACCACAGCTACACTCATTCTCCCCTCCACAGCTACACTCATTCTCCACACAGCTAAACTCATCCTCCCCGCCACAGCTACACTCATTCTCCACACCACAGCTACACTCATTCTCCCCTCCACAGCTACACTCATTCTCCCCACAGCTACACTCATTCTCCCCACCACAGCTACACTCATTCTCCCCTCCACAGCTACACTCATTCTCCTCTCCACAGCTACACTCATTCTCCCCTCCACAGCTACACTCATTCTCCCCTCCACAGCTACACTCATTCTCCCCTCCACAGCTACACTCATTCTCCCCACCACAGCTACACTCATTCTCCCCTCCACAGCTACACTCATTCCCCCTCCACAGCTACACTCATTCTCCCCACCACAGCAACACGCATTCTCCCCACCACAGCAACACTCATTCTCCCCACCACATCTACACTCATTCTCCCCTCCACAGCTACACTCATTCTCCCCTCCACAGCGACACTCATTCTCCCCACCACAGCTACACTCATTCTCCGCACAGCAACACTCATTCTCCCCACCACAGTTACACTCATTCTCCCCACCACAGCTACACTCATTCTCCCCTCCACAGCTACACTCATTCTCCCCACCACAGTTACACTCATTCTCCCCTCCACAGCTACACTCATTCTCCCCACCACAGCTACAATCATTCTCCCCTCCACAGCTACACTCGTTCTCCCCACCACAGCTACACTCATTCTCCACACCACAGCTACACTCATTCTACCCTCCACAGCTACACTCATTCTCCCCACCACAGCTACACTCATTCTCCCCACCACAGCTACACTCATTCTCCCCACCACAGTTACACTCATTCTCCCCTCCACAGCTACAATCATTCTCCCCTCCACAGCTACACTCATTCTCCCCTCCACAGCTACACTCATTCTCCCCACCACAGCTACACTCATTCTCCCCTCCACAGCTACACTCATTCTCCCCTCCACAGCTACACTCATTCTCCCCTCCACAGCTACACTCATTCTCCCCTCCACAGCTACACTCATTCTCCCCTCCACAGCTACACTCGTTCTCCCCACCACAGCTACACTCATTCTCCCCACCACAGCTACACTCATTCTCCCCTCCACAGCTACACTCATTCTCCCCTTCACAGCTACACTCATTCTCCCCTCCACAGCTACACTCATTCTCCCCACCACAGCTACACTCATTCTCCCCTCCACAGCTACACGCATTCTCCCCTCCACAGCTACACTCATTCTCCCCTCCACAACTACACTCGTTCTCCCCTCCACAGCTACACTCCTTCTCACCTCCACAGCTACACTCATTCTCCCCTCCACAGCTACCCTCGTTCTCCCCTCCACAGCTACCCTCGTTCTCCCCTCCACAGCTACACTCATTCTCCCCACCACAGCTACACTCATTCTCCCCTCCACAGCTACACACATTCTCCCCTCCACAGCTACACTCATTCTCCCCTCCACAGCTACACTCATTCTCCACACAGCTACACGCATTCTCTCCACCACAGCTACACTCATTCTCCCCACCACAGCTAAAGTCATTCTCCACTCCACAGCTACACTCATTCTCCCCTCCACAGCTACACTCATTCTCACCACCACAGCTACACTCATTCTCCCCACCACAGCGACACTCATTCTCCCCTCCACAGCTACACTCATTCTCCCCACCACAGCTACACTCATTCTCCCCACCACAGCTACACTCATTCTCCCCTCCACAGCTACACTCATTCTCCCCACCACAGCTACACTCATTCTCCCCACCACAGCTACACTCATTCTCCCCTCCACAGCTACACTCATTCTCCCCACCACAGCTACACTCATTCTCCCCTCCACAGCGACACTCATTCTCCCCTCCACAGCTACACTCATTCTCCACTCCACAGCTACACACATTCTCCCCACCACAGCTACACTCATTCTCCCCACCACAGCGACACTCATTCTCCCCACCACAGCTACCCTCGTTCTCCCCACCACAGCTACACTCATTCTCCCCACCACAGCTAAAGTCATTCTCCACTCCACAGCTACACTCATTCTCCCCTCCACCGCTACACTCATTCTCCCCTCCACAGCTACACTCATTCTCCCCACCACAGCTACACTCATTCTCCCCACCACAGCTACACTCATTCTCCCCTCCACAGCTACACTCATTCTCCCCTCCACAGCTACACTCATTCTCCCCTCCACAGCTACACTCATTCTCCCCACCACAGCTACACTCATTCTCCACTCCACAGCTACACTCATTCTCCCCTCCACAGCTACACTCATTCTCCCCACCACAGCTACCCTCGTTCTCCCCTCCACAGCTACACTCCTTCTCACCTCCACAGCTACACTCATTCCCCCTCCACAGCTACACTCATTCTCCACACAGCTACACTCATTCTCCCCACCACAGCTACACTCATTCACCCCTCCACAGCTACACTCATTCTCCCCACCACAGCGACACTCATTCTCCCCACCACAGCAACACTCATTCTCCCCTCCACAGCTACACTCATTCTCCCCTTCACAGCTACACTCATTCTCCCCACCACAGCTACACTCATTCTCCCCTCCACAGCTACACTCATTCTCCCCTCCACAGCTACACTCATTCTCCCCTCCACAGCTACACTCATTCTCCCCTCCACAGCTACACTCATTCTCCCCACCACAGCAACACTCATCTCCCCTCCACAGCTACACTCATTCTCCCCACCACAGCTACACTCATTCTCCCCACCACAGCTACACTCATTCTCCCCTCCACAGCTACACTCATTCTCCCCTCCACAGCTACACTCATTCTCCCCACCACAGCTACACTCATTCTCCCCTCCACAGCTACACTCATTCTCCCCTCCACAGCTACACTCATTCTACCCTCCACAGCTACACTCATTCTCCCCACCACAGCTACACTCATTCTCCCCTCCACAGCTACACTCATTCTCCTCTCCACAGCTACACTCATTCTCCCCTCCACAGCTACACTCATTCTCCCCTCCACAGCTACACTCATTCTCCCCTCCACAGCTACACTCATTCTCCCCACCACAGCTACACTCATTCTCCCCTCCACAGCTACACTCATTCTCCCCTCCACAGCGACACTCATTCTCCCCACCACAGCTACACTCATTCTCCGCACAGCTACACTCATTCTCCACACCACAGCTACACTCATTCTCCCCTCCACAGCTACACTCATTCTCCCCACCACAGTTACACTCATTCTCCCCACCACAGCTACACTCATTCTCCCCTCCACAGCTACACTCATTCACCCCTCCACAGCTACACTCATTCTCCCCACCACAGCTACACTCATTCTCCCCTCCACAGCTACACTCATTCTCCCCACAGCTACACTCATTCTCCCCACCACAGCTACACTCATTCTCCCCTCCACAGCTACACTCATTCTCCCCTCCACAGCTACAGTCATTCTCCCCTCCACAGCTACACGCATTCTCCCCTCCACAGCTACACTCATCTCCCCTCCACAGCTACACGCATTCTCCCCACCACAGTTACACTCATTCTCCCCACCACAGCTATACTCATTCTCCCCTCCACAGCTACACTCATTCTCCCCACCACAGTTACACTCATTCTCCCCTCCACAGCTACACTCATTCTCCCCACCACAGCTACAATCATTCTCCCCTCCACAGCTACACTCATTCTCCACACCACAGCGACACTCGTTCTCCCCACCACAGCTACACTCATTCTCCACACCACAGCTACACTCATTCTCCCCTCCACAGCTACACTCATTCTCCCCACCACAGTTACACTCATTCTCCCCTCCACAGCTCCACTCATTCTCCCCTCCACAGCTACACTCATTCTCCCCACCACAGCTACACTCATTCTCCCCTCCACAGCTACACTCATTCTCCCCACCACAGCTACACTCATTCTCCACACCACAGCTACACTCATTCTCCCCTCCACAGCTACACTCATTCTCCCCACCACAGTTACACTCATTCTCCCCTCCACAGCTACCCTCGTTCTCCGCACATCGCTTCATTCCCGTCTCACACCCATTCAATTAACTCCCAGCCCTCACTCAAATAACCATCCTTCACATGACCCCCTCAGTGCCTTTCCTTTTCATTCCCCCCCCCCTTCTCTCTCACTCCTCCCTCCTCCGTCCCATCCCCTTCCCCTCCCGTCCTCCTCCCTTTCCCCTCCCATCCCCCTACCTCCCCACTCGCCCCTTCCTTCTCCCTCCCCTTCCCTCCCCCCTGCCTCCCCCTCCCCCTCACCCTCAGTCTCCTCACCCTCCCTCTCCCCTTCACCCCGCTATCTCCCATTCACTCTCCTTCTCCCCCTCATCTCACCCTCACCCTCCCTCCCTCATCACCCTGCGCTCTCCCCCTCACCCCTTCATCGCCCCATTACCTCCCTCTCTCCCCCTCCTTCACCCCTTCCTTCCTCCCAATTCCCTCTGTCCTTCATGTCTCCCTCCCCTCCCATCCCTTTTCCCCCCACCCCGCTTCCCCTCCAACTTCCTTCCCCCCCTTGCTTTGCTCTCTCCTTCATCCCTCTTCTGTCCTTCCCCCCCTCCTCTCTCTCCAGCACCTCTCTGCCCCTCAACCCACATCTCCCCTCAGCTCCTTCCCCTCCCTTCCCTTTCCCAACCCAGTGTACCTGGCTCGCTTTCCACTGGGGCCCCCTCTCCAGAATGGGGACGGTTGCCCTCTCCCTGTGGGGTCTGCTCGGTGATGAGGAACTCCTCGGGGGGCCAGCGCAGCTCCCCACTCTCCACCTCACTGACGTCAGTCGGTTCCACCACAATGGACGGCAAACGGTCCTTGAGTTTGCACTGACCCTCGTAGGAATCGCAGGGGTCGGGAAAGATCTAGGAGCGGGTGGGAGAGCGGGATAGGGAGAGATGGTGCACGAGAGGAGGGTGGGGGGGTGGGGAGTAGGAGAGAGAGATGGATAGAGAGTAGGGAATAGAGAGAGGATGGTGAGAGAGATGGAGGATAAAGGAAGAGAATGAAAGAGAGAGAGATGGAGGAGTTGGGGAGAGAGAGGAGAGAAACTCATTAGTGAAAATCATTTGCCAGTTCCACGTCCATTCTCCATGTTTGTTTAGATGAGATGTTAAACCCGGGTTTATTGGATCTGGGGTGGCTCCATGGATAACTCTCCTACCCCTGAGCAGGAAAGCCCCAGGTTCAGGGCCCACTCCAGGACTTATTGGCTGTGGTGCAGTCAACCAGTGGGTATAGGTGCTGGTTCCACCACCAGGGTGTCAATAGGAAGATGACGAAGCAGCTTTGTGCCAACGCATGTAACATGGGGAAAACGTGGAAGAGAAAGCAACTAGCTAAATGCAGATTTATACTGGCAGATTTATACTCACATCAATACCCTGCCTCACCCCAGCTCGGGTGCCACATGCCCCCACTTCATCCACCCCGCCCCCCCCCCCGAACAACTTTCTCAATTCCCCTAATGCCTCCCCCCGGTTATCACAAGAACCTCCGGGCTGGATTATCCAGAGCGCAATGAGACAGGAGGGAACAAGTGAGCTGCAGCTGGAGAAGTGGGGAAGGGTTTTTGCTCAGGGAGGTAACGTGGACATGTTCAATGGTCAAACAGTCAAAGAAGAAGGCAGAGAGTTTTACAGGGGAGTTATTTGCTGGAAGGAAGCCAGTCCTGCCCAGCTCTCCATGCCAACATCCATTCTCCACAGGAACTGTCCAAAGGGAGTGAGCAGAGCATCAGATAACAGCAATAACGTGTGAAAATTGAAGGGCTGTCTGTTTATCAGTTCCGGACCGATGTGAAGACAGAACTGTACAGATTGTACCCAGTGCACCGGACTATAAGGAGCAGTCCGGCTGGTTGTTGGTTATCAGAATGCTGAAGTCTGACATGGATCTAGGTTAAACCCTGGATGGAAAAAGCAAGGAGAGGAATTCAATATATTGTCTTGTTGCAGATGTTACCATAGCAACTCTCAATTTTAAACTTTCAGACAACTATGAGACACAACACATGTTCCCTGCTTCATTAAGCAAGAGCAGAGCGGGTTCCCAGTGAGATCTCCCTGCTGAAAGGTGGATAGATTGACCTGGGTATCTTTCTGAGCTTGTGTAGGATGTGTAGTTACACGGGGAGTGTGTGTACACTGTAACTGGATGTGTAGTTACACGGGGAGTGTGTGTACACTGTAACTGGATGTGTAGTTACACGGGGAGTGTGTGTACACTGTAACTGGATGTGTAGTTACATGGGGAGTGTGTGTACACTGTAACTGGATGTGTAGTTACATGGGGAGTGTGTGTACACTGTAACTGGATGTGTAGTTACATGGGGAGTGTGTGTACACTGTAACTGGATGTGTCGGTACATGGGGAGTGTGTGTACACTGGATGTGTAGGTACATGGGGAGTGTGTACACTGGATGTGTAGGTACATGGGGAGTGTGTGTACACTGGATGTGTCGGTACATAGGGAGTGTGTGTACGCTGCATGTGTCGGTACATGGGGAGTGTGTGTACACTGGATGTGTCGGTACATGGGGAGTGTGTGTACACTGGATGTGTAGGTACATGGGGAGTGTGTGTACACTGGATGTGTAGGTACATGGAGAGTGTGTGTACACTGGATGTGTAGGTACATGGGGAGTGTGTGTACACTGGATGTGTAGGTACATGGGGAGTGTGTGTACACTGGATGTGTAGGTACATGGGGAGTGTGTGTACACTGTAACTGGATGTGTAGGTTCATGGGGAGTGTGTGTACACTGGATGTGTAGGTGCATGGGGAGTGTGTGTACACTGGATGTGTAGGTACATGGGGAGTGTGTGTACACTGTAACTGGATGTGTAGGTACATGGGGAGTGTGTGTACACTGGATGTGTAGGTACATGGGGAGTGTGTGTACACTGTAACTGGATGTGTAGGTACATGGGGAGTGTGTGTACACTGTAACTGGATGTGTAGGTTCATGGGGAGTGTGTGTACACTGGATGTGTAGGTGCATGGGGAGTGTGTGTACACTGGATGTGTAGGTACATGGGGAGTGTGTGTACACTGTAACTGGATGTGTAGGTACATGGGGAGTGTGTGTACACTGTAACTGGATGTGTAGGTTCATGGGGAGCGTGTGTACACTGGATGTGTAGGTGCATGGGGAGTGTGTGTACACTGGATGTGTAGGTACATGGGGAGTGTGTGTACACTGTAACTGGATGTGTAGGTTCATGGGGAGCATGGGTACACTGGATGTGTAGGTGCACGGGGAGTGTGTGTACACTGTAACTGGATGTGTAGGTTCATGGGGAGCATGGGTACACTGGATGTGTAGGTGCACGGGGAGTGTGTGTACACTGGATGTGTAGGTACATGGGGAGTGTGTGTACACTGTAACTGGATGTGTAGGTGCATGGGGAGTGTGTACACTAGATGAGTCTGTGGTTCCCTTCTGTCTGCGAGTTTTGTAAAGAAGAGTTTGTATTTGTGGGGCCCCAGGGACACCCCCTCCCCCACTCTCCCCGATTCTCCTCTGGGTAAAGGCTGCAAAGGCCAGGCTTTGACACCCTGCTTTGTGCAGGGAGCTGCTATCGGTGTTGTTGGGGTGTGTGGGGGTGCTTACAGGACCCACAGTCTGTCCTGGTGTGCTGAGCGTGGAGGGCAGTCCCCAAAGACCACAGTCTCTCTAGGGAGAGGGTGGGTACAGTCTCTGTCTTCCGGGGATGGGTGTGGCAAGAGAACCCGCTATCCTTCTCAGGTGTGGTGGGGTGGTGGGGTAGTGGTTGGGGTACAGGACCCAAAGTCTCTCCTGGGGCAGGTGGTACAAGACTTAGGAGTACATCAGGAGTACACCAGGAGTGATCCAGGAGTACACCAGGAGTGATCCAGGAGTACACCAGGAGTGATCCAGGAGTACACCAGGAGTGATCCAGGAGTACACCAGGAGTGATCCAGGAGTACACCAGGAGTGATCCAGGAGTACACCAGGAGTGATCCAGGAGTACACCAGGAGTGATCCAGGAGTGATCCAGGAGTGATCCAGGAGTACACCAGGAGTGATCCAGGAGTACACCAGGAATAATCCAGGAGTGATCCAGGAGTACATCGGGAATAAGACCATAAGAGCAGAAATTAGGCCATTCGGCCCATCGAGTCTGCTCCGCCATTCAATCAGGGCTGATAAGTTTCTCAACCCCATTCTCCCACCTTCTCCCTGTAACCTTTGATCCCCTTACCAAGCAAGAACCTATCTATCTCGGTCTTAAATACACTCAATGACCTGGCCTCCACAGCCTTCTGTGGCAATGAATCCCATAGATTCACCACTCTCTGGCTAAAGAAGTTTCTCCTCATCTCTGTTCTAAAAGGTCTTCCCTTTACTCTGAGGCTGTGCCCACGGGTCCTAGTCTCTCCTACTAATGGAAACATCTTCCCCACATCCACTCTATCCAGGCCTTTCAGTATTCTGTAAGTTTCAGTCAGATCCGCCCCCCCCCCCACCTCATCCTTCTAAACTCCATCGAGTATAGACCCAGAGACCTCAAAAGTTCCTCATATGTTAAGCCTTTCATTCCTGGGATCGTTCTCGTGAACCTCCTCTGGACTCTCTCCAGGGCCAGAACATCCTTCCTGAGATACTGGGCCCAAAATTGCTCACAATATTCTAAATGTGGTCTGACCAGAGCCTTATAAAGCCTCAGCAGCACATCCCTGCTTTTATATTCTAGTCCTCTCGAAATAAATGCCAACATTGCATTTGCCTTCCTAACTACTGACTCAACCTGCAAGTTAACCTTAAGAGAATCCTGGACTAGGACTCCCAAGTTCCTTTGCACTCCAGATTTCTGAATTCTCTCCCCATTTAGAAAATAGTCTATGGCTCTATTCTTCCTACCAAAGTGCATGACCTCACACTTCCCCACGTTGTATTCCATCTGCCACTTCTTTGCCCATTCTCCTAACCTGTCCAAATCCTTCTGCAGCCTCCCCACCTCCTCAATACTACCTGTCCCTCCACCTATCTTTGTATCGTCTGCAAACTTAACCAGGATGCCCTCAGTTCCTTCATCTAGATCATTAATGTATAAAGTGAAAAGTTGTGGCCCCAACACTGACCCCTGCGGAACTCCACTAGTCACCGGCCGCCATCCTGAGAAGGACCCCCTTATCCCCACTCTCTGCCTCCTGCCAGACAGCCAATTTTCTATCCATGCTAGTACCTTGCCTCTAACACCATGGGCACTTATCTTACTGAGCAGCCTCCTGTGCGGCACCTTGTCAAAGGCCTTCTGGAAGTCCAAGTAGATAACATCCATTGGCTCTTCTTTGTCTAACCTGCTCGTTACCTCATCAAAGAATTCTAACAGATTTGTCAGGCATGACCTCCCCTTGATGAAATCATGCTGACTTTGCCCGATTTTACCATGCACTTCCAAGTATTCTGAAATCTCATCCTTAATAATGAGCTCTAAAATCTTACCAACGACTGAGAACAGGCTAATCGGCCTGTAATTTCCCGTCTTTTGCCTCACTCCCTTCTTAAACAGGGGGGTTACATTAGTGATTTTCAACCTCTGAGACCCTCCCTGACTCGAGTGATTCCTGAAAGATTGCCACTAACGCCTCCACTATCTCTTCAGCTATCTCCTTCAGAACTCGGGTGGAATCCATCTGGTCCAGGTGATTTATCCATCTTCAGACCTTTCAGTTTTCCTGAATGATCCAGGAGTGTGTCAGGAGTGTTCCAGGAATACATCAGCCCATTGAGTCTACTAGCTGACTATACTACTAGCTGACTATACTACTAGCTGACTATACTACTAGCTGAGTATACTACTAGCTGACTATACTACTAGCTGAGTATACTACTAGCTGACTATACTACTAGCTGACTATAGTAGACGGAACTGGGTTGTCAGTCAGAGCGACAGAGAAGACCATTCAGTCCATCGTGTCCACAAGCTGATAGCCTGTGCTGGATAGAAATGGTTCTCCAACAATCTGTTTGAATTTGTTCCACAAACAAAATGAGGCTTTTTGTAATTTCTCAGGAACCCAGATTCAACAAATTATTTATAGACAGACTCAATGAATCAAAAACACATTTTTAAACTGGCAGGAAAGGACCCCAAACTGTTCCCCTCTCACTCAACCTTCAAACTGAGGGATCTGGGTGTCCTAGTGCATGAATCACAAAAGGTTAGTATACAGGTACAGCAGGGAATTAGGAAAGCTAATCGAATGTTATCGTTTATTGTGAGGGGAATTGAATACAAAAGGGACGTTATACTACAGTTATACAGGGCACTGGAGATTCCCCCAAACCACCCCCCCCCCCGATTCACCCCGCATCCCCAATTGCCCTGCCACTTCCCGATATCTTCCCACAACCCACTTCCCCACACGTAGTGATTCCTGATCCCTGATCGACTCCCCGATTCCCCCACATTCCCCAATTCCCCCACACTCCCTGATACATGTACTCCCCGATTCCCCCCCACACTCCCCGATTCCCCCCCACACTCCCCGATTCCCCCACACTCCCCGATTCCCCCCACACTCCCCGATTCCCCCCCACACTCCCCGATTCCCCCCCCCACACTCCCCGATTCCCCCCCACACTCCCCGATTCCCCCCCACACTCCCCGATTCCCCCCACACTCCCCGATTCCCCCCCCACACTCCCCGATTCCCCCACACTCCCCGATTCGCCCCACACTCCCCGATTCGCCCCACACTCCCCGATTCCCCCCCACACTCCCCGATTCCCCCCCACACTCCCCGATTCCCCCCACACTCCCCGATTCCCCCACACACTCCCCGATTCCCCCCACACTCCCCGATTCCCCCCCACACTCCCCGATTCCCCCACACTCCCCGATTCCCCCACACTCCCCGATTCCCCCCCACACTCCCCGATTCCCCCCCACACTCCCCGATTCCCCCCCACACTCCCCGATTCCCCCACACTCCCCGATTCCCCCACACACTCCCCGATTCCCCCACACTCCCCGATTCCCCTCACACTCCCCGATTCCCCCCCCCACACTCCCCGATTCCCCCCCACACTCCCCGATTCCCCCCCACACTCCCCGATTCCCCCCCACACTCCCCGATTCCCCCCCCACACTCCCCGATTCCCCCCCCACACTCCCCGATTCCCCCCCCACACTCCCCGATTCCCCCACACACTCCCCGATTCCCCCCCCACACTCCCCGATTCCCCCCCCACACTCCCCGATTCCCCCCCACACTCCCCGATTCCCCCCCCACTCCCCGATTCCCCCCCACACTCCCCGATTCCCCCCCCACACTCCCCGATTCCCCCCACACTCCCCGATTCCCCCCCCACACTCCCCGATTCCCCCCCCCACACTCCCCGATTCCCCCCCCCACACTCCCCGATTCCCCCCACACTCCCTGATTCCCTCCCACACTCCCCGATTCCCCCACACTCCCCGATTCCCCCACACTCCCCGATTCCCCCCCCACACTCCCCGATTCCCCCCCCCCACACTCCCCGATTCCCCCCGCACACTCCCCGATTCCCCCCCCCACACTCCCCGATTCCCCCCCACACTCCCCGATTCCCCCCCCCACGCTCCCCGATTCCCCCACACTCCCCGATTCCCCCACACTCCCCGATTCCCCCCCCACACTCCCCGATTCCCCCCCCACACTCCCCGATTCCCCCCCACACTCCCCGATTCCCCCCCCCACGCTCCCCGATTCCCCCACACTCCCCGATTCCCCCACACTCCCCGATTCCCCCCCCACACTCCCCGATTCCCCCCCCACACTCCCCGATTCCCCCCCCCACACTCCCCGATTCCCCCCCCACACTCCCCGATTCCCCCCCACACTCCCCGATTCCCCCCCCCACACTCCCCGATTCCCCCCCCACACTCCCCGTTTCCCCACCCACACTCCCCGATTCCCCCCCCACACTCCCCGATTCCCCCCCCCACACTCCCCGATTCCCCCACACTCCCCGATTCCCCCCCCACACTCCCCGATTCCCCCCCACACTCCCCGATTCCCCCCCACACTCCCCGATTCCCCCCCCACGCTCCCCGATTCCCCCCCCACACTCCCCGATTCCCCCACACTCCCCGATTCCCCCACACTCCCCGATTCCCCCCCCACACTCCCCGATTCCCCCCCCACACTCCCCGATTCCCCCCCCCACACTCCCCGATTCCCCCCCCCACACTCCCCGATTCCCCCCACACTCCCCGATTCCCCCACACACTCCCCGATTCCCCCCACACTCCCCGATTCCCCCCCACACTCCCCGATTCCCCCACACACTCCCCGATTCCCTCCCACACTCCCCGATTCCCCCCACACTCCCCGATTCCCCCCCCACACTCCCCGATTCCCCCCACACTCCCCGATTCCCCCCGCACACTCCCCGATTCCCCCCCCACACTCCCCGATTCCCCCCCACACTCCCCGATTCCCCCCCCACACTCCCCGATTCCCCCCCCACACTCCCCGATTCCCCCCCCACACTCCCCGATTCCCCGCTGAAATCTCCAATTCCTACCCCCGTCCTCCTTGTCTGCTCCTCCCCGCTGCTGCATTGTGTCTCTGCTCAGCCTCTGGCCTGCTATCTCCCCTCCACTGCCCAGGGGATCCAGGCTGGACGCTCATACCTGGAAGGGAAGTCTGTTCTCATCATGTTTGAGACCCACTTCCTCAGCCGATGGTTTACAGCTGTTGATCATCACATCTGTCATGGTGGCGTTTTGGGTCACAGTTTCCTAAGAAAGAGAGATGAGGAAAAGATCCATAACTGAGTCACAAAGTGACCCCTTCATTGTCCATCTGCCTAACCTTTGCCCTCAGCCTCATGATGCTGATGGACTCTCTGCCTCGACTCCTGAGCCTTTCCCTCCCTCCTTCTTGACCCCAACACTCTGACTTCCCTCCGGGTTCAGCCTCCCACCACCCCCCTAATCTCCATCCCATCTGGTGCCCTGCCCACTGCCTCCACACCATCCCCTTGGTCTGACTGTCCACCAGACCAGCTCAATCTCACATTCTGACAGACCCCAGCCCCAACACTCTGCCTATCCTCCACACTCCCACCCCACTGTCCTGCTTTGCAGGGTATCCCAGGTACAGGAGTGGGGGCAAACCCCAGGTACAGGAGTGGGGGCAAACCTCAGGCACAGGAGTGGGGGCAAACCCCAGGTACAGGAGTGGGGGAAAACCTCAGGCACAGGAGTGGGGGCAAACCTCAGGCACAGGAGTGGGGGCAAACCCCAGGTACAGGAGTGGGGGCAAACCCCAGGTACAGAAGTGGGGGCAAACCTCAGGTACAGGAGTGGAGGCAAAGCCCAGGTACAGGAGTGGGGGCAAAGCCCAGTTACAGGAGTGGGGGCAAAGCCCAGTTACAGGAGTGGGGGCAAAGCCCAGGTACAGGAGTGGGGGCAAAGCCCAGTTACAGGAGTGGGGGCAAAGCCCAGTTACAGGAGTGGGGGCAAAGCCCAGTTACAGGAGTGGGGGCAAAGCCCAGTTACAGGAGTGGGGGCAAACAACAGGTACAGGAGTGGGGGCAAACCCCAGGTACAGGAGAGGGCGCAAGCCCCCTGTACAGGAGAGGGGGTGTATCCCGGGTATAGGAGAGGGGGTGTAACCCAGGTACAGGAGAGGGCGCGTACCCCGGGTACAGGAGAGGGCGCGTACCCCGGGTACAGGAGAGGGCGCGTACCCCGGGTACAGGAGAGGGCGCGTACTCCGGGTACAGGAGAGGAGGTGTATCTCATGTACAAGAGAGGGGGTGTACCCCGGGTACAGGAAAGGAGGTGTAACCCGGGTACAGGAGAGGGGGTGTAGCCCGGGTACAGGAGAGGGGGTGTACCCTGGGTACAGGAGAGGGGGTGTACCCCGGGTACAGGAGAGGGACGTACCCCGGTTACAGGAGAGGGGTGTACCCCGGGTACAGGAGAGGGAGTGTACACCGGGTACAGGAGAGGAGGTGTACCCTAGGTGCAGGAGAGGGGGTGTACCCCGGGTACAGGAGAGGGGACGTACACCGGGTACAGGAGAGGGGGTGTACACCTGGTACAGGAGAGGGGGTGTACACTGGGTACAGGAGAGGGGGTGTACACCGGGTACAGGAGAGGGTGTGTACCCCGGGTACAGGAGAGGGGTGTACCCCGGGTACAGGAGAGGGGGTGTACTCCGGGTACAGGAGAGGAGACGTACCCCGGGTACAGGAGAGGAGACGTACCCCGGGTACAGGAGAGGGGACGTACACCGGGTACAGGAGAGGGGGTGTACCCCGGGTACAGGAGAGGGGTGTACACCGGGTACAGGAGAGGGGCTGTACCCCGGGTACAGGAGAGGGGACGTACCCCGGGTACAGGAGAGGAGACGTACCCCGGGTACAGGAGAGGAGACGTACCCCGGGTACAGGAGAGGAGACGTACCCCGAGTACAGGAGAGGTGGTGTACCCCGGGTACAGGAGAGGTGGTGTACCCTGGGTACCGGAGAGGGGACGTACACCGGGTACAGGAGAGGGGACGTACACCGGGTACAGGAGAGGGGACGTACACCGGGTACAGGAGAGGAGACGTACACCGGGTACAGGAGAGGGGACGTACACTGGGTACAGGAGAGGGGGTGTACACCGGGTACAGGAGATGGGGTGTACACCGGGTACAGGAGAGGGGGTGTACCCCGGTTACATAAGAGGGGGTGTACCCCGGGTCCAGGAGAGCGGGTGTACGCGGGGTACAGGAGAGGGGGTGTACACCAGGTACAGGAGAGGGGGTGTAACCCGGTTACAGGAGAGGGGGTGTACCCCGGGTACAGGAGAGGGGGTGTACCCCGGTTACAGGAGAGGGGGTGTACCCCGGGTCTAGGAGAGCGGGCGTACCCCGGGTACAGGAGAGGGGGTGTACCCAGGGTACAGGAGAGGGGGTGTACACCAGGTACAGGAGAGGGGGTGTACACCAGGTACAGGAGAGGGGGTGTACCCCGGTTACAGGAGAGGGGGTGTACCCCGGTTACAGGAGAGGGGGTGTACCCCGGTTACAGGAGAGGGGGTGTACCCCGGTTACAGAAGAGGGGGTGTACCCCGATTACAGGAGAGGGGGTGTACCCCGATTACAGGAGAGGGGGTGTACCCCGGTTTCAGGAGAGGGGGTGTACACCGGTTACAGGTGAGGGGGTGTACCCTGTGTACAGAAGAGGGGGTGTACACTGGTTACAGGAGAGGGGGTGTACCCTGGGTACAGGAGAGGTGGTGTACCCCGGGTACAGGAGAGGTGGTGTACCCCGAGTACAGGAGAGGTGGTGTACCCCGGATACAGGAGAGGGGACGTACACCGGGTACAGGAGATGGGACGTACACCGGGTACAGGAGAGGGGACGTACACCAGGTACAGGAGAGGGGACGTACACCGGGTACAGGAGAGGGGGTGTACCCCGGGTACTGGAGAGGGGCTGTACCCCGGGTACAGGAGAGGGGACGTACCCCGGGTACAGGAGAGGAGACGTACCCCGGGTACACTAGAGGAGACGTACCCCGGGTACAGGAGAGGGGACGTACCCCGGGTACAGGAGAGGTGGTGTACCCCGGGTACAGGCGAGGGGACGTACACTGGGTACAGGAGAGGGGACGTACCCCGGGTACTGGAGAGGGGCTGTACCCCGGGTACAGGAGAGGGGACGTACACCGGGTACAGGAGAGGGGGTGTACCCCGGGTACTGGAGAGGGGCTGTACCCCGGGTACAGGAGAGGGGACGTACACCGGGTACAGGAGAGGTGGTGTACCCCGGGTACAGGAGAGGAGACGTACACCGGGTACAGGAGAGGGGGTGTACACCGGGTACAGGAGAGGGGGTGTACACCGGGTACAGGAGATGGGGTGTACCCCGGGTACAGGAGAGGGGTGTACACCGGGTACAGGAGAGGGGCTGTACCCCGGGTACAGGAGAGGGGCTGTACCCCGGGTACAGGAGAGGGGACGTACCCCGGGTACAGGAGAGGAGACGTACCCCGGGTACAGGAGAGGAGACGTACCCCGGGTACAGGAGAGGAGACGTACCCCGAGTACAGGAGAGGTGGTGTACCCCGGGTACAGGAGAGGTGGTGTACCCCGGGTACCGGAGAGGGGACGTACACCGGGTACAGGAGAGGGGACGTACACCGGGTACAGGAGAGGGGACGTACACCGGGTACAGGAGAGGAGACGTACACCGGGTACAGGAGAGGGGACGTACACCGGGTACAGGAGAGGGGGTGTACACCGGGTACAGGAGAGGGGGTGTACACCAGGTACAGGAGAGGGGGTGTACCCCGGTCACAGGAGAGGGGGTGTACCCCGGTTTCAGGAGAGGGGGTGTACCCCGGTTACAGGTGAGGGGGTGTACCCTGTGTACAGGAGAGGGGGTGTACACTGGTTACAGGAGAGGTGGTGTACCCCGGGTACAGGAGAGGTGGTGTACCCCAGGTACAGGAGAGGTGGTGTACCCCGGGTACAGGAGAGGGGACGTACACCGGGTACAGGAGAGGGGACGTACACCGGGTACAGGAGAGGTGGTGTACCCCAGGTACAGGAGAGGTGGTGTACCCCGGGTACAGGAGAGGGGACGTACACCGGGTACAGGAGAGGGGACGTACACCGGGTACAGGAGAGGGGACGTACACCGGGTACAGGAGAGGGGACGTACACAGGGTACAGGAGAGGGGACGTACACCGGGTACAGGAGAGGGGCTGTACCCCTGGTACTGGAGAGGGGGTGTACCCCGGGTACAGGAGAGGGTGTGTACCCCGGGTACAAGAGAGGGTGTGTACCCCGGGTACAGGAGAGGGTGTGTAGCCCGGGTACAGGAGAGGGTGTGTAGCCCGGGTACAGGAGAGGTGGTGTACCCCGGGTACAGGAGAGGTGGTGTACCCCGGGTACAGGAGAGGGGACGTACCCCGGGTACAGGAGAGGAGACGTACCCCGGGTACAGGAGAGGAGACGTACCGCGGGTATAGGAGATGTGGTGTAACCCGGGTACAGGAGAGGGGGTGAACCCCGGGTACAGGAGAGGGGGTGAACCCCGGGTACAGGAGAGGGGGTGTACCCTGGGTACAGGAGAGAGGACGTACACCGGGTACAGGAGAGGGGGTGTACACTGGGTACAGGAGAGGTGGTGTACCCCGGGTACAGGAGAGGGGGTGTACCCTGGGTACAGGAGAGGAGACGTACACCGGGTACAGGAGAGGGGGTGTACCCTGGGTACAGGAGAGGTGGTGTACCCTGGGTACAGGAGAGGGGACGTACCCCGGGTACAGGAGAGGGGACGTACCCCGGGTACAGGAGAGGTGGTGTACCCCGCGTACAGGAGAGGGGGTGTACCCTGGGTACAGGAGAGGGGACGTACTCCGGGTACAGGAGAGGGGACGTACCCCGGGTACAGGAGAGGGGGTGTTCCCTGGGTACAGGAGAGGGGGTGTACCCCGGGTACAGGAGAGGGGGTGTACCCTGGGTACAGGAGAGGGGGTGTACCCTGGGTACAGGAGAGGGGGTGTACCCCGGGTACAGGAGAGGGGGTGTACACCTGGTACAGGAGAGGAGGTGTACACCGGGTACAGGAGAGGGGGTGTACTCCGGGTACAGGAGAGTGGGTGTACACCGGGTACAGGAGAGGGGCTGTACCCCGGGTACAGGAGAGGGGACGTACCCCGGGTACAGGAGAGGAGACGTACCCCGGGTACAGGAGAGGAGACGTACCCCGGGTACAGGAGAGGAGACGTACCCCGGGTACAGGAGAGGAGACGTACCCCGGGTACAGGAGAGGAGACGTACCCCGGGTACAGGAGAGGAGACGTACCCCGGGTACAGGAGAGGTGGTGTACCCCGGGTACAGGAGAGGTGGTGTACCCTGGGTACCGGAGAGGGGACGTACACTGGGTACAGGAGAGGGGGTGTACACCGGGTACAGGAGATGGGGTGTACACCGGGTACAGGAGATGGGGTGTACACCGGGTACAGGAGAGGGGGTGTACCCCGGGTACAGGAGAGGGGGTGTACCCCTGGTACAGGAGAGGGGATGTACCCTGGGTACTGGAGAGGGGGTGTACCCTGGGTACTGGAGAGGGGGTGTACCCTGGGTACTGGAGAGGGGGTGTACCCCGGGTACTGGAGAGGGGGTGTACCCTGGGTACTGGAGAGGGGGTGTACCCCGGGTACAGGAGAGGGGGTGTACCCCGGGTACTGGAGAGGGGGTGTACCCCGGGTACTGGAGAGGGGGTGTACCCTGGGTACTGGAGAGGGGGTGTACCCCGGGTGCTCTGCAGACTGGATGATGCGGGTCTCTCTCTCCCACCACAGGGATTGGGATCAGTGAGGGAGAGAGTGATTACTGAAAGGATAAAGTCTGTCTGTGTTAAACTCCTGTTAGAGCAGATCAAGCACTGGGAGCCTGAGAAGCAGCATGGGGAGGTGGGGGTAGTGGGGATGGTGGTGGGGGTTAGAGGGGGTGGGGAGGTGGGGGTAGTGGGGATGGTGGTGGGGGTTAGAGGGGGTGGGGACGTGGGGGTAGTGGGGATGGTGGTGGGGGTTAGAGGGTGTGGGGAGGTGGTGTAGTGTGGAGGTGGGGGGGTGGGTGTGGGATAGTGTGGAGGTGGGGGGGGTGGGATAGTGTGGAGGTGGGGGGGGTGGGATAGTGTGGAGGTGGGGGGGTGGGATAGTGTGGAGGTGGGGGGGGGTGGGATAGTGTGGAGGTGGGGGGGGGTGGGATAGTGTGGAGGTGGGGGGGGTGGGATAGTGTGGAGGTGGGGGGGGTGGGATAGTGTGGAGGTGGGGGGGGTGGGATAGTGTGGAGGTGGGGGGGGTGGGATAGTGTGGTGTTGGGGGGGTGGTGTAGTGTGGAGGTGGGGTGGGGGTGGGATAGTGTGGAGGTGGGGGGGGTGGGATAGTGTGGTGTTGGGGGGGTGGTGTAGTGTGGAGGTGGGGTGGGGGTGGGATAGTGTGGAGGTGGGGGGGGTGGGTGGGATAGTGTGGAGGTGGGGGGGGGGTGTGGGATAGTGTGGAGGTGGGGTGGGTGGGATAGTGTGGAGGTGGGGGGGGGGGTGGGATAGTGTGGAGGTGGGGGGGGGGGTGGGATAGTGTGGAGGTGGGGGGGTGTGGGATAGTGTGGAGGTGGGGGGGTGGGATAGTGTGGAGGTGGGGGGGGGTGGGATAGTGTGGAGGTGGGTGGGGGGGTGGGATAGTGTGGAGGTGGGGGGGGGGTGTGGGATAGTGTGGAGGTGGGGGGGGGGTGGGATAGTGTGGAGGTGGGGGGGGGTGGGATAGTGTGGAGGGGTGGGGGGTGGGATAGTGTGGAGGTGGGGGGGGGGGTGGGATAGTGTGGAGGTGGGGGGGGGTGTGGGATAGTGTGGAGGGGGTGGGTGTGGGATAGTGTGGAGGTGGGGGGGGGTGTGGGATAGTGTGGAGGGGGTGGGTGTGGGATAGTGTGGAGGTGGGGTGGGTGTGGGATAGTGTGGAGGTGGGGGGGTGTGGG